>NC_072790.1:106088759-106391789 GCF_028583425.1 Eublepharis macularius
GTATCTCTGGAAGCCTTCACTATCTGCCTGTGAGATCAGTTGTCCTTGCAATCAGTTCTGCTGGCTGCACAGATATAAAGAGGGGATGAATTGCAAGAAATGCCCATTTTTACAATGCAATTAATTTAATGACCTCACCATGAGCCTGGGGGATATACTAATATTCTTGAATTCTAATTTTCACAAGTACAATATTACACAAGTACAGTATTACACTTAGCATTACCACACAGTGCCACATCATGGATCCAATCTGTGATGGTGATTCCTCACTCCTCCACTTGAAGCCAGCTGGGTGACCTTGGGTCAGTCACAGCTTCTAGCTCGCTCAGCCCCACCCACCTCACAGGGTGTTTTGTTGTGGGGATAATAATAACCTACTTTGTAAACCGCTGAGTGGGTGTTAAGTCATCCTGAAGGGCGGTATATAAATCGAATGTTGTTGTTGTTATTATTATTACTTAAGCATATAAGAGCACTTGTGCTCTCTCAGACAAATGATCCATCTCATACAGTATCCTGCTTCCCAAGTAACCCTAGAAGGCCTACAAGGAAGAGACAGAGGGCCCCCTGTTGTTGCTTCTCCACCCTGCTATTCAGAAAGTTAATGTTTTTGAACATGTAGGATACTTTTAATCATAATAGCAAAAAATATTGGTGGGCTTATCATCCATGAATTTATTTAATTGGCTTTTAAAGACAACTAAATTAGTAGCCAGCACTCAAACTATAGCAGTGAATTCGACAATTACTACTTAAGTGTCCTTGTAAGCCTTCAGTAACTGCTCATGAACTCAGAAAATCTCACAATCTGTTCTTGAATAGCTCCTGCTATTCACTCTTTTAGGGAAGAAATGTTCCCCTTTGTCTGTCTTGAATCTACTGGCCCTTCAACTTAGGGTCAAATCACATGAAACAAAATACACTTGAATTACACACGAATTACACTCAAATACACTTGAATTACAAAATACACTCAAATTACCCATGTAACTCGAGTGTATTTTGTCTTGTGTGGTGAGACCCTTCATTGGATGCCCAGGAGCTTCAATATTATGGGGCAGATAGCTAAAAAATAGTTTTAGGTCTGTACTTAAATATGTGTCATTGAGAAAACAGGTTAAGCAAAGTCAAAAAAGAAAGATTTTATGCTTGTTGGACTGAGATGATACTTACTCAGCAGTTTATAGAGAACAGTAATTCAAAACTAGGATTTCAGCATTGCTTTTGACCCTAGTGTTATGAAAAGATTATAAATTAATAACTTGGAGGTATTAAAACACCATGGGGATGAGTGCCCTAGAAAATCCTACTTTAAAAAAATCATAGTGCACAGAGAGAAAAAAATGAATTTTCTGCTTTCAGTAGTGATATAGCTTTTGCTTTTCTCTGGCTCACATTCTATGGGTATCATGTTAATCAAGTGCAAGCAAAACTCTGATCTAAATTTTGATACACTGCAGGACAGATTGCTTGTAACAAGCAAAACGTGCACAGGGAAATGTGAAGCTGATTTCACTGTGGCCATGGGAGGCTCTCTCTACTTTGACTTGGTGGTGTATCATGCAGGGGTCAGCTGGCATAGTGTTATCCCTAGACAGGCAAGGCAGGCATGGCCATAGCAAGAGTGAAATGGGCTGGGAGCTGGGGGCACAGCAGTTCTGTAATCGAAACAGTGAGGACAGAACTTGAGCTGTATTTTTCCATTATCAGACTGCCTTTAAAAGAGATATACTAATTGTGCTGCTATTACCTCAATCAGATTCTAAGCCTCTTCAGCATACATTGTAGCTGGGATTCATTATCATCCTGTTTCGGTTCACAGATGTGCTGATTTAAGAGTTTAGAAAACGTTTCTGAATTTTAATTTTAGCCAGAGTACATGTTCCAGATGTTTAGAGAAAGCAAATCCTCTATGGCAAATCATTCCCCTCACACAACAAGATAATTTAATCTCTCTCACCTCAACTGTATTTCTTATTTATTTTCTCTTCCCTTGACTCTCTACAAATGCTTTCTCTAGTTTTCTAAACTGCTTATCATGTAGTGGTAACAAATGTCTATTGATCATAAAAATTGATCATAGAGCTGAGTAACTCTTCTAATAGAGCAGAGCTGATGTTCATATCTAATTGGGTAGCTACATTCAGTGTTGACTGTCACAGTTGAATAAAGTTAAAGAAGGAGCCGTTCTTTATTGGGGTGAATGTTCAACACAGGCCAAATCCAAGTAAGGGAAAATGCCACTTGCTAGGCCAATCAACAGAGGCCACGTTTTTTCTGCAAATAAGCTATTATTCAAGAGTCATGCAACAAGAAGTGGACTAACTTTCAAAGCCTCAGATACTTTCCTGCCAATTTGTTTCAGTGATTTCAAGGAGATTATTCTAAAGGAAGAAAATTAAAAGCTGTTATCTGCTTTAAATGCCCCCAAGAAAAAAATTCAAAACCCATTTCTGTTTTATGAATGATGCATTAAAAATGGAGGAGGGAGAAGTAAAGCTTTATGGACATTGATTGACTGATTCCTATTCATGCAAAATTGGTCATCTCAACTTCTCAGAGTGTAGTTTACATTCTGAAAAGCTTCTTTGCAAGGCTTTGCTTTTGCATACGTAGTGGCTCAACATGATCCAGAATATCAGTTATCAACGCCATCTTTTGGAAACTTAATGGAAGAGAAGGACACTGAAGGATCAAAATGGGTTGTCATGTTAGTCTGTTTGTAGCAGTAGAAAAGACTCTCGCTCTTTTCTACTGAAGGATCAGCAATTCCACTGTAAGATACCACAAAAGAAGCTGTTGAGGTCTCTCGTATCTACAAGGAGGCAGAATGGTGGGGTCAAGAACAAAAACACATGGTTCAAGAAGAGACTGGATGAATATTTGTCAGGGATGCTTTAGGCTCATCCTGCATTGTTCAGGGGGTTGGACTAGAAGGTCTGTATGGCCCCTTCCAACTCTGTGATTCTGTGATTCTGAAAGCTTCACCTCCCAGAGTAATGGAAGCCACCACCAGTCCCTCTTGACTAACCCTCAGCTGAGAAACTGAGAAACAGAGTCTCCAGCACTACTAGGTGTTAAGCGATATGTCAGCCTTGCAAGGCAGGACACCTGCAAATTGAGTTCAACAAAAACAATTACTTGATAGCTGTAGCCAAATTAGGCCAAGGTACTGAATTTAAACTGAAGCCCAAAAACCAAAATAACACCACAGAGGTATAATAAATAAAGTTTAGTAAGAATTATGCAAAAGATTTAAGAAGTGGAAATTGTGCAAGACAAAAAAGAAAATAATAAAACTAAATATCTACTGTACAGAATTTTGGTTCCTTAACATAGATGTTATTTTGTCAGGTCAAACCACAAAGTCCAACATAACTCCAAAGAACCAAAATCCAGGAAGAAAAGGCTTAGAGCTGACACTAAGACTGGTTGTCCGGTCCAGACCTCAAGATGCAGTGTAAGAAGCTAGTATCTGCAAACAGCACACTGAATGGAATGAAGACCCTGACTTTATGACAGGCTGCCCACAGCATATCCAGATCCTGCTTGACCAGTCAGTGGTGTTGCTAGGACGTGTGCCCACATCTTTATGCAGCTGGGATGCATTTGCAATCAGATGGACTTAGCCCTACCATTATTCCTTGTGCTAATTAGATGGAATGCAGTAGAGAGCCTCCCATCCTGGTCTATGGCCTCGAAGCTCTCTGATTCAATGGTTTCATCTGCACCTGTATTCCTCTTACCTCTATCTCACAGCTTAGTTAATTTCCAGAGATTTCTTTTTCTATGATCTGACTAGGCCCAAAAAAGCATTAACCAAAATTTTGAAAAGCCAAGAAATGGACTAAGAGAGGCCAGTTTTTGACAGAAGCTACTGTACTTTCAGTTTACACGACAATTCTTGTAAAAAGCAGACCTGTGGCTAGAGTTGCCAGTCACCCACTGGGGGTGGGAGATCCCCTGCTCTCACCCTCCATTGCCCACCCCTGTTTACCTGGCCAGTGGGGGGGGGGCAGGAGAATGTGCCTCCTGGGCACACTCCTAGGTGGCGCTGCTTGCTCCCATGTGCCGCAAGTGCCCAGATCAGGCCTGGACTGGGCCTGAATTGGGGCCGAATTGGCCTGCTGCAGAGTGCAGCAGTGCTCCCACCCTCTGCAGTAGCCCGATCCAGACTGAATCAGCCTGCTGCAGAGCTTCCCAGGTAGTATGTGGCCTGCGCGATGACATCACTTCCTGGAAGTGACATCATCGTGCAGGCCAGGAGTGCGTGTGTGGTGTGCATGCTTGAGAAGGGGAGTAGAAAAGGTAGGTGCTAGGCCTCAAGCCTCCTTCCCAGGGGGTTGGGGGGACCTGGCTGCTCTACCTATGGCAGGTTTACAACTAGACAGGAACTATTTTTACATTTTGGGGCCTTGCATATTGTCAATTTACTTTTACTTTTCATGTTTGTTGAAAACTTTCTCATATGCACATTGCAGAGAGGTAGGGTATAAGTACCACAAATAAATTAACTAAGAAACAAAATATCTTTCAGGCTGGTGCATATATTTGCCATGCACACAGTAATCACATTTTATTTTCTGTAGAATGAAGGTTGACCAGACACAAAGGTGCCATACAGATTGCACATTCCTGTTCTGTGACTACGGAGCTGCTTTGTGGAACAGAACCACAAGGGTGACTGAGGCCTCCTATCATAATAACACTCCTGGTTTGTAGCATGCTTAGCACTGTGTATTTTGTGTGGTATTAAGCCTCTGGCAGATCACAAGGCAGGGATGTTAGGCTATGTCCATCTGGCGGGCCCACAAGTTGTCACACACCATGTGTTTTTTTAACATTTAACATGCAGTTGTTAATATTTGTCTCTATGTTAACGAAAGAGCTAGATTACCATCACTCTGGCACATTCTCACTTCTAATGAATTACCTTTAGATAATTAGCAGTTAATCAGTGATAAACATAGCAATCTGCAACACAAATAATATATTTAATGTAAACTCTAAAGGATCCTGTGCAAAGATTCTTAAAAGCAGTACCACATAAAGTGACCCTCCATTTTCTTCACTAAATGAACAGTTTGTGGGAAATATGGGTGTGGGTGGGTCACCTTGAGCCTTCATAACAACACAAAGGGAATGTTAGTTAGAGCAGTCCCTCAGTGGAACAGGCTTCCTTGGGAGGTGGTGGGCACTCCTTCTTTGGGAGTTTTAAAGCATGGGCTAGATGGCCATCTGACAGCAATGCTGATTCTGTGAACCTGGGCAGATCATGAGGGGGAGGACAGAATGGGTTACATCAGTGCTTAGTTCTTCTTGTGGCCCCTTTTTACATGCCCAGGGTAATGCCAATCACTACCTTGGGGTCAGGTAGCAATTTTTCCCAGGCTAGTTCGCCTAGGGATCCTGACAGTGTTTTGCCATCTTCTGGGCATGGAGCAGGGGGTCACTGGAGGTGTGAGGGGGAGGTAGTTGTGAATTTCCTGCATTGTGCAGGGGGTTGGACTTGAGGACCCTGGAGGTCCAACCTTATGATTCTATAATTCTATTAGTATAGCAAAATTGCATGTCAGGAAAGCATGGAGTCACACGCAGTAACCACACTTCAAGCACCTATATTGCGAAAAATAAAAAAATAAAACTTACTTTCATTGAGGTAGATTCACATTCACATTTATTTTGTAGTAGAAAGGAAAAAGAAGCCTAATCTAAAGAATACTTTCCCCTATTACAATTGGCCAGCTAATTCAGCTACACACATGTGGAAGTGTGTGAACCTGGAATGTCTCTGGCATAGTTCCATAGGACAGATCTGTAGAACCAGCATGCCTTGCAAGATCATGAAGAAAAAGAGAACACAATGAAGGAATTACCCAGGTCAGTGTTATCAGATCGGAAAAAATACAAAGTGCTAATTCAGATCTTGAAGGACATGAAAATTAGGTACAGATGGGAGTTACCAGAAGGTGTGTCCTTTGAGTTTGGAGGGGCCAAAAAGCGCATCAGATCTGAGCGAGAGATGGAGCGATTTATAAGGGACAATGAAAAAGACTTACCAACAAGACTATGAGTATGGAGTGTAAAGTTTTATCTTGGAATGTAAATGGACTAAACTCACCGAATAAGAGAAAAAATATTTTCCACTGGCTATTAAAACAAAAATGTGACATTGTTTGTTTGCAAGAGACCCATATCAGAAAGCAGGATGTAAAATATTTAAAATCAGGAAAATTGGGCAAAGAATTTGTAGCGGCCTCCAACAAGAAAAAAAGAGGAGTGGTGTTGTACATAAAAGAGGAGCTACAGCCAAAATTTGTAACGAAAGATGTGGAAGCCAGATTTATTGCAGTGGAATGTACTTGGGACTTAAAGAGACTGTTGGTAGTCGGAGTTTATGCACCTAACGGTGCAAAGGAAAGCTTCTTTGAGGATTTGAGGAAGCAACTAGATGATCTTTCATACGACCAGATAATTCTTGCCGGAGACTTCAATGGAGTGACGAACTTGGAATTAGATAAAAAGACAACAACTGCACAAAAGAAAAGAGGACTATTACCAAAGCTCTTTTTTGACTTGATACAACAGGAGACTTTAGAAGATGTATGGAGAAGAGAATATCCTAAAAGTAGACAATTTACTTTTTATTCTGCAAGGCACTGTACACTATCAAGAATTGATATGATCTGGGCCTCAAAAGACTTAGCGTTATGGACTAAGGAGGTAGAAATAATGCCGATGGTAGGCTCAGATCATAATCCAATCATGTGGAAATTAGGGAAAAGGAGAAAAAGGAAAGCATGGAGAATAAATGAGGACTTGCTACAGGAAGGAGAGAATATGGAGATGTTGAGAAGAGAGACAAAGTTCTTCATACAATACAACGTAAATAAAGAAGTACCAACTGACAAAGTTTGGGACGCTTATAAGGCGGTTATAAGGGGCATACTAATGGACTTAAATGGTAGAGCAAGAAAAAAGAAAGAGGAGAAAAGACAAGAGATTGAGGAGAAAATAAAAGCCAAAGAAATACAGTTAAAAAAGAGACCAGGGAAAAAGAAATTATATCAGGAAATTAAAATACTTCAAGAACAGTTAACATCAATGAATAATAAGGAATTGGAGTGGAATCTTAAAAGATTGAATCAGAAAGCGTTTGAAGGTGCAAATAAACCTGGGAAGTATTTGGCATGGCAACTGAAGAAGAGAAGGGAAAAGAAAATAATAAATAGAATTTGCGAAGATAATAAAACGTATTTGGAACAGACTACCATTAGTAGAGCCTTTTACAAATTCTACGCTAAGTTGTATAATAAGAAAGAGGTAAATAAAGAGTCAATAGCGTTATATTTGGAGAAAATGAAACTTCCAGTAATTTCGGAAGCTTGGAGAAATAAACTGAACAGTGAAGTAACAGATGAGGAACTAAACAAGGCAATACAATCTGCAAATCTAGGAAAGGCGCCAGGGCCAGATGGACTTACAGCGAAATTTTATAAGGTAATGGCCAATGAACTGGCACCATTCCTAAAAGAGGTGATCAATGGAGTTTTAAAGGACCAGCGGATTCCAGATACCTGGAATGAAGCGAATATATCATTGATCCCCAAAGAGGGCCAAGACTTGACTAATGTGAAAAACTACAGACCTATATCGTTACTTAACAATGATTATAAAATCTTTGCGAAGATACTGGCGGAGAGACTGAAGGGGTGGCTTTCGGAAGTCATTGAGGAGGAACAAGCAGGCTTTTTGCCAGACAGACAAATCAGAGACAATTTAAGGACAGTGATTAATGCTATTGAATATTATGACAAGCGTTGTGACAAAGAGGTTGGTTTCTTCTTTGTTGATGCTGAAAAGGCGTTTGATAATTTAAACTGGGACTTTATGTTTGCCACTATGGAAAAGCTACAATTGGGAGAAAGATTCATTAGAGCAATTAAGGAAATTTACAGAGACCAGACTGCAGCAATTGTGGTGAATGATGAAGCGACTAAGAAATTGATTATAAGTAAAGGAACAAGACAAGGTTGCCCGTTGTCTCCACTGCTGTTCATTTTGGTATTGGAGATCCTGATGATACAAATACGACAAGATGAAGAAATTCGAGGAATTAAAATAAAGGACTATTCATATAAGGTCAGAGCATTTGCGGATGACATAATGTTAATTGTAGAAGACCCATTGGAGAACATGCCAAAAGTGATAGATAAGATCAAGGAGTTCGGAGATTTGGCAGGTTTTTATATTAATAAAAAGAAGTCAAAGATACTATGCAAAAATATGACTAAGCAGAAACAACAATGGTTAACGGAAATAACGGATTGTGAAGTAACAAGCAAGGTGAAATATTTGGGAATCGAACTGACTGCTAAGAATATAGACTTATTTAAAAACAACTATGAAAAACTATGGACTCAGATAGAGAGAGATTTGATTAAATGGAACAGACTAAATCTGTCATAGTTGGGAAGGATTGCAGCAGTTAAGATGAATGTGTTACCAAGAGTAATGTTTTTGCTACAGACAATACCAATCATCAGTGACTCTAAGCAATTTGAAAAATGGCAGAGGAAAATATCAGACTTTGTATGGGCAGGCAAGAAGCCTCGTGTGAAAATGAAAGTTTTACAAGATGCAAAGGAAAGAGGCGGAATGCAACTGCCCAATCTAAGACTTTACCATGACGCAATTTGCTTGGTGTGGTTGAAGGAGTGGATGACGCTAAAGAATAAGAAATTACTAGCCCTAGAGGGATATAAAAAAATATTTGGATGGCACGCATACTTATGGCATGATAAAGTAAAGGCGAACTCGATGTTCCT
Source organism: Eublepharis macularius (assembly GCF_028583425.1). Taxonomy (NCBI): domain Eukaryota; kingdom Metazoa; phylum Chordata; class Lepidosauria; order Squamata; family Eublepharidae; genus Eublepharis; species Eublepharis macularius. Next base: position 106,097,591 of record NC_072790.1, read on the forward strand.
GCATCATTATATACGGAGAAGTTTATATATAATCTGGAAGAAGTATAGAATCTATCTGGAAGAAGGAACCCCTTTGTGGGTAGTTCCATATGAGGTGATAGATCCGAGAGCTATTGATAATGAGCAACAATGTTTAACTTATAAAGAAATAACTAGAACTGAAGAATCTAAACTCAGAATAAAGACTCAGGAGGAATTATCACTTTATTATGATTGGTTCCAGTATAGACAGATTAGAGATTTATATAACTCGGACTCTGTAAAGGGAGGTATACGAACAGAAAACTCGGAACTAGAGCAGACCCTTCTTAAAGAGGACAAGAAAAGAATATTTAAGGTATACCAAGTACTGCTGAAATGGTATACTGAGGATGAAATAGTTAAAGGACAAATGGTGAAATGGGCCATAAATTTCAACAAAGAAATAACAATGGAGGCATGGGAATACTTGTGGAAGACTACAATGAAGATAACGACATGCACTAGTATTAAAGAGAACATTTACAAAATGATTTACCGTTGGTACATGACACCAAAGAAGATTGCGCTAGGGAATTTGAACACTTCTAATAAATGCTGGAAATGCAGGAAGCATGAGGGCTCCCTCTACCATATGTGGTGGACGTGTGAGGTAGCTAGGCAGTACTGGGGGGAAATAATAAGAGAAATGAGTGAGATTTTACAATTTCAAATTAATAAGAACCCAGAACTCCTGCTACTAAACTTGGGAATGGAGGGAATTCCAGCCCATCATAGGACGTTGATATTTTACATGACGGCAGCAGCTAGACTTTTGTATGCGCAAAAATGGAAAATACAAGAAGTGCCAACCATTGAAGATTGGATCCACAAATTGCTGTATATGGCAGAAATGGACAAAATGACAAGGAAATTGAGAAACCTGGACTCAGGACAGTTTAACACAGACTGGGAGAAGCTGAAACAATATTTGGAGAAGAAATGGGAGGTGGGAGGAGAACTGTGGCAGTTTGAGAACTACTGAAGTACAATAAAATGTAGAGGGGGGTGACTTTACCGGGGAGGAGAAGAGGTAAAAGAGAATTTCTAAGCAGTTATGATATTAGATTGATATATATAGAATAATAAATAGAATATTGATAGAAAATAATTAATCATAAGGGTTAACTATAAGGATTGATTAACCAATAATATTTTCTTTTTGATTCCGTATAGTGTACCAAACTGAATATGTTTATTTGAAGCTGTATATGAGTCAAATTGATTGATATCATATATAGACTTATGATTGAAGGGGAATAGAAATACTAATGTAAACAAATATAACTAAAATAGAAAGAAGAAGATAGAATGAATAACACATAGAGTATAAGTTAAACTGGTTGATTTATATGAATGTATGGGTTACATAGTCTATGATATATAGAAATATTTGAAAGTGGAATAATGAAAAATGGGATAAATTGTTTATCCATTATGGAAAAAGGGACTCATAGTCAGGGTACAGAGTATTAAAAATAGTTAAAGAAGTATTGCTTAGAATAAAGGGAGAATATATATTTGTTAGATAGAGGAATATATAAAGAGTAAGGGAAAAGGGATAAAGGGTTGGAAAACTGTTGGAAGTCAACAAAATGGGGGGGGAAAGGGAGGGGGTTAGAAATTGGGAAATGGGAATATTGACTGTAATGTGTAAACATTTGATCCTAACCCAATAAAAAAAATTTTCAAAAAAAAGAAAAAAAGAAAAAGAGAACACAAAGGACACAGGACGAGAAGGAGGAGTCAGAGAGAAGCTCCCATCTTAGACAAAGAGAAGCATCCTATTAATTAAGAAGATAACACAAACACACTGTCTGGTTCTAGTCCAAAGAGATATATAGTGCCCTCTTCCAGTGTCCAGGCATGCTGAGTCGCCTTTACTCTAACAGGAGAAAGCTCAGCAGGACATGATGCCATACAGTCCACCATCTGAAGCTGCCATTTCCTCCACAGGAACTAATCTCTGTAGTCTGGAGATCAGTTATAATCCTGGGAGAAGTCCAAGTCCCACAAGGCCTACACATGTATTGGGAATAATCTCTCTTTTGATCATTCTGGATTAGACGTGGGCACGAACCAAAAAAATTTAACAACTCTGCGGGTCGTGATTCAGTGCCGATGACGATCCCAAGGTCGCGAACTGCAACGAACATTTCCCATTGCTGGACCGGATTGAGGTTCATGGTTCGTGGGCGTCAGAATGGCCCCCGTTGGAATTAGAGAGCCCATATTCCCGGGGAGTGTTTAACAAGCTCTCCTCCAGACATTATCCAAGTTTGGTCAAGATTGCAATAGGGATCCAAGCTCCAATTAAACTCTCTGTCTCTCTCCCCAAAGGCTAGCAAGTGGCAAGCAACAGCTCTGTCATACTCTACTGCTCGCTGAAAGTGAAACCCAGCCTGGGAGCCCACGGCTATTTATAAGCACAGGTCCCACTGAGCAATGCAGGAGGTCTGTGTTTGGCCATCAGATCTGCCTATCAGGGTTTGCAGGGATAAGATTGGAGTGCCCATGGCTACAGAACACCCCCTTCCCCCTCCCTCCCCTGGATGTCTTCTCCCAACTTGTAACCACTTTGCAGCTCTGTGGTAGGAAGGAAGACCTGCCGATCAAGGTAAGCTGGGCTTCCATTCAGGTTTCCAGGGCAACAGAAGGAGTGCAGACAGAGTTCAGGTATTTCCCCGGCTCCGTTTCCAGGGGAATTGATTGCTGGCAGCTGAGTGTCTGGCTTCCCGAACAGCGGCCAAACGCACCGAACCAGGCTTCTTCCGAACGCTGGTTTGTTGAATGAAGACAATCACGAACTGCGGGATCATGATCGCGCAATCGCCAATTTTGTGGGGTTTTTTTTTTATAATTTTTTTTTATTTTTCATAACTACAAAACACTACACAGCACTACACAAGACTATCACAAGGAAAGGGGAGAGGGAAGGGACAAAGTGGGGTGGAAAAAGAAAAAAAGAAAAAGGGGGGGAATGAACTACAAACACTAAACACTACACTTCAATGTTTCCCTTCATACTGTCATAATACAAAAATAGCTCCATAGGATAATGATGGAGTGGTTAATCATACAGAGAATAAACATTTCAAATTCTGATTAAACTTTCCTCCCCCTTCTAGGTCCCGGACGCAGTTCTCTCTGTGCAACCGCTGTTGCGGTGCTCTCCTCCTCCTCCCCCCCCTCCGGCTCCTCCTTTTCTTCGTTCTCGGTGCAGCAGAGTTCTGGGTTTTTATTCTCAAAATCCTTTAGTTGATCTTCTGATAATATCTTATAGGCCTGATCTTTATATCTGAACCATATTCCTTCCGGGAATAACCATTTGTACTTTATTCCATGGTCCCTCAGAAGAGCTGCAAACTTTTTATATTTAAAACGCCGTTTCCGGACTAGAAATGGAACGTCCTTCAAAATCTTGACTTTCAAACCCATAAAGTCCAAATCCGCATTGTATGAGTTATATAGGATGGTGTCCCGAATCTTTTTAAATGAAAAGTCAATAATGATCTCACGAGGCAACTGTCGCTTTGTTGCATATTTTGAAGAAGCCCGACGGACCTCCAAAATGGCGCTTTTAACCTCTTCTTTAGTCGTCCTCGCGGGTATCGCCAATAGTTCCGAGACCACCTCCCACAGATCCTCTTTTTCCTCCTCTTTCACGTTTTGGAGACGCAAAATTGTCTGCGTTGGTTCCATCTGTAGCCCGATCAGCTGGTTCTCAACCAGCTTCAGCTCCTTTTTTGTAGCCTTCACAAGTGACGCACTTTCCAGAGCAGACTTCTCTGCCCCCCCGCTGCTGCCTTAATGTTTTTCACTTCGCTTTCAATTAAGCCCACCCTTTGATCAGTTTCGTTCAGCTTGTCAACAAAGGGTTTTATGGCTTCCACCACCGCCCTGCGCACCAACTCTTCGAGCGACTCCCCCTTCAAGGTAGCCGAGATTGACTTACCGAGAGCGGGACTTTGCTTCTTTGCTGCCATTTGGGGGGGGGGGGCGCCAACAAAATTCTGGAACTCAACGAAGGGGAAGAACGAGTCTTCTTCAGATCAACCTCTCCTTCACAAACGCTTGTAGAACAGAAGGGATTCGCTTGTTTACGGGCTTCCGCCTGTTTCTTTTATTTGCCGTTTCTCGTTGCCCAGCGGCACTCGAGGCGCCGCGCACGTCTGCCGGCCTCCATAGGGACAAACGGGCAATTCCCCCCCGCATTGATTTCGGGGAGTTCTTCCCGCCGCGTCCCGGACCCTGGCTCGCTCCCTGGGAGTCCTGGGGGCTAATCCTTGCGGATTATTATCAGCCACCCGGTCAGGGTGCCCGGTCGTTTCCTCCCGGACCAGCCGAGAGGAGCGTCCGGCATGGCTGAGAAAACGAAACCGAATCTCCAATTTTGTGGGTTTTTGAAGTTCGTAATGCGGTTTGTGCTCGTCTCTATTCTGGATCCACATGATTGAAGCTAAATTTGGCTCACAGACAGCATACCATCCAGTATTACACAGGTTAAAAATGGAGATATTATTGTGCATGAGCAGATGTGTTGATAGATGGAGTCTGGCAGCAGGGTTTAGTAATCAACGGTGATCCAACAAAATCCAGAAAGAAAATATGCCAGAAGCAGAAGCTCAAATTCATATAAGCAGATGGCTCCAGGTGGCAAAATCAGTGAAGTGCTCTAGTGAGCTCTATTTTACAGATGAGCAACACTTTGGTACAAAAATGCAACTTGTATGAAATCAGTCAGTGAACCCATGACATGAAATTCATAAGCAAAAAAATATTAAGAACTCTGAGCATATGTGGAGTGCTTTTTCCTCATCATTGACCGAATAACTGCAACACAGTTCTCTTCATACCATTAGACGCAAGGTTTACAAAATGAGGACTCAGATTAGATCTTCAGTTCTATTTAGAAACTTAGCACTGACCCCTTTAACAAGCTATCACAAGAGAGTATACATTACATTTTCCCTCTTCTCATTTCTTTCCCATCTGCAGCAACACTGGCTAAAACAGGCTTTCCCCTCATAAGAACTGAGAACCAGTTTGGTGTAGTGGTTAAGAGTGGCAGGACTCTAATCTGGAGAACTGGGTTTGATTCCCCTTGAAGCCAGCTGGGTGACCTTGGATCAGTCACAGCTTCTCGGAGCTCCCTCAGCCCCACCCACCTCACAGGATGATTGTTGCAAGGATAATAATAACACATTTTGTAAACCACTCTGAGTGGGTGCTAAGTTGTCCTGAAGAGCAGTATATAAATTGAATGTTGTTATTGTTATTATTATTATAAATTTCAGCAACCTTTTCCCATTATAGGGAAGGATTCCTTGCCAGTCTCTCTCTCTCCTGGCTTATTTTATGCCAAATTGTCTGTTTTCAATAGGACGTCCGTTGTAAAACCAGTATCTCTGAGAATGTGCAGAGTAATTTAGCTCCTTCACTGAACACAGCTCCATATTAAAATTCAGGAGCAAGTTGCCTCTATGTGTAGATTTGGCAGAGTTTTCAAGCATAAAGTCTGAACCAACATCAGTTAATAAACCTCTCCTGGTTTCCTCTCCCTCCCTGTTTCCCTTTGTACCAGCACCCCACCCTGTGCAGCAAACACATATCAGCATAGTGGGAAAGCACACACTTTCTTTAAAATGTTCATCTTGGTACTCTAACAATAAATTATAATGTATGTGTGAAGCTACAGAAACCCTTTCCCCCCTCCTTCACTTCCCACTAGGAATGTGCAAGTTTTGGATTTCAGGAATGGGCCCCATATCAGTACTTCGGAGCATTTGAGTACTCCCATAACTCCCCCTCCACCTCCCTGTCCTTTGAATTCTGGAATTTTGGGGGTCTATTATTTCATAGGGGAAAATATTTGGAAGGTCATTTGTTTTTCAAGCAAATGACACCAAAATTGCAGGAAACCTTGTCTTGGCTACCACTAGAAATCTCTCAAGTTTCAGCTGAATTGGCTGAAGAGGTCCAGTTCTACAAGCCCCTAGACAAGGTGCCCATATGTAGTGGCAAATGTAGAAGACTAGTGTGAACTTGAGGAGTCAGTTTTGGTGTGCCACAGTTCCTTCCTTTTGTGCCCAGAGTACTTTACAGGCCAGGCCTGAAAATTCTGTTTTGGCAATGTTAGATGTTTCTCTCTCTTAAAAACATGTTTTCATCTTAATATCCAACTAATTTGATTGCCATGTCCTGTCATTGCATCAGGATGTGGGATTTTATGAGTTAAACCATGGACCTGGTACAGGGGTCTTTTAGGACATTTGCCACTACTGCTTATCAGTTGACCTTGAATACTTCACTCCTCTCCAAGACCAATTAAGGGAAAACAAGTGCACAAGGGCAGCCATATAGTTTGTATAAAGGTCTCAGAGAACCTTTACACAGGATAACCTCAGGTCAGGCTGAATTGCAGAAGCAGCACAGTGCAACTGACCAGAACCAGGGGTCCGCCCATTGTTGTTTCCCAGGGTTCCTGACAGCAGTATAGTTTATAAGCATATTCTCTGTTCTGTACTTGTTTCTTTCTGTAAATTGTCAGAGGGATTTAATAAATCTCTTTTCATTCAACACTTGTGTGTTTATTGTCATCAAATCCAAAAGAACCATTGGCAACACTCCACAGACATCCTACTTGTAATAATAATATTTGATTTATAGACTGCCCTTCAGGACAACTTAAATCCCACTCTGAGTGGTTTACAAAGTATGTTGTTATTACCCCCTGTGAGGTGGGTGGGACTGAGAGAGGTCTGTAGAGCTGTGACTGACCCAAGGTCACACAGCTGGCCTCAAACAGAGGAGTGGGGAATCAAACCTGGTTCTTCAGTTTAGAGTTCAGTTACTCCTAACCACTACGCCAAACTGGCTCTTGATTTATTTCTTATGGGGAGAAAATTCTGTGCTTACTCCAGGGCAGAAGCCAATAGCATAAGAGCAACCATTGTCCCAAAGCCTCCAAATCCAAAGAGAACCAAAAAGCCCAATAGAACTAATGTCAAACAGAGAATACCAGAAGAACATGGACCGGTGTGGCAATCCCAACACAACCAATGTCGAATCAGAGGATCCAAGTCAAACCAACTAGAGCAAGGGATGCTACTGCAAGTTCAACACAACCAGAATCAAACCATGTAACCCAAGCAGAACCAAGAGTCAATGTAGCAAACCCAATACAATCAATATCAAACCAGAGAAAGGAAGTGGCAGACTTACCTGCAAGCTGGGTTGGCACCTGGGGCCGGACGGCGTGGAGGTGGGACCGGAGCGGAGGCGGAGCGTCCATCCTACGAGGGTCCAGCCGCGTGGTCAGCGCCATTGCTGTTTGAGCATCTGCCAGATCAAATAGCATCAGGTAAGGCGGGCAGATGCTCGGCTGGGTATCCCCCGTCCCACTGCCTGGTGGTGGGGGGTCGAGCCTGGGGGTCCCCTCTTCTCCTCGTTTTCTGGAGGGGCCGGTGCCTCTCTGGGGAGGGGGGTTGGGGGAGCCAGGGAGTGTTTGCCCCTGCTTCCCCCTTCCTCGTGGCCCCTGGGGTGCTCCCCCCTGCAGGCCTTGGGGGAGGCAGGGGGAGGGCGGCTGGGGCCCCCTTGTGCCCACGGACCCGTGGGGGGGCCCTCGTGACTGGGTCGTGTCCCCCCCGGACGCCCTCCTCCGCTGGTGGCAGCTGGCGACAGGCCAGCTCCTCTGGGCTGGCCGGGCGGGCTCAGCCGGCCGCGCCACGGCTTCGGCCCTGGCCGCTGCCCGGGCACAGACTGCCGTGGCCACGGCCGGCCCAGCCTTCACCGACGGGTGCCGTGGGTGGGCTGCCGGGCCGCTGCGGGGCGGGCCGCAGCGGCCGCAGCCGGCATGCGCCTTTGCTGAGGCCCCGGGGTCCTTTCTCGGCGGCGGCGTGGGTGGGCGGCCCAGTGACCGCCCGAGGCTCGGCCGCCGCCCAAGCAGGCCGCTGCGGCCGTGGTCAGCCTGTGCTGCTTGGGCGCCGGGGTCCTTCCGTGGTGGCGGCGCGGGCGGGCAGCCTGGCCGCCGCCCGAGGCCCGGCCGCGGCCCCAGGCGGGCCGCCATGGCCGCGGCAGTCCGGCACTGTCGCTTGGGCCCCCCGGAGGTCCTTCATCAGCGGCGGGGTGGGCGGCTCGGCTGCCGCCCGAGGGGGCCACTGCGGCCGCAGCCGGCCTGCGCCTTCCCTCCAGGCCCCCGGGGTCCTTCCTCAGCGGCGGCGCGGGGAGCTGCCCGGTGGCCGCCGGAACGGCCGCGGCAAACATGGCCCGTGCTTGGCCCCCGGGGAGTCCTTTATCGGCGGCGGCATGGGCGGATGACCCAGCCACTGCCCGAGCGGGCCGCCGCGGCCATGGACTGCACGCACCACTGAGGAGGGCTGCGCATTCGCTCCGGGCTGCGGGGTCCTTCCTCGGCGGCAGTGTGGGTGGGCTGCCCGGCCTTTGCTTTGGGCCCAGGGGGGTCTTTCGCACTAGTGGCCCGCGCCCCGGTCTCAGCCTCCTGGGGTCTTCCCCCTTCTAGGGGCTGTGCAGGAGGGCTGACCAGCCGCCACCCAAGCGGGCCACCGCGGCTGCGGCGGGCCTGCGCCTTCGCCGTGGCCCCCAGGGGGCCCTTCTCGGTGGTGGCTGGCCCGCGATTGGACGCAGATGCCCCCCGCAGGAGGGGGCTGCCCCTTGGTTGCTTCGTGGGGGCGGGCAGGGGGGGCACCGACCGAGCGCCGGGGCCTTTTTCCTTTTCTGGGGAGGGTGCGGGACAGAGCGGCATGGCCCAGGGCAGGCGCCCCCCCCACTCCTAGGGCTGGCCTCCCCGCCGGGGGAGTCCACCTGGAGTCGTGGCAGGGGCGCCCCCCCAACGCCCTACGGGAGCTGACCAACAGACCACCTCGCAGGGTGGGTGTTTCTCTATTTCGCAGGAATCATGTCTCCAGGGGCAAGCGCGAAGGGCAAGGCAGCGGCCAAGGCGTCACGTTAGGGTCCAGTCACGAGGGGCGTGGTGGGGGCCCCTCGCAAGGTGTGGGGGGACCCCCGCCGGGTCCCCCGGGGGGCTAGGGCCCCCAACAAATTCACCAGCGGGGGGCCACCGGTGCCCTCTGGGGAGCCGGGCTTGCACGGGGCGTCCCCCCCCTCTGCAGGGGGTCTACATCTGAGCAGCATGGCTAAGCATGCAGGAGAACATGGCTGTACTGTCCGCTGCATTTGGTGGGGGCGGGGCACCCGCTGCCAGCACCTGGGCCGCGGGCGGGGTGGCTGCCACCGCCCCCCTCCTGGTCCAGCCCGCCAGAACCCCCCAAAGGGGTCAGTGGGCAAACAAGGGAGGGGCCGCTCCCCCCAAGGGGGGTCAGAGCGGAGGGAAGCCAGGCACCCAACCCATAGGAGCCCATTGCAGGAGGCAAGGGACACGACCGAGGTGGAAGAGGAGGTGGACAAAGCAAGCCCAGAAGGCACGTGGGAGAGTGATTTGGAATGAGGACGGAACAAAGGGCGGTCCAGGGCCTCAGGTCGACGGTCACGGAAGTCACGTCATAGGAGCCGGAGCCACATCATGTCGTCGTCCAGGGAGTCAAGAGGTGAGTCCTCTGGGGATGAGGATTGGGAAAGGAAAGCAAGGGACTACTGGGAGGCAGCGGCCTACGTCCCGGGGCTAGCCGAGTGGGCCCGGTGCTGCAGGCACCGGGGAAGAGCCCACATAGGGGCCCGGGCGGCATGGGAGCAAACCCGGTTGGCCCGGCGCGGGAAGTCCCCGCCACAGGTAGGGCCGGGGGAGGCACCCATTGGATACCATTTGCCAGCTCGCGTGAGGGAGCGGATCTTAAACAGGTACTATGTGGATGTTTTCACTCTACTGCAAGCTGAGGAGCCAGCGGGGGACATGGGGTCCCCCAGAAAGCACAGGCGTCAGGACAGGGAGAGGCTGGCAGAGCGCACTTTCACGTATTGGGTCCTGGGGTACTGCGAATAGGCGGGAGTAGTGCAGGCGGCATACCCCGAGCGCGCCTGGCACCTCACCATGCACATGAGGGAGGTAGCGCACATCAAAGCCACATCAGCCAAGAGGGCGGCACTAAAATATGATGAGAACTTCCGGAAGAAGGCATCCAGCAACGAGCTCACTCGTTGGGACCAGCCGGACAGCATGGGTTGGCTGCGGGAGGTCAACAGCAAGGGCATGGGGGAGCGTGCCAAGGCCGAAGCTCCGGGATACAGGCGCCACACTAACAAGCGCCCCTGCTGGGAGTTCAATGTGGGGGGCTGCCGCAAGGCTAGGTGCCGCTTTGACCACGTATGCGTGGACTGCCTAGGCTGTCACCCTCGGCGGGACTGCCCCAAAGGCTCCAGAACGCAGCGGCCCTTTCGGGGAGGCACAGTCGGAAACGGAGCCAGGGGGGAGGAAGGGGCCAGAGCACCAGCAGCTGGGGGCCAGGGCGCTACCACGGGCCCAGGAAAGAAGTGAGATGGACGGCGTGGGGGACTGGCGTTCTCTCGCCCGAACGCCAGTCTCCCCGGTGGCGCTGCAGCCTTGGCTGCAGCATTACACCAACCGGGCGGCCGCCACATTGCTCTGGGAGGGTTGCACCGAGGGCTTCAGGATTCCATACAGGGGCCCTCGGGTCGCCACAGATGCGCCCAACCTCAAGTCAGCGCGGGACATGCTGGGCATGGTGGCGGCTAAGATCAAAAAGGAGGTGCGGGCTGGACGAGTGGCTGGCCCCTTCGACGCACCCCCAGTAAACAACTTGAGGGTGTCCCCGCTGGGTGTAGTCCCCAAAAAGACACCGGGAGAATTCCGACTGATCCACCACCTGTCCTACCCAAAAGGAGCATCGGTGAACGAAGCAATACCACCAGAGCTCTGCACCGTGTGCTACGCATCATTTGATCAAGCGGTGAACCTTGTCTGGGCCTGCGGCGGGGGGGGGGCACTGATGGCCAAGTGTGATATTCAATCCACCTTCCGGCTACTGCCGGTCCACCCAGAAGACTGGTGCCTCCTGGGGTTCAAATTCCAAGAACAATGGTACATGGATAAAGCCATGCCAATGGGCTGCGCGGTGGCCTGCGCGGCCTTTGAGACTTTCAGTACATTCCTCGAATGGGCGATGAAGGATCGGGCATGCTCTCCATTCATTTCTCATTACCTTGATGACTTTATCATGTCAGGGCCGGCGGAAGGAGGGGAATGCCAGAGGCTTTTAGAGCTGTTCCAGGGGTTGGCCAGGGAGCTAGGCGTTCTGCTGGCCCAAGAGAAAACTGAAGGCCCCACCACTTGCTTGTCGTTCCTGGGGATAGAGATAGATTCGATGCGGGGCACCTGCAGGCTGCCCCCGGAGAAGTTGAAAGGCCTGCAGGAAAAGGTCGGCTCGGCGCTCAAAGCCAAGAAGAAGACACTGCGAGAGGTGCAGTCACTCCTGGGGAGCCTTAACTTCGCTTGCAGAGTAGTGGCGCCGGGGAGGCCATTCTGCGCACGGCTGGCCAGAGCAACAGCTGGGGTTACTGCGCCACAGCACCACATCAGAATAACGAAACAGCTGAAAGCAGACCTGCGTGTGTGGGACACCTTCCTAAGGGACTTCAATGGGGTGTCCTGGTGGCGGGAGCCCCTCGACCTGGGGGCGGCACTGCAGGTGCACTCAGACGCGGCAGGAGGCGTGGGTTTCGGAGTGTACTGGGTGGGACAGTGGTGCGCGCAGAGGTGGCCCACAGCCTGGCTGGGGCGGGGCCTTAGTGCGAGCAGACGTATCAATCAAAGGGGGCACACTCAAGATCAGGGTCCGGCAGTCCAAGACCGATTAGCTGGGGCGCGGAGTGATCGTTCAGCTCCACGCCGTGGGGCGGGGGCCCCCTTGCCCAGTGCAGGCGGTCAGGGCATACCTGGACAGGCATCCGGCCACTATGGGCCAGTTCCTAGTGCATGCTAACGGTACCAGTTCACAGCAGTCATGCGGACCAGCCTGCGGGCGGCAGGCTTCCCACCAGTGGCGTATGGGTCCCATTCATTTCGCATCGGAGCAGCCACCACAGCAGCAGAAGTGGGCCTGTCCGCTGACAGGATAAAGCGTGTGGGCAGGTGGACATCCAGAGCCTATTTGGGCTATGTTAGGAAAGAGCGTACTAACCTTGTGTGATTCAGTTACAGGCGCAGCACCCACCCCGACCGGAGAGAGGCTTCACTGATGTGAACGTCTGGAGGAACAACAAGAGCAGCTGAGGCGGGGGGGGGGGTGAGAGTGGGCCCCATGGAGGGCCCTGGCGGGGATCCCCAGGGCAGCTTGGCCGGTCGCCTTCGGGGGCCAGGGAGGAATTTTTCCCGCAAGGGGCCAGATTGGCCGAGGCCACTTGGGGTTTTTTGCCTCCCTCTGGGCATCAAAGTCAGGGCCCCCCTCAGGGATTGGGGGTGGCTCCACCTTTGTGGGTACAGCAGCTGGAGTATTGGCGGGCCGAAGGCCCGTCTCCAGTGGCGGTTTTTGAGGCATTGGGCCGGATCCCATCAGGGTGAGCTGGCCTGCGGGACTGCTCACCCCGACGGAGCTGGAAGCAAGGGTCGCCAGGCAGAGCCGGCGACGGAGCAGAATGAGCCAACGGGCCAGCGGGCGGCTGGCGGGGGATGCATCGGTCGGCAGGAAGGCCTACGATGCCAATGGGGATCCAGCCCAGATGCCAGGCCAATGCTCCATATAGCTGTAATCAATAAAGTTGTGGCCATTTCTAACCCACGCAAGTGTCTGGTGTGATCATTTAGCCGTAACGCAGACCGACATAGCCCCTAGGTGACAATCTAAGCCAAGCCAACCTGGCAAGCCAGTACCAAGGCAGCCAGCCAGTCCTGGCAGGACTTTCTCTCTCTCTCTCCCCCCCTCTCTCTGGCTCTCAGGAAAAGTCTCGGGATCTGCAGCTGCCCTTCAGCGCTGGTTTCTGTAGGTTCTGATTGTTTTCATTGCCTTTTTTTGGTTTACAGTTTTGGGAAGAACATTTTTCAGCAACTACTTAACACAGAGTGAGAGGATGCAGACACAAGAACATGCACACTTGGGATTCGGTTTTGTTTTCTCCGCCATGTCGGACGCTCCTCTTCGCTGGCTCGAGAGGAAGCGGCCGGGCACCCTGTCCGAGCGGCTGATCTGCGAAGATTAGCCCCCAAAACTCCCAGTGAGGGAGGCTGGGTCCGGGACGCTGTGGGAAGAGTCCCCTGGAATCAATGCGGGGGGTTAATTGGCCGTTTGTCCCTACGGAGGCCGGCGGACATGCGCGGCGCCTCGAGTGCTGCTGGGCCATGAGAAACGGCAAAGAGCAGAACTAGGCGAGAGCCTACAAGTAAGCGAATTTCTTCTGTTATTACAAGCGTACGTGAAGGAGAGGTGAGATCTGAAGCTAAGAAGGCTCACTCTTCCCCTTTGCTGAGTCTCAAAATTTGGTTGCCCCCCCCCAAATGGCAACAAAAAAACAAAGTCCTGCCCTTGGCAAGTCAGTTTCGGCTGCCTTAAAGGGAGAATCGCTGGAGGAAATTGTACGGAGGGCGGTTGGTGAAGCTATAAAACCCTTTGTTGACAAGCTGAATGAAACAGATCAAAGCGTGGGCTTAATTGAGAGCGAAGTGAAAACCATCAAGGAAGCAGCGGGGGGGGGGGCAGAGAAGTCTGCTCGGGAAAGTGCGTCACTCGTGAAGGCTACGAATAAAGAGCTTAAACTGGTGGAGAATCAGTTGATCGGGCTACAAGTGGAACGAACACAGACAATTTTGCGCCTCCAGAATGTGAAAGAGGAGGAAAACAAGGACTTACGGGGTCTTGTCTCGGAACTATTGGCGACACCCGCGAGGGCAACTAAAGAAGAAGTTAAAAGCGCTATTTTGGAAGCCCGTTGGGCTACTTCAAAGTATGCAATGAAGCGTCAGTTGCCGCGCGAGATCATCATCGATTTTTCATCTAAGAGGATCCGGGACACTATCCTATATAATTCATACAATGCGGATTTGGACTTCTTGGGCAACAAAATTAAGATATTGAAAGACGTCCCATTTCTAGTCCGGAAAAGACGTTTTAAGTATAAAAAGTTCGCAGCTCTTCTGAGAGAACGTGGAATAAAGTACAAATGGTTATTTCCGGAAGGAATCTGGTTCACCCATAAAGATCAAGCCTTTAAGATATTATCAGAAGATCAACTAAGGGATTTTGAGGACAGGAACCCAGAATTCCAGTGCACCAAGCAAGACGAAAAGGAGAAGTCTGAGGGGGAGGGGGAGGAAACGAGCAATGCGGCTGCAGTTGCGCAGAGAGAACTCCGTCCGGGACCCAGGAGGGGAAGAAAAATTTAACTTGAAATTAAATTGTAATTTGCATTTAGTAAGGTCAACCACTCCATCAATATAATATAAAGCTTTAACTTTTGAATAATGGCAGTATGAAGGGAAAACAGAAATGTAGTGTTTAGTGTTTGTAGGGTACCTTCCCCTTTTTTCCACCCCTCCCTCCCTCTCTTTTTTCTCTCCTCTTTCCTATCCCTTGTGTTATTGTAGTCTTTTGTAGTTACTGTTCTATAGGGTATGTATGTATGTAGTAGTTGTATGTTAGATATTGAAAATAAAAAATTATATATATATAAAAAAAGAACATGCACACTTAACTCAAATGGAGGAGAAGAGAATAACTCATTTTCCAAGGACAGTGCTGGGTACTTGAAAAGCAGCATGTTGACCTTCAGGAAGACCAATTGCTCTACATGCCACAGAGCAGATGTGAGCAGTATGGGCTGGCAATTGGGGAAAAACACACTCATTCTGCATGCTTGACTGATGGCATGAGAGGAACCTCTGAGCCACAAGAGAGATGTCAAGACAGACTCTCTTTCCTGGCCCTGTAGCTCAGCAGATAGATGGCACGCAAGTTGTATGGCTAGATACGTACATCTCACCATTGCATTCACTGAAGCTTGACTCATGCACCTCAAGTTCCCACTGGTGCCAACTGCCTCCCTGAAGGCCTTCATCAGCATGGACATCTTGGGAGTGGCCATGGGGGACAGCACCAAAAAGCAGATGAAGTGGGGGTGTTAGACTATGGAAAATGTATGTATGTAAAATTATAGGCCTTTCAGGACTACCTTAATGTATGGCATTTCAGGCCTTTTTCAAAAAGCCTGTCTCAGATGTGAATTTTGTTTTACCCTGACTACCAGTGACCTGTCATATTGGTCTGGGCAAAGATCCCTGAATGAGAGAATGTTTGTCTGGAGGCTTGAGAAAAAATTCCAGTGTGCTGGGATAGTCAAAAGTCAGCAAGCAAGACAACTACTGAAAGCAGCGGAGGCATGGGCCAATTTGTGCCATGAGGAGACAGAAAATTTCAGATCTACATTGGACATTTTAGAAAGAAATATTTGAAAGAAATATAACTATACAAGTTTATTAACATGAAAATCAACTGTGTGTATGAGGACACAGCTTTTGCTAGAAATTGTTTCATTCATAGCATGGTCTGTTTGAACAGAAGTAAATGTTTTGTGAAAGACTAAAAAAAATCAATCTAGGATTTGCTTAAAGGTTGAGTAACAGGGAAAGCCCCTCCCCTCCCCTCCCCAGCAATTTGACCTGACATTCAAAACAGAGCACAGGTATAATCTTACTTGTTTCCCTGTAACTGTGAATAGGTATGCATAGAATTTTTGCCAGGTTTCATGTGTAATGTTGAATATCCATGCAAAGGGTCCTTTGTCAAGGTCTCCATGTCCTCTTCAACAAGTTGGTGCCAGTCCAAAATTAGTTGTATGACCACCTAGCTATGACATGGATTCTGTGGACTGGATCACCACATATAGGAAACTATCAGGGAGCATATCTTGAAAAGGGTATAAAAATAGGAGAAGGGCTCCAGAGTGTCAGGAGAGAAGGCCTATCACCTCTCCATTATGCTCTATCTGCTCTTTTATAGGTAGCCCTGTACATCCCTTTCTAAATGAGTTCAAATAATGCTGTTGTAATATCTCTCAACAGACTATTCCAAATAAATGAGAAGTGGCCAACTCATTCTATTGTTATATTACTCTTGAATACTGGTGAGATTCTTGTAATCTGGTATTGTAAAGAGTTAGCATTGAGATAAAGTATCAAGGTAACATGTGTTAGAATTTCTTGGAGTTTCTGGAGAATAAACTGGCATTGCTGAAATAAAACTGTTAAGTAGTATTCGGATTGTGTCTGGGGATTTTGTGTCTTTTAGGCTAAGGATAAGAGATCCCCTGTAAATATAAGTTCACAGAATCACAGAGTTGGAAGGGGCCATACAAACCTTCTAGTCCAAGTTCCTGCTCAATGAAGGATGAGCCTAAAGCATCCCTGACAAATATTCATCCAGCCTCTTCTTGAAAACTGCCAGTGAAGGGGAGCTCACCACCTCCCTAGGCAGCTGATTCCACCTTTGAACTACTCTGACCGTGAAAAAGTTCTTCCTAATATCCAGCCAGTACCTTTGTGCATGTAATTTAAGCCCATTGCTTCGGGTCCTACCCTCTGCTGCCAACTGGAACAGCTCCTTGCCCTCCTCCAAATGACAGCCTTTCAAATATTTAAAGAGAGCAATCATGTCCCCCCTCAACCTCCTCTTCTCCAAACTAAACGTTCCCAAGGCCCTCAGCCTTTCCTCATAGGGCTCAGTCTCCAGACCCCTGATCATTCTTGTCGCTCTCTTCTGCACCTTCTCAATTTTGTCCACATCCTTTTTGAAATGAGGCCTCCAGAACTGCACACAGTACTCCAGGTGAGCCCTCTGCCTGATCAAGGCAGTGTAGAGAGGGACTATGACCTGCGATTCTGATGCAAATCCTGTGATTTCGATGCAACAGACCAGTTAACTGTGGGAGCAGAACTGATTCCCCTCCCAACTCTCCTGGAGCCTGTGTGCCCCTCTTCTCCTGCAAACAATCCACTGGTAGCCAAGCTACAAGTGATGAATTACACTTGCCTGGCAAGTGAACAGACTCACGTGTATTCCTCCCAGTTCACTTGCCATTCACTTGCTCTCCTCTTGATCAAGTGGAGTGCAAGTGAATGGCAAGTGAACAGGGAGGAATACACATGAGTCTGTTCATTTGCCAGGCAAGTGTAATTCATCACTTGTAGCTTGGCTCTGAGAGAGCTGGATGGCATGCTTGACTAGTCTGTTTTTGATGTGTGTTTGTGTGTGACACATGGTTGCCAACATGTACACCTTCTGCTGGCTGAGAGGAACCAGTCTGGACTTGTTGCCCTCTTGGATCCTCTGCACCAGCACACACGCTGCTGGAACAATGACTGCATGTCCTGTGCCTAGATCCAGAAAGGTGACGATCTTCCCCTGAAGCATTGGGATCCCAGGAATGGTGAGACCCAGGCTTCTTGTGTCAGATGAGAGTGCATTGATGAACTCCTTAGAGGGCTTAAGGAGTAGAGAGGGCCTCTACTCCTCTCCTAAGGGCCTAAGGACCTCCACTGTCTCGGAGACAGTCAGCCACTTCTTGTTGACAAACTGTCTATCCTCCTGCACAGTGTCTACCTCTGAGGCCACCTTGTCCAGGATGCTCTTCTGGTCCACCAGATGCTCAAGCGTGGTACAGGTGGAATTCCAGCAAGTGCTAACATTGCTAAGCAGGCTGTGCTCTGGCATACCTATTAGTGCCAGCTTCTGCCACAGCAGTTGGTTAGCCTTCACACTGTGCAAGAAGTGACTCTGGAGATTCCAGCAGTTCTGGAGCAGGTGCTGGTTATCATGAGTAGCAGCATCCAATTTGGGGTTCTCTGCAGAACCCAAACTTAGGGCACCATTTACCACCAGGTGAAGGAGGTGGGCCACACAGTAAATGTGCTTAAGGCCCACAGCCTCAGCCACTGGCCTAATATTTATGCTACCATCAGTCCCAATGTAATCCATGGAGACATTCCTCACTACTGCTGCGATTAACAGCTTCTCGATGTCCGTAGAGATGCTGCTTACCATAGACACCTCATTCAATACCTTGTGTGGACAAAAAATTGACAATAGCTGGGCTGATAGCCTTTCTCACCCAGCCTAGCACTGGTTGCCCCCTTTCCGAACATCCTTGGATTGCCACCAGTGCAGATTCAGCAAGAGAGACACATGCTATAACTGAAGGCAGGTCCAGCTGTTGGATGCGAATTGCAAAGATCTCCCATGCTTATGGGATGCTTGTGTCTTCATGTGGTCCCTGAAAGATTAAAACATGGATCCTGCTCAGCATGGTGCAAACAGGGATTGTGTACCAGGGATAGGCATCTTGGAGCAGTTTGCAGAATCTGGCATCCTGAAACAATAGAAAAGGGCTGCCTGTCTAGACTGATCATCTGGCCAGTGAGTGACTATCTTCACTGCCTGGTGCTACCTACCTTTTGATATTCTAGTGCCAGTCACACTCGGGGCTCCCATTAAGGTGTGCTTGTGTGCAATCGTGCACCAATTTTACCCCCCCCCAGCGCACAGGTGAGAAGCTCAGTGCACAGATGGGTGCCCTGGGCCTCGCCCTCCCTGCTTCCTGCCCCGAGGGCCTGCCTGGTGAGACCCTGGCCTCACCTTGATGTGGCCCGGCCTGGTGTGCCTTGAGCAGTCCCAGCCCCAGCCCCGTCCCCCAGCTTCTCTGTTTCCTGCCAGAAGGGTCTATTGCAGCCCCAGCCGTGGTACGGAGGAAGGGAGGCAGTCAGAAGCAGTGGTGGACAGGCAGCCTTGGGGCCTCTCTGCAGTCCACCGTGTGCCCACAGCTCCAGGAATCAGAGGTGTCGGTGGCGTGGGGTGAGGGCCTCACAGCCTTTCCCCTCAGCCCCACTGCTCCGGGAGTTGGTGGCACCGGCAATGTGGGGCTTGCAGCCTTGCGGAGTGGGCACCTGCACGGCCTCTTGGCTGGCCTGCTGAGCCACGTCTCCTTCCCCTTACAGGGAGCTAGAGGAGGCGGTGGTGGCGGGGGGCGGGCAGCCTCGGGGCCTCTTTGCCGCATGCCCACAGCTCCAGGAGCCAGAAGTGGCAGCGTGGGGTGAGGGCCTCGCAGCCTTTCCCCTCAGCCCCGCTGCTCTGGGAGCCGGCGGCGGCATGGGGCTTGTGGCCTTGTGGAGTGTGCGTCCCCATGGCCTCTCAGCTGGCCCGCCGAGCCACCCCTCCTTCCTCTCACGGAGAGCTAGAGGTGGCGGCGGCAGTGGGCGGCCGAGTGTCCTTTCTCCTGTGGCTACAGGAGCCAGAGGAGGCAGCAAAGTTGGGCAAATGGCCAAGATCGAACAGGCAGTTGCGTCCTGGCCTCATCTGGTGTCCTGGCCTCATTTGGCTCTCATGGACACAATGGTTGGCAGCTCCAGGTAGGGAAATTCCTGAAGATTTGGGAGCTAGAGAGGGTGGAGGTTGAGGATGTCTTCTTCATATTTTCTTTCCCTGTGTCTCTTTTCTCATTACTACCAATATAAAATGTCCTCTTGCTGGACCTGTGGATATACAGAGGATAATAAGAGGCAGAGAAGAGATGGCACAGAGAAGAGAAGAAGAACTGGCAGAGCATTTCTTGTAGCCAAGGAGCAGGGGAATGGGAGGAGGATAAAAGAACACTAAGTTAATAGAGTGACCTGTTCATTAAGTCTCCCATTTCCATTACAAAACCCCATTTTGCCAGAGGTTTATAACTGAGCCATAAAAATGTGCTCTAGGCTGCAATTGGGCACACAAAGTCTCAGTTTTGGAGAACAGATTCACCGTTTCAATTTAAAAGAAAAGCTGATTGCTTTTATTTTCATTCTGTGACAGTCTGACAGGAACAGGTGATACAAACAATTAATATGATCCATTTAACATGGCCCCTATCAATAGGTTAAAGTTGTACATGTGGACTATGTTAAGC
Source organism: Eublepharis macularius (assembly GCF_028583425.1). Lineage (NCBI taxonomy): Eukaryota > Metazoa > Chordata > Lepidosauria > Squamata > Eublepharidae > Eublepharis > Eublepharis macularius. Next base: position 106,117,463 of record NC_072790.1, read on the forward strand.
AATATACACCACATTTACTAGCATGTTTAACATACAAGCATCTCTCATAATGCTTGTAGGATACCAAGATTTATTAATTTGTATGCATATACTCAGAGGACTGGTTTATCATGAAGTTGCAATGGAGACACTGAAAAACACATGAGACTGTGAAAAACACCTTTCATCTGACAGCTGTACAAGAGTGCTGGACTTTAATTGCAGCAGAAACTCCAGTGCATTAAACTTCACAAAGACTGAAAAGACAACAGAAGCTTAATTTTATATGAAGGCATGAGGTATTGGAGATAAATAGAATGTACAGCCAGCAAACAAAAATCAAAATTGTGGTAAAAAGAGAATTCTTCATTTTTGACTCTGTTATCAGAGAGGAGTTAGACAGTTGAGGACAAATAGAATAGGCATTAGGAATTAGAGGCTGCCCAAATAGACCATAAGTGAAAGTGATCTCTAATAAAGAGTGCCCACTGATAGCACCCAATAACAATGCCTCAAACAATTCAAAAGTCTTTTAATCGAATGGATTCTGGTTTTAGAAAAGGTGTGCTCAAAACTTGCAAGTTGCTGCTCACAAAAGTAGATTTCTGGCTCACAACACTGCACCGCTTAGAGGGAACATTGGACATCTCTTTCAGAAAGCTTGGCATCTCTTCTCTACAGGAGACATGGAGGGCATAGTACCAGAAGGAATTGTGAAGCAACTCTACTCTTGACTGGCTGTGGCCACACAGCTACCCCACCAGCCTCACTTTCCCCTGTGAAGAAGTACCACCTGGTACTTCAGAACAATTACATTTTTCAAAATCAATAGAGAAAAAACCCAGACTCCACAAAACCACTCCTCCAAGAAACACAGCACTGAAAGACCTTTTCAAAGAACTATTGAATGGTAACTGTAAAACTAGAATTGGCAGAATGACAAAAGATAAAACTTTTTAAAACAGTAACAACAACCCCCAGCACAAACACTTTAAAAATTAAAATGCAAAGCTGTTAAAGATTCTAAAGCAAGGCAAGAGAACCCAACACAACAGCACAAGCCTTTTGAACCTTTTTAAAAACAGCACAAAATAAAACCAAGGAAAACTACTTTAAAAGAACCAGAAGGAAAACAAAGGCCCCTTCCCAACTACAACCCATCAGGCAAGAACAAAAAATGCAGAAAATCTTGAACCAATTTTTTTTTAAATAATATGTTAAAATAAATGGCAAACAAGTCCTGGCACAGAACAAGATCTTCCCAGGCAGGCAGGCAGCAGCAGCAGGCAGCAGAATTAGTCCAGGTACAGACAGACTAGAGCAACCAGAGGTACACCAGCACTGCCGAAATCTAGCCTTGAAACGGAGTCAAGCTGTAGCCAGGCCTGTTTTTATCCTCTTTGCCCATGGTCAGTAAGCTATGGGCTATGAATGAACTGTTGTGATTGGGCAGACAGTTCTAGTGCTGCTGCTAGTATGTGATTCCATTTGCCTGGGAGAGATGGCTCCCTCCTGTAGCCTGGAAAACTTGTTAAATGAGAAGAAAAACATGCCTAGGTTCCCCTAAAATGCCAGCCCTAGATATTCCTGCAAAGACCCACATATTTCCAGAAATCTTCAAGACTTGGATACTGGTGTTCTCAAGAATCCCAAATATCAGTCTGGATACCTCCAAAATACCAGTACATTTGGAAATAGCCAAATGTACATCCCTGCTTCCCTCACATTGCAACTCTTGCTTTTAAAAAAATGTTTTCGTGAGGAAGTATATAGTGGGATCAACAATTATAATGTTAAGGTATCACAATAGCTTCCATAGACTGCTGGTTTGCAATATATATATGCTAGTTTGCAATACATATTTGTTTCAGCTTTCACAGTTAAGCACGAACTGGGGACAGGGTGGTAATTGCATTGTCATCACTTTGAAATTCAGGCAATTTGAGTTGTAGGGTTTTGGAGGAGGATGGGACGGGACTTGGAAAAAAAAGTTGGAGAGTGAAATGGCACATTTGGAGAGAATAGTGCAGTAGTGGAATACACAAGCAGACAACTTTAGAATAACCTATGATTTGTGTGTAGGAAATGTAACTAGCTTTCTCCAGGCTGGAAAATCTTTCATATATTGTGGACAGCACTCAAACATTTTAGTAGCTGTAGGGGGAAAAACAATTAATATGCCATTGATCTTTGACCACAATTTACAATTTAAGGTGTTAAAACCATATACAAAGAAGGAGCAAAATATAAATTTGTCTTCAACAATTGTATTAGATGTATTATTTATTACTTGCCATAGGAAAGGTTCAAAACCATTACATCTTCTGCAACAGTCACTAAAACACAAGTAAACAAGATTTTGTGCTGTTTGGAATGATGGCTTCAGAGAACATAGTGTTTGTATCTGAGAGCAGAACCACAAGTGACAAAAGGCACAGATTGGACACTTGTCTGCTTCCCTCAAGTTTTGATGGGAAATGTAGGCATCCTGGTCTCGCAGCTTCGCTCTCTGACTGCTGCCCAATGGACTTTTCAACTGTCACTTGTCCAACATTCCGCCAAGCTGCCTACATTTCCCATCAAAACTTGAGGGAAGCTGACAAGTGTCCAATCTGTGCCTTTTGTCACTTGTGGTCCTGCTCAAAGTTACCTGAATCTACTGCTTCTCTTCTCCTTGTGTAATGCATCAAAAAATATTAGCGGCTTGCCTCGATTGGTTCCCTCAGCTAGTAAAGAAGTGTGTGTGTGTGTGTTTGTGAGAATAAAATAACGTGACACAGCAAGCCAGAACTAGATAAGAGAGTGCCCGCATTGCCCCTAATCACTGTCAAGTGCCCTCTTAAACGACTTGGTCTTATACCTCTTTCTAAAAGTCATAAAGATGACTGTGGGTTCATGCTGGGAGAAATAACCTTTGAGAAATCCATTCACTTGTATCACCTAACTATCCATGCCTGAGCATCCTAATGCTCAGGAATGGAGCCATGTGGTATATTTGCACAGGATTGTTATCACCTGAGATTACACATCAGAGAATAACTTTTGATGTTTTCATCCTCTGGTTTGCCTGAATCTTCTTCCTAATACATCAATAATATGTAGCGAGATTTTGGAAGTTTCAAAGGAGCAATTTTAGACTTGTATTCTTCTGAGAATACGGCACTATAAGCACACCACAGAACATTTAAACCAGCTTTTACTGTGATTTCACTGTTTGGGGTAAGGCTCCTCTCTATTTGATCTCACCTTGTATTTTGTGTAATCTTAAACTGTTCAAATATCCGGCTACACTGCATTTGGAAGCATTAATGAACTTTATGTTGACGTCATAAAATATAAAGCTGACTACAAAGAATTAAGTGGGCAGTTTTAAAAGTAAAGTAATCCAATATCCCAAGAAAGAGCTGAAATGGTTATTTAATAGCATATTGGAGGCTTATCAGCCCATTGTTCTGATGTGCAAATACCTCTGTTCTTTCTGTGAAGTATGACATTCTCATAAGTTTCATACGCAGTCACTGTGGGATATAAATAACAAGCCATATAATGACTAGTTATGTGGTCAGAACGAAGCTGTGAGAATCAAATGGGTAGCAATGTTGAAAGGCAGGCTATTTATTAAAAGCCATAGGAAGCAGCAACCCTGCCATGGTGTGAAGATGAGGGTCAGAAAGCAGTCAGAGAGTGAAGGCGGTGGATAGAGGAATCAGGCAAAATTGAAAAAAAAAAGGGCCTGCAGTGGGAACTGGAAAGATCTACTTTCAAACAAATAATAACAAAGGAAGGCAGTGTGCTTTGCCTTCTACTGAGAAATTAATTTTGTACCATTATCCAAAGTAAACCTAGGAGAACTCCAAGTAAAACTACAGTGAAGAAAAAGTTAAAAGGTAGAGTCTAGCTCTGCAAACAGTTTAAAATAACAACAAAATCAAACCAGGAACCTCTATTCATCTTCTTTTCATCAATATAAATAATATCAGAAATCAGGACTTTGTGACACGAAAGGCATCCATTTTGTTCTGCTGATGCATGTCAATCCAGTCTCTTGTGTTGTATTACAAATGAAAGATAACAAAAGGTATCTCAGCTGGGCTCCTGCTCTTATTGTTTCAGTTTTCCAGCACCACCTGCAACAGGAAACAGAAACAGGCTATTGGTGAATTGCTCAGCAGTTCAAAAGGAGATACTTAGCGCAATCTTAAGAACATTTCCCCAGGAGAAAGTCCCATTGAATGGATCTGAGGGTTCAGAGCAGACTTGCTTAAGATGGCACTGCTGTCACCCAGTCCAGTCTTCATTGGCACTTCTGGTCCGTGTCTTACTGCCAGAATGTTTTATGGCCGTTTTCATTTGTCAGATCATAAGAGTTCTCCATTCCTTATCTGGAGATCTGTTCACAGATATTCTTTCTAGCATCTAGTTTAATTTAACTCTCACATACAAGACATGATGCTGGGTGTTCCAGAAGTGGAGCGCCTATGATTTAAAAAAAATTAAATCAGTAGACATGTGGAGGCTCCAATTTGATTGGCATCGTGGTTCAAGGGTGTTTGTGTTTTAAGCTACCAGCTTGCAACATTTTCCTACCTGCAATGTCCTCTGGTAGCCACTGTTTGCCTTCTGGGAGAGAATGAGATTTCTGGCATTGGTACTTGCATATTTATTCCAGCACAACAAGTAACAGATCCTTGGGGCTGTTTTAGGTTGGAGAAACAGAAAGGGTGGTGGTTTAAACTTCCTTCCCTTCATGCAGGAGGCCTGATTAGAGTTAATAATACTTGGTTCATTTACTGAACAATAATTGATTAATGATCAATTTTATAAAAGGTCTAGGAGCTTCATTTATGGAACTCTAAATATCACATCTTGTTTGGCCCTCCAGCTCTACATTTGTGGAGACAGAAAGAACAGGGTGCAGGCTAGATTCTACCTGGTTGCACCAAAGAAGTAAACTTCCTTTGGTGTTCTGAGTGATGAGTGTTGAAAGGCACTGAGTAACTGAGAGGCACTAGCCACTTTCATTTTATAGAACGAAAGCTTTCTGTTCAATGTTAAATATATCAAGGCAGAACTGCATGTTTAAAAAGTCCCATCCTCTCTCCCCAAAGCCATTCTGCTGCTCAAAGAAAGCAGCTTGGGTTGGAAAAGCGGACTGAATTCCCTGTGCTTAGCCTCTGACTGTTTTGCAGTGATTCCCCACCACCACCTTGTACTGAAGCACTTGCAACATGTCTGCCTATAGGTTTGATGCAAAAGCTTGTCTATATATGTGTGTGCATGTGCATGTAAGTTTTTTTGTGTGCATATGAGGAAAAGTAAAGAGAAGAATTTTCTTACTAACTTACATAGTTAATCAGTACATGCCCTTAAGGCTGAGATTCAATTAACTGCCTTATTTGCAAGCTAAAAACATTATTAGACATCATAAAATGAAGGAGCCATAGTACTTGACCCTCTAGCCTCAAGTAATATTATACTTAAGAACACATTTATCTGTGGAAATGGGTTTAGTGTGGGGCCATTTTTTAAAAAAACAGACTAGACGCAAAGAAATAAGAAAAATTGAGAGTGCCAATAGTAATATTTTGGGATGTGATGAGTCTTCAATATGGCAGTCACTACTGCATTTTGAAGGGAGGGGCCTTATTTACAAGATTTTGAAGACATGTTGAAGACTTTGGCATCTTTTTATCAGCTTTCCAAGTGGGAATGAGAAACTAAGCAGAAGCAATTTGTGCCATGCAGCACCATAACTCAGAGTTAAATCTTGAAGATGCCTTTGTCAATGCAGTTACATTCTTAGCATGACAGTTTCATGCTCCGTCCTGAGCTTCTTCAAACAAACAAAATATTAAAAAAAGATTTCAAATTTCAAAGAATACACATTCTTCTAACCATCTTACCCAACATAGCCCAATCCTATACCTTTCAGAAGCACACAGAAATTTAAACCAGTTTGATGGTTTAGTTACATTGTAGGACTAGAGGCAGGAACACTCAGTGTCAAATCCCTCATTTGTCATACAGCTGCTGTCCCTCACTGTCTCTTACCTAACCAATGTCTCAGATCTGTTGTGAAGATAAAATGTGGGGAGTCTATATACCACCTTCAACTCTATTGAGGAAAGGTAGGTTAAAAATCAAATAAATAATAACTCAGGCTAATGGGAATAGGAATTATTTCCAGTGGACCTCTGAGGCCTCAAGAGGTAGAACTAAGGCATTTGTGAAGCTGTTGTTTCTGTGTTAGTGACCCTACATCTCGCCACTACTTTAAAACATTGCCTTTCCGGGAGGAAGGAGATGATGAGTCTTCTTCTCACTTCTTTACACAATGTCTTATGAATTACTTTGGGTCACAAGAGAGGAGGAATCCAGCCAAGTTGGACTTCCAATTTTTAAAATTCTGAGAACACCACTTTCCCTTTCTGTACTTTAAGCTGATAAGAATAGATGGTGAAGTGTTAGAACAAAGAATACTTTATACGAATGACATACACCATCGCTTTGTAAATTACTAGGTTTGTTTTTTCCCCTTTATTCCTTAATACAAAAAACGGTGCTGCTTCAGGACACAACTAAATGTGAAGCAGCTCCCAGGTTCACTGTGGAGATCTGTCTCCATTTTCTAATGTTGAGGAAAAACATTTAAGAGTGCTGCAAGGGCTTGATTCTGTTTGAGATCATCTGAGCACAGTGGGAGGAGCGCTTCCTGCCTTCCCTCCTGCACCATTTTCCGAAAGAGCACCAGGGGATGTGATGGCAAATACAAACATTTCACACTAGAAAAATGATATGGGGGGAAGGCAGGAGCCCCTTTTTTGCCTCCATGCTGCTGAGGCCCTGAGCAGAATCAGCTCCTCGGGGTACTCTTAAATCTCTTTCCACGGCATTAAAAAATAGAAGCATGGCTTTGGGAACTAGGGGCAGGGTCACAGCTAGTTATGCCCTTAGTGTTCTTAAAAATCCCTCTAGTTGTAGACTAAGATAGTTGCTTAGATCCAGCTGTGTGTTTGGGATTTCTGCCTGTGAAGCATGACTTCCTCACTTCTTTCATCCTACCACAGCCCAAGATACCCCTCAAAGTGTCTTTCTCAGTTCTACATACAACTAGGGTTGCCAGGTCTGGGTTGGGAAATTCCTGGAGATTTGAGGGGTGAAGCCTGGAGAAGGCAGGGTTTAGGAGGGGAGAGTTTTCAGTGGGGTATGATGCCATAGATTCCACCCTCCAAAGTGGCCATTTTCTCCAGGGGAACTGACCTCTGTTGCCTGAAGATCAGTTGTAATTATGGGAGATCTCCAGCCACCACCTGCAGGCTGGCAACCCTACATACAACAGATTACTACTACCAAATATAATTTATCTGGTACCTCACTAATAAGCCTGTATTACTTGTCCAGGTAAGCACATAGATATTATAATTTGCAAGGAGCACTGTTTGGATTCTTAACAGACACCTATGCTCTGTTTAATAGGTCTTCTGTTCTGAAGAAAAAGGACAGGAACAGTTTTTAATGTTCAGGCTTCAATATTTGTTTCATGTACTGGCTACTCTCTATGCACAGTGGTGCTCAGAATCAAAGGCAATGCAGGATGGTTAAAAAAATGCCTATAGCTAATTTATCATCTGGAAAATAGTACATCTCAGAAAGTCAACTAAGTCATTTTGGTTTCTTTTATATATATATATATATCCCCCAACATTTGTTCTTGGTTCCATGTTTGTGTTTTAAGTTTTCTTTTAAATGTACAGTATGATCTAGAATTTACATTCCAAGAGGAAAAAAGTATGAGGACGTGTATTTTAAGGCACAGTACTGCCACCAAAATAACATCCATATGCTGACTTCTTTTCCTTTAATAATGTGTCATAACACTTTCTCAGTGTCCTGATGGTATTGTATGTTTCCCTGTCTTCACTCCACATTATTTGCTGTGCTGGCAGGAGTAAGGAAACATGTAAGCACTTGGGAAAGAATTACACATTATGAAGAGTAAGCACTAAACACCGAGATGCCATTTTTGAAGGCAGCCCCGTATCTTTATACAGTAATCAGTCATTGGAATAGGTGGATCCTTTGACATGTGCATTCTGACTGAACAGTTCCAACACCAGTAAGCCAGTGCAAAGAGCAAAGCCTTCTCCCAGCTGGAACAGCAGTAGGCAATGATACATCTTGTTGGGACGGGCAGTGGGGTTCACTCTCAAAATTTAGGGGTACAGGCATTAGAGTCCCGTGTTGCTCACATCTTACCACTACTATTTTTTTAAAAAATGTTGCACAGCTCCATTGTATCAGATTGGACAGAACACACATGGAGGTAGTGGTTTCAAAGATACTCCAGGCCTCATCCTGAGCAAGTGGCTTGCTGGGGAGCATTTCAGTAGCCACAGTGGTGTACCTGATTAGTACAGAAATCAGGCTGGCTCACAGGCCATCGTGTAACTTGCTTAAACAAACATGCTTTACCTGCAGTGAGGAAAACTTCTGTTTGCACCACAGAGAAGATGACTGTGGGCTTGTTCAGAACACAGTTAAACAGTCTGAAATTTCATTAAAGTGAATGAGAACGTTTAGCATATAATTAGCAGTGCCATCCTGCTGATATAAAATACCACAGTTGGGCTCACAGTAAAATGGGCTGAGGCACTCTTGTCCCACTCCCCTTCAAAGTGCTGAAATGGCTGCATCAGCTCCCCCACACCCTTCATGGCTGTTTTAGCACTTAAATATGAGCACGGGGCAGGAGAGACAACAGAATCTTAATTGGCTGTGTTGCAGGCCCAATCAGGATCAGGTCTTCATGGCATTTTTAAAATAACTTTAAAATAGCTGTACTGTATCCATAGCAGACATGAGGATGCTATCATGTCTAGTTTGGTCTTTAGAGATGTTTCTCCATTGGAGTGACCAATATGACAATTTTACATACAAGACCTGATTTCCTTAATAACTGCAAGAGTCCTCAAACCAGCGTTTGCCCTTTTAAGCAAAGCCTAGCTTTCTGGGAACCTGACCTTTATACTTTGCAAGCGACTGAAACAAGTGAGACTTTTTATCTGCTGTACATATGTAAATACACTTTTACTTAAAGCAACTGCCATTGTATTTACCCTTGACTTAGGAAGAAAAAGGGAACCTTTTAAGCAGCCGTTCTTAAGCTCCTAGCTCTGACACAACTGGCAGAGAATTCAGGAAGCATCTAGGCCGGCAGTACTCACTCTGTGGCTCACAGAGAGCCATATTCACAATTGTCATTAACTAAATGAGCCGTATAGCTGCTATATGAACCACCAAACACACACATGCAATAATATAAGATATAACTATTAATACTGAATATGTAACTATACACTTCTAATTACTAGAGTACTTCTGTTCTGAGCTTGTAGGGTGGGAGTTGTTGGAGAACACAGGCCCCTTATTTCTATCTCTGGCACAAGGCACATGGCTCCAGGAGGCTCACAGCTTACCCAGCCTCCAGTTCTTCCTCTGCTGGCTGTTTCAAGGTGTGAACCACCTGTCAGCTACAAGCCCCACCAGATAATGTCCTTTGTCCACTTCCCTGAAAAAATGGAACAGGAGCTACATTGGGAGCCACAGGTGGCAAGTCAAAGAGCCACATGGCTCCCAGGCCACTGAGTGAGTATCACTGATCTAGACAAACTTGGAAACATTAACTACGTTAATATTTTAAGCACCGTAATTAATGAGTACACATGTCTCATTATGGAGCTGAAAATAAGCAAGAATTTTGTATATAATTTGTTGAGTTTGATTGAATTCAGCGTTGGAACATGGAATTGTTTATGCTGATCTCCCCCAAATGAAGAAAACAAGAACAAGTTCATTCATGCGTGTCTAATGTTTGACTACTGCAGGAGTTGCCAGCCTCAATGTGCTATTTCTGTCACTTTTTATGAAAATACTGATTAGCATTGTTGAAACAACGTACTTGCCCTCTAGTAACTTGCCTATAATCGATGCTGTCATTGCCAATCACATTAGAGCTCAAAGCTTATAGGCCACGGCACTTTCAGCATCTGGATTCCACATCAGAGGCAGAGTAATTTGCAATTAGTCTCTGAACATGCCAGGTGAGAAGGCTAACCCTCGAGGGCTGTTTCTTTCAGACAGCGAAAAGTTATTCAGCAAATTAGTCCAATACATTGATTTTTTTCCCAAAGAGGTGTTAAGAGACAAAATAAAAGTCTTTCATTTCACCTAGGTGGGATGGCCATTAGAACTCTAGATAAAAACAATATTAATAAAAGGAGACAGTTATTACCAGTGCAGCTGCCAAAAGCAAGGAGGGGTAAATACAATTCTGGCATCATTTTGAATAGGTCACATCCTTGGGGATATCACTACACTGAAACAAGGAAAAATCTACACAGAGTTGTAGCTGGTTAGAGGATCTTTTGCAATTTGTGAAAACTAAGTTAACTCCTCATTATGAAGTAGGATAAACTATGCAGCCAATCCACAGTGCATTTTTATCCTGCTCTTCTTCCAACAAGCTCACGACAGCCATTTTATCCTTCCAACCAACCCTGTAAGGTAGGTGATACCTAGAAACAGTGACTCGAACACCCAGCAGACTTTATGGCAGAATAAGGTTTCAAATCAGTGTTATGTTCATCCAAGGCCAACATTGCACTATGCTGACTCTAGATTTATGCATTCTGTTCATTATTAATTATAATGATAAAAATGGGGTGTTTTAAAATTCTAGCAATTAATATGAAAATGAAACGTATCCCCTATCTAAACAGCTTATCTCAACAAACCCCACATGATTTTCTTTTTTTTTTAATTTGAGGTGTTCTCATTTCTGTCTGACCTGCCTTCTCTCTTTGCTGTGTTTTCCTAATAAGGGGATAAAGCTATGGTCCTTAGGGGGAGAGAGCCTCCTCTGAGTTTTCTTGGTTGATTGCAGCCAGTAGCCACTAAGTTTACATATATGTGTGAAGTAGTCCAGTCTTGAAGCATATGGGGTGGGACTTTGAATCGGATGGAAGCTGGTTTCACATACTGCAGCTTGCCAATTTGCTAAAGTACAGTGTAGCATTTTATACTATATCATTCCTTTCTTTCTTTTGTAGCTTTCTTCTTGAATGTAGTTTCTGTTTTGTGTGTGCTTTCCAAAGCATTTTACTTTTTTGTTTGTTTGAGCATTTTATTGTTTTTATTCGGGGTTTGCTACCCACTTTCCCAATTTTATTATTTGATGTATTGCTTTTCTTTTATATCTTGCTTTCTCCTGCCATTTGGAGGCCAGTTTTTTATTTAACCCCTCTGCAGTCTAATTTACTTCATCAGTTCTTAACTAAGTATTTCAGTGTGTGATGCACTGTGTTGCTTGAGTGTGTCCTTGTCCTACTGAACCCTTTTGATTTTAACTGTGCTTCAAGTGCTGTGGTTCTTTGGAAATTACAATAAATTTGGGATTTGTGTGTCTTGTGCAGCTCAGTCTTTGTTGTATGTCTGAGCGTTCCACCCAAGCACAACATTTTAAATAAATAAATAAAATTAATCACATACAGTCCAGCAATACATTTGCATGCATTTCATACACACATTACAGCATCTTACCTGACATCTGTGCATAAACACAAGGGATCTTCTGGCTCTTGTGGGAAGAATGTGCAGCATAGTGGGGGCAGTTGTCACCTATGTGCTAATGAATCATGCCAGACACCTGTTTGAGTTAGGAATGGCCACAACTTTATTGATTACGGCTAGATGGAGCATTGGCCTGGCATCTGGGCACAGATTCCCATTGGCATTGGAGGCATGGCTGCTGACCGATGCATCACCCGCCAGCCTCCCGCTGGCACACCTCAGCACATATTGTTCCATTGCCGGTCCTGCCTGGTGACCCTTGCTTCCAGATCCGTGGGGGGAAAGTCCCAAAGGCCCACTCACCCTGTTGGAATCTGGCACAATGCCTCAAAATCACTAAACTCATAAAGTTGTGACAGTGCCCCCTTTCAGTCCATGATCAGCGGGGGTTGGGAGGGTGACTTGCTGCTCCTGCAGATGCTCGGGAGGCAATGGCATTGGCCACACAGCTGGACCAGGGCAAGGGTGGATGTTCCTCCTCTTCCAGGTGGCCCCACTTCCACTGCGTCTTGCCCCCGGTGCCAACCCAGCCTGCCGGTGAATTGTCAAGCTTCCTTTTGTCACCTATGTGCTATATCAGACTGCATTCCAGCTAATGAATCATGCCAGACACCTGTTTGGGTTAGGAATGGCCCCAGCTTTATTGATTAAAGCTAGATGGAGCATTGGCCTGGCATTTGGGCACAAATCCCCTTTGGCATTGGAGGCCTAGCTGCTGACCGATGCATCACCTGCCAGCCTCCCGCTGGCACACCTCGGCACACATTGTTCTGTTGCTGGCCCTGCCTGGCAACCCTTGCTTCCAGATCCGTTGGGGTGAGCAGTCCCAAAGGCCTACTGTTGATATCCGGCCCAATGCCTCAAAACCGCCACAGGAAGAAGGCCAAAGGCCCGACTCCCGCCAACACTCCAGCTGCTGCAACCAAGAAAGATGGAGCCACCCCCCAGGGTTCCCGACTTTGATGATCAGAGGAAGGCAAAAAAACCCCAAGAGGCCCCAGCCAATCTGTCCCCTTGTGGGAAAAATTACTTCCTGACCCCCGAAGATGACTGGCACAAAATGGCCCTGGGGATCTCTGCCGGGACCCCCAGGAGGCCCATTTGCATCCCCTGACCCAGCTGTTCCAGTTGTCCTTCTCATCATGGTGTTGCTGGCCGGCTGCTGTCACTCCCCGGGGGATGCTGTGCCTGCAATTAGATCATACAATGTTAGTGTTGTCCGGCGATGGCGGCCTTTTATCCACCACCACCACCAGCCCTGCAGCAGCAGACACCCCCTTTAGGCCTTGCAGCACAGCCTCTGGCAGTACCTCAGTTGCAGGAGCCCCTCCAGGCCTCCAGGCCTCTCTCACCCTTAGGCCAGTTGCAGCTGATGCCCAGGCACAACTCTGGGGAACAGCCTGCAGCCACTCAGCAGACATACCTGTCTCCTGCAGTTGCCCAGATGGCTCCACTTCATCCAGGCTCACAGGAGATTTCCATCAGCACAAGCAAGGCAGGCACAGGCTCCAAGATGGCAAGGGAGCCACTGGGGAGGGTTCAGAAGCAGCAGGGGCAAGCCAGGCAGAGAGCAGACCAAATGCCCCACCCTAGGTGGGAATGGAGTGGGTGGGGCTAGGAGACTGCAGAGTCTACCCAGCCCTTCTATCAGATCGGCTGGGAGCAGGGCCAGTCAGGGAGAATGGGTGGTGATTGGGGGCAGAGCCAAGGAGGTGGGGCAAGGGGAGGCCTTTAAATTCAGGTTCCTGTGAAGGCCAAGGAGGATTTTGCTGGGAGAGACAGCTGGAGCATGCTGCTACTGCCAGGGCAGGAGAAGGAACAAAGTGGTGCAAACCCCCCTTCCTTGCCCATCTGAGGCTGGAGGACACCTGCCTGGAGAACTGGTAAGATGGCAGGCCGTCAGGGGAGGGCGCAAGTGAGGGAGGAGCCTCACAAGTATATTCTCTTCTGACATAACTTACATATGCTCTGGAAGTCCACCTGCCAATGGCTTTGATATCGTCAGCGGACAACCCTGCCTCAGCCGCTGTAGTTGTTGCCCCAATGCGAAATGAGAGGGAGCCATACTCTGCTGGTGGGAGGCCTGCCGCTCTCAGGCTGGACCTCAGGACAGCTGTGAACTGGTACCTCGTGAGTAGCCCGCCGTTGGTGTGCCCCAGGAGTTAGCCAGATGTGGCCGGGCACCTGTCCAGGTACTCCCTGACTGCCTGGACTGGGCAAGGGGCTCCCTGCCCCGTGGTGTGGAGCTGAACCACTGCTCCGTGCCCCTGCTGGTCAGTCTTGGACCACCAGACCTTGATCAGCAACCCATCAAACCCGAGCAAGATATCTCCCCGTGCCAACACCCTGTTGGTCTGGTCCCCAGCCGATGCTGCTGCCAGCTCACTCAAGTGGAAAGCTCTGTAGAATGTGAGGCAGAAAGCTGCCCTGAACAGCATGACTTTGAAGGATGAGTAGCATGTCACACCCAGTTGCCCCAGTATGACCCATAAAATGTCGGCCATGATGGGCAACTGGGAGTCCTGGCAAGGATGCTCCTGGCAGGCCCAACCCATCATGGCCCTGCAGGCCAAGAAGCTGCCGTTCGGGTCCACCCGCCCTGTCGTCTTGCAGAAGAATGAGATGGCCACCATGTGTGTCCTGATGGTCTTGGGTGTGTATCCCGCCTCATCCATTCATGCCAGGTACTCCAAGAGAGCGTCCTCCAGCACGTCCCCTACTGTCCAGCCAGGCTGCTCAGAGAGGAATGCCTAGAATGCCACGACGGCTACCCCATACGCCCACCTGGTTGTTGGTGCCAGCAAATTCAAAACTCCTTGCAGGATCCAATGTTCCCAAGTTCCCGCAGCTCCTCCAGGAAGGGGTCTGGGTGTTGCTCAGCGTTTGGTGCCATCTCCCAAAACCTGTTTGCCTGAAAGTGAGAAAAGGCGTGCACTATGTCATTGTCCACTCTGGGTATGTGGCGTGCTCCAAACACAATGTTGTGCAGAAAGCACAGGAGGACCAGTTTGTGCACCATCTGTACTACATGCTCCGAATGCGAAGTCTGCCAGTTCACCACTCGCATCACCACTTGGTTGTCACACCAAAAGAGAACCTTCCTGTTGCAGAACTTGTCCGTCCAGAGTACTACTGCAACGAGGATGGGGAAGAGCTCCAACAACGTGAGGTCTCTGAGAATGCCCTGCCCCTCCCAGGCCACCAGCCAAGTCTGAGCACACCAGCGGCCTTCCCAGTACACTCCAAATCCCACTCTCCCCCTGGCATCTGAGTGTACTTGGAGAGATGTCCCTAGGTCGAGCGGCTCGCACCACCAGGACACGCCATTGTAATCCTGCAGGAAGGAGTCCCAAATTCGCAGGTCTGCTTTCAGCTTCTCGGTGATCTGAATATGGTGATGCAGTGCCATCACTCTGGCTGTTGCTCTTGCCAGTTGGGGGCAAAATGGCCTCCCTGGTGCCACCACCCTGCATGCAAAGTTCAGGCTGCCCAGGAGCGATTGTACCTCCTGCAGCGTCTTCTTTTTAGCCTTAAGTGTAGATGTCACCTTCTCCTGCAGGTATTTCAGCTTCTTGAGGGGGAGTCTGCAGGTACCCTGCATGGAGTCTATCTGTATCCCCAGGAATGAAAGGCAGGTGGAGGGACCCTCAGTCTTCTCTTGGGCCAGTGGGATGCCTAACTCTGCGGCCAGATCTTGGAACATACTCAGGAGACTCTGGCATTCGCCACTGCCCACCGGCCCCAACATAAAAATATCATCCAGGTAGTGAGAGATGAATGGGGAGCGAGCTAGATCTTTCAGTACCCACTCGAGGAAAGTGCTGAAGGTTTTGAAAGCTGAGCAGGCCACTGCGCAACGCATAGGCATAGCCTAAGTACCACTTGTCCTGGAATTTGAATCCCAGGAGGCACAAATCTTCCGTGTGAACTGGCAATAGGTGGAAGGCAGATTGTATGTCACACTTGGCCATGAAAGTGCAGTGGCCGCGGGCTTGTATCAAATTGACAGCTTGATCAAAAGAAGCATAGCACATGGTGTAGAGTTCGGGGGGAATCGCATCATTCATGGAGGTGCCCTTCGGGTACGACAAATAGTGAATCAGTTGGAACTCTCCCAGTGCCCTCTTCAGGACCACACCAAGTGGGGAGGCCCTCAGGTTCGCAATGGGAGGATAGTCGAATGGGCCAGCCTCCCGCCCAGCCCTCACCTCCTTTTGGATCTTAGGCACCACCATGTCTGGGATGTCCCCAGCCGATTTCAAGTTGGGAGCATCTGTGGCCACCCGCAGGCCCACGTAAGGGTTTCTGAACCCTTCCATGAACCCCTCCGAAAGCATGGCAGCAGCCGCCCAGTTGGTATATCGCTACAGCTATGGTTGCAGCATCACCGGGGAGACCAGCGTCCAGGTGAGAGAGCACCAGTCCCCCGGGACAGCCACTTCACTTCTTCCCAGGACCTGCAGTGCCGCCCTGGCCTCCTCCCATTGCTGTTCAGCTCTCTTCATCCCCTTTTCCTCTGCTCCCCACTGCTCCCCCTTGAAAGGGCCACTGTGATCCTGAACCCCTGGGGCAATCCTGCTGGGGGTGGCGTCCATGGCAGTCCTCACACACGTGGTCAAAGTGGCACCTCTTCTTGCGGCAGCCCCACACATTGAATTCCCAGCATAGTGTGCTGCCTGTACCCCGAACCCCTGTGCCCCTGCTATTGACTGCCCAGAGCCAGTCCATGCTGTTTGGCTGGTCCGACCATGTGAGTTCGTTACTGGAGGCCTTCTTCCAGAAGGTTTCATCATATGTCAAGGCTGCCAGCTCGCCTGAGGTGGCTTTTATGTGCATCACCTCCTTCATGTGCATGGTGAGATTCCAAGCACACTCGGGGTAAACTGCCTGTACCACCCCTGCGTACTCGCAGTATCCCAGGACCCAATTAGTGAAGGTGTGCTCAGCCAGCCACTCCCTGTTGTGATGCCTGTGCTTCCTGGGGGATCCACTGTCCCCCGCCGGCTCCTCTGATTGCAGCAGGGTGAACACTTCCACATAGTACCCATTCAGAATGCATTCCCTCACTCTAGCGGGCAGGTGGTACACTAAAGGAGCCTCCCCGGGGCCCACCGGTGGTGGGGATTTCCCTTGGTGAGCTGAACGGGGGTGATCCCAGGCCGCTCGTGCCCCTGTGTTGCCTTTCCTGTTGTGTTTGCAGCACCATGCCCAGTCCACTAGCCCCTGGACATAGGCCGCTGTCTCCCAGTAATCCTGTGCCTAACTATCCCAATCCTCATCCCCTGATAACTCACCTCTCGATGCCCTGGACAGTGAAGAACTGCAGCTCTGGCTTCTCCATCTAGTCCTGCTGACTTTTGTCCAGAGACACAGGACCGGCCCTGGCTCTGCTCCTGCTCCGTGTTGCTCTCCCATACTGCAATCAGGCTTGCCGGGTCCACCTCCTCCTCCTGCTTGACTGGTTCACTGGCTTCTGGTGAAGGGGTGCAAGGTGCCAAAGGCCTAGCCACCTTACAGCCTGCCGCCCGAGGGGGCAAGTGCCCACGAGCCCGCCTGCCCGCCGACCCCACAGTTGGGGCCTGGCTAGCGATGTGCCCACCTATGCCACTGCCCCCCACCGGGGCCAGGTTGCTGCCTCTACAAAGTGCTGTAGTCAATGCTGCCATGTACTCATGGAGACTGCGTATGGCTGCCTGCACTGCTGCCCCTTGGGCAGAGGTCCCCACCCAGCTTGTGCCCTGCTTTCCTGTGGCTGCTGCCCAGCTGCCACTGAGAATCTTGTGCCCCCCATGCTGCTGGGTACCTTGCAGGGCTCCCCTCACATCCTGCGAGGGGCCCCCACTGCACCCCTCATCACTGGGCCCTGACAAATGGTGGCTGCCGCCACCTTGCTCCTCAAGGTAGAACTTCGTGCCCATCCTGCAAAATGTAAAAGAAAAATCACCCGCCTGCAAGGCAGTCGCATGAGCCTGGGCAGTGTGCCACTGCCTGCCTCAGCAACCCTGACTCCAGGGAGGTCCCTCATCCATGGCCTGGCCAGGCCAACCCCGTCAGCTCCTGAGTTTGACGCAGGGGCCTGTGCCACCTAGGGAAGACTCGCAGAGGTGATGTGCCATGGTCTGCCTCTGCAACCTGGCCTCTGAGGCATGCCAGGATCAGGCTTCCCCCCTAGGGGTGGCCAGGCCAGTAAGGAGAGGGGAGGCCTGCAGCTGCCGTGGCCAGGGCCAAGGCTGGGCAACTGTCCCCCCAACAAGATCCCAGGACAGGGTGCACAGTGGGAGGGGGGCTTGCCAGCCCCTGGCCCCTGGGAACACCGATCTGCCCCACCTGAGCCCAGGCCTGGGCCCCAGGCAGCTGCACCACCAGCTCAGGCCCCAGGCCAGGCAGCCCTGCCCACGCCACAGCATGGGAAGGCCGCGGGCTGGGTGCCACAGTGGGGAAGGCCCTGGGCCCGCCCACACTACGGTCCTGGAAGGGCCCCGGGCCTGTGTGACTGTGGTATGCACCAGGCCACCCGTGTAGGCACCCACCAGGAGGCCACCAGCAGCCAAGGGACCTGCCGCCCCCTCTACCCCCAGGGAGGGTGTGTGAGAGTGGGCCCTGACCCTGAAGTGGTCTTCAAGAGGGGGTGGGGGCCAGATCCCCCACCCCTAAGTGCAGGAGAGGGAGATGGGTCCCTGCCCCCCATCCCAATCCCAGCATCTGCACCTACCTGCTGGACCTGCTGTCTTGCTGCTCCTGCAGATGCTCGGGAGGCAATAGCGCTGGCCACATGGCTGGACCACGGCAGCAGCGGATGTTCCTCCTCTTCCAAGTGGCCTCACTTCCACTGCATCTTGCACCTGGTGCCAACCCAGCCCGCCGGTGAGTTGTCAAGCTTCCTTATCTAGCAGAGGGAGAGGGAAAGGAAGGGGTGATTTTGAAAAAGCAGCATAGCCAACAGTAGTAGCAGTCTACCTGCTACTGGAAGTCTCTCTTGGAAGCTCAAGTTACTGCAGTACCAATTCCTCAAGCTGTTTTATGTGTTATAATTTCCTATCACTTCTCTCATAGACTTTAATGTTAAATATGGGCACCTTTCCGCGCCTCAATCTGTCTGACATTTGGCAATATAGATATCCCAGGTGAGGACTGCAATCTCCTTCAGTATTATCCAGTTCAGATGGAAATCTATGTGGGGGAAGGGGGGAAGGGGGGAATCTTCCATTTTAAACCTATGGGAAATAATGAAATAGAATTATGAAAATTAAACAACAATACTAAAAGAAAGAATAACATAACAAAACCATGCAAAACAACCCAATAATGAAAGCCCCTTTGAGAATTAATCATATAAATGAAGTAATGAAACAAACTCCCATGCACAAATCTATTGAACACTGAACCACCACATTCTTCCCCTTGAATGTTCACATCTGATCCCCCAACTAGTCCCTTGCCTCTTCATAAGCTTTGACAGAATTTGTTTGTTTGTTTTTGAACTCAGCTGTGCTGTACCTGGAGGATTAAATGCTGTATATTATTGCTTGCTGAGGACTATCTTTCTCTTGAGAGTTATTTAAGCTCTCACTTTCCACTACAAGAGGTAGATTTGCCTTTTCCACTTTTGGTTTATTTGTTTGGACCTTTGCTTTAGTGTCTAGTCCTGGCTTAGATCATCAAGAAATCAGTAGCGACGGTCTTCTTACTTTTTCTTGTACTCTCTCTCTCTCTTTGGCCTCCCATCTTGACTGGGATAATTTGCATAAAATTTGGATGCCTGGAGTGAATGTTAAATTCTAGTACTACTCTAGTACTAATACTAGCACTGGATCTTCTTGAGAGTGAGTGCTTGATATTATTTTTGACTGCTTTGGGGTTATTAATTCTACACCTTAAATATTTATGTTATTCCCCATAATAAACTTTATTCCTGGTTTCCCTCTAGCAGGAATATGCATTCTAAATGTATACTAGTGCCTTTCTACTTAGCCAGAAATCCCTGATGTGTGTGTTACTGCCTAGATTTGAAGGTTCCTTTAAGATTGCTGCAGAACCTAAGCCAGAAGTGTTTTGGGAGCAAGGAGTGGAAACAAGACGGCAGTCTCCTTACACTCAATACTTTAGCATGGGTTTGGGTTCACATATGAAAGTGGGCCACATTCACAGAAACATGGTTAGCATACACATGTGTTTTTGAGCACACATTGTAAGAGAACTGGAACAACAGTTCACTCTGCCTGAAATTCAAGAGTATTTGTGGCGAATAGGTTTGAATATGCTGAATAAATGCTTTGAAGAAGCTCTGAAGATAAGCTACATATAGACATAACACTTAACTCTTCAGTCCAAAAACTAAGAAAAAAGTGTGAGGTATGAATGTGAACAAATGTAACTTAGTATACAGATCTCAATTACAAAGAGGCATCTTACAAAGCTAGGGTTTTTTTTAAAAAAAAAATCCCTTCACTGGCAATAGAGTAGACATGTCCAATGCCTGTATGGGTTTATATTTGAAAGTAAACAGGTTCCTCATCAGCACCACTATAACAGGCTTCTCTGCCCAGCTACTTTGACATCCTAACCACACTCTTTTTGAGGGAGTAGAGCTTCTGCCATCATAGTGGAATGAGGATTTTTCTGCCATTGCCCTGAAAAAAAAAAGATTGTCTGTACTTGCTTCAAACATTAAGGAATCGAAAGTTTAAACTGTGATTGCTGAAGTGGAAGGCTGGGCTTATTAACTTTCATGTAGCTGTTCAGGAAGGGTGCTAGAGGGTTGGGAAAGCACTATATCAGTGTTACTCTTGAGATATTTCACTTGCCTGAATCTGGGATTTATTCACAACAGGAAGGCAATGCAGCAAATAAGCACATTCAGCTCAAGAATCTTATCCAGCAGAAGGGAGTGAGTAGATAAGGTAGCCTGCTGTCCTGTCCAATAAGAAGATAATGAGAGCTAAGAAGACTTAGCTGGCTAGAAGTGAACTCTTAATGCCAGTATCACTTACAGACGTGCTGTAATCTTTTCTCTGTCTCAGAAAGCAAAGCAAAATGAGCCAGAGTAGAACACAGGGACCTGCTAAAGGCTTTGTTCCTTCCCTCTGCTTATTGTACTAATTATTAAGCAGCAGAGCAGGGATAAATTGCTGCTGTCTTTTGGCATTGCCCTTTAAGATGTCCAGCTATGCACCAGAAAAGCATCTTGCCTAATTCCACCTCTGTAGCTTTATACAATCAAACAGATTAGCAATGGCAAACTATGATACAAGGGAAAGGAATCTTCCCCAAACCTAAATAAGTGACCATTTTCCAAGTTGTCATTTACTGTGATTTACTACCTGGTAATCTGATTAGTTGCTACTCTATACATTGTACCACACATTGTCTGATTCTTCTTATTTGGTAGGATGATACATATAATCACCTTGGCACAAGAACTCATCCTGGGAAAGTTTGGTCAGCTTCATGAGTCCTTTGTGCCAACCTGTCAAATGATAAGAAATTTACTGTATGTTAGGTATAGGTTCTCATCAAATATGTGATAAAATCTGGACACACCTATTTTCATAAATTGTCCCTAACAGGTGAAAGAAGACTCCATCAGTTGAGGTCCACTGTTTTCTTATGATCAGCAGCACCACCTCCATCACTATTACATGCCATTATGAAACCTTTTCAGAATGGAAGCTTTGAAGAAGGGAGCTCTGACGCTCGAAAGCTTACACTCTTGTTTGTCTCTAAGGTGTCACTGGACTCAAATCCTGATGTTCTACTGCAGACCAACATGGCCACCAACTTAACTGGCATTTCCAGAAGTACTCTTTGATGTTTTCTAGCTGCTGCCATTTCCTGTCCATTGCTTAACCCTAGGTCTGACCCTTTTGAGCTTATGGGCATATTTGAAATTCTGGCACAGTGTGGTGGGTGTAGCAACAATATAGCTACTACAGCTTACCTTCAGCCACACAATGAAGATCTTTGTGCTTTGGAAGCAGCTTCAGCAAAAGCAATGTTTTTAAAAATCTGCTCTGCCAATCAATACTCTAGCAGCCAATCAGAAGCCATGCTTTGTAAAAACCCTACCTGGCCCACCTACTTTCTAAAAACACTTGGTGGGCACCAGAAAAAGTGTTGGTGAGCGCAATTATGCCCATGGGCACCACACTGGGGACCACTGCCCTAGGTCTTTCTTTGTACGTTTCCAGGGCTCAATATAAACTGAGCACCTTGTTTATAAGAAACTATCTCTTTATTCTTTTGACATATGTACCACATCAAACCAATGGTTCACCCAGGCCAATGACCCTAACCAGAAAAGAGCTGTTTTCTCCCAGTCTCAAATAGAAACATTTTCCACCACCCCCTTCTTTCCTATGAAAGCCCAAGTAGGCTGATTCTACCCTGAGGCCTCAAATACAGAGCTTGTGCTCTATCTCTAATTTACCTTAGTCAGAGATAACAACCATTTCACTAGGAAGAATGGGGAGATTCTGGACTAAATTGCTTGGGTGCATGATTTACTTTATCAAGAATATAAGAAACAAAAGGAAGAAAATAATTATTATCCCCCCAATGCCATTTGTCCTGTCTCCTCCCTATGTTTTTTTTAATTACAAATGACTGATGCCTTTACAGAAACACTGTGTACCTATCCAATCACTTATTGCAGCTGATGAAATAAAAGCTTTTGTCCCATGGCTCTGTGCAAATTATTCTTGTTAATTATTTTTTAATTATCCTTCCATCATGACTGTTGGTGCTAGTCATAATTTCCACATCAGTAGGGACAGACGTGACATCTACCTCTAATCTTCCAGGGAAGAGCTGCCATTGTTGAAGGAAACAAGAGGTGTAATCCTAGAAGGCTGAATTATTAGCAGGCTTTCAGTAGGTGATTCTCTTCACTTGATTTCATTCATTGTTTCTCATTGGTGTGCACATGCAGTTTTGCACAGATCCCCCAAACAGTCTAATTAGTTCAGGTTTCCTATTAAGAATTTAATATCTAAGTATTTTGGGAATTCCTAACAGCATATTAATCAGTTCCATGTTCAGACAGATGGGTAAGTTGCATATGGTTCATGTCCAAACAAATAAGGCATATGAGGAGATTACATACTGCAGTAGCTCAGTAGCGTGCTTCTGGTGAGTGAAATGAATGAGTTCTTTGGAGTTGTAACAGAAAGACAGTGGAAAATGTTTCTGCTATATTCTGCTTGTGAACCGTTAATGGAAAAAATATAATGTGTATTCGGGGAACACAACTCCTGTCACCCTCAAATTTAAGGCATGGCAAATTATACAGCCAGGAAGAGGGGAGAAATTTCAATAGATGTACAATCCAGGAAAGGAAATGAAAATTATTAAATGTCTCTGCCTGTGGGTGAGGAATATGAGAAACAAAATATTCTCAGCATGGGAGAGAAAAAGTAAATTATTTAGCAGAAGGGTAGCTTGGCACACTATTGAAGCACACAATTTATTTGATAAACTTAGCTTATATTTAGTAGCAAATTATGTGTAAACATACTCATTTGTCAGTTACCCAGAATTATTTGACAAATGCTGTATGCAAACAACATGCCGACCTGGGCATTGTTAGAACATTTCTCACTACCACTATTGTTCTATGGACTATTTTTAACAATAATTTACTATATGAATTATAGTTACATGGATTTAGATAATATTATTTCTTCATACTGAAATCTCAAAAATATTGCCGAGTGAAAGGGTACTGAGAAAAGGCATGTGGAGATGTGGAGACATTTGAGAAAAGAAGGTGATGTGGTATCACAGAGGTATTCTGGGAGGCAGTTACAGGCGGGAGGGCAACAAGACAGAAAAGGAAGAGACACCTGAGTGGCCCTCAAATGCTTACAGTGGTGGAAGTGGAAGAAAAAAAACCCATAAAAAACAGAGAGGTATTAGATATGAGAGAGGAGGGAAGGTGATGGAGAGCTTTAAAGGTATAGGTGAATATCTTGTGTTGGATCAGACAGGCGACAGGTAACCCATGTGGGGATTTAAGGAGGTGGGTTAGATGATCAGATTGATGATAGAACTGAATAACTTTGGTGGCAGAGTGCTGCATGGAGGGACCTGGGGGGAGACAAAGGAAGACCAGAGAAGAGAAAGTTGCAGCAGTCAAAGCAAGAAGTTACCAGAGGATAAACTACCATTTATGTCAAGGTGCACTGTATTTTAGCAATGTTGTAAAGGAAGAAGTGATACAACGTGGTGTCAGTTTGAATACCAGGAGCAAAAAATAAAATGAAATAAAACTCAAAGATGAAGCCAAGGTTTTATGCTTGTTCTACAGTATGAGTTCAGTCTTGAACATATCAAGTCTGAGATGGCAATAAGAAATATCAATTAGAGATGCAAAACGTGGAGGGATGGAAAATGTGCAAAGGTACAGCTAGACGTCATCACTTTACAGGAGTTATTGAAAGCCATGGGATTCTCTATGGCCACCTCATGGATTTTGTAGGCTTTAGTTTAAAGTTAACATGGATGTTAACATAATGACAATATGGATGAAGAATGTAAAATTGGTTTTTAATCAAATTTTACTTACTCAACCAGAATACCCATGTGTAGAGCAGTCGGACACTAGGAATTGTAAATAGAGATGGGCACGAACAGAAAAAAAACCCGAACATGATGTTCGTTGTTCATTGCCATCCACAAACAGGGACTCATGAACAACCACAAACATGGCCCTGTTCATGAACATGTTCGTGGTTGGCTGTTCGTGGGGGCCAGCAGGCTCTCCTCCAGCCATCATCCAAGTTTGGGCAAGATCCCTGCTGCACCACTCCCAGAAACCTGACCTGAACAGGCAGCAGGAAAGGTACCAGTAATAAATAATAGCTTGGCCCAGAGCCTGGCAGCAGCCCTGGAACTTGAAGGGGTAGATCCCTATCCCACCACACACAAAGAAAATTCAAGCTCCAATGCACTCTATCAAAATGCCAGCAGCAACTGTCTCTCCCTTTCCACTGTCTGCAAACTAAGCCAGAGCTGGGAGCCCCCCTCCTCCCTGCTCTTTGCTCCCTTGTAACAGATTTGGAGGTCCACACTTGAAAGGAAGACCTGCCTATCAAGCTAAATTGGGCCTAGATTGGGGTTTCCAGGGCAACAGCAGGAGTTCAGACAATCCCTGCCTAAATTGCCAAGGGAATTAATTGCAGGTGCCAGACTGTCTGGTTTGACGAACAGCAAGACAAACAGCAACGAACGAGGCTTGCAACGACCACCTGTTTGTTTAGAATGGGGCCTCACAAACAGCTTGTTTGTGAACAGCAGATTGGGATGTTCGTGGCATTTTTTTTGTTCGTATTGCTGTTCATGCCCATCTCTAATTGTAAATACAGGAGACAAGAAGCAACGTTCACACAGTTATGAAGATAAGATAGAACTTACTTTTTTGGTAACATGTAATCAGTCCCTAACATGCATCATTGATTCATAGGAGCTTGGGAAGCAGCAAAGAGTGTATCTCCTGCCATAGAGTGCAATCCTAAAGTGAGTTACTCCAGTCCATTGAAGTCAATGGGCTTAGACTGCAGTAACTCTCCATAGGATTGCACTGTTAGAGAAAGTATTGTTTCAACTGATAGTCATGCCAGTCATCCTGGCCCTTGTTGCCAGCCACAGACCCATGGCCAGTTCGGTAAGTGAACTTTGTCATGTCCAGCAAAAACATGAAGAAGAGATAGCTGGTCTGTCCCCATCTGGATGTAAATTAATTACTACCATCTTTGTTCCAACATTGTCAAACTGTTCCTGTTCTTCCACCTTTTCCTTCTATCCCCATTTCTTTGTGTGTCCTTAAGATTTAAGTCTAAGGTCAGGGACTATGTCTTATTTTGACTCATGTGTATCACTAATTAATGTAGACAATATGTAAATAAATAATAGTTTGGGCTTTATTACCCATCTTACCTCTCTTTGGTACCTAAGTTACAGAATGTGTTTGGAGATCTGCATAACCACAGTTCATCATGTTGCATCTTAAGCCCTGTAAGTGAAGAAGAAACAAATGGCTCTGGCTTCCTTATCAGTCTAAATTTCTCCTCCTCACTAGCACTTGAGCCCAGGCAAAGATTGTGTTGGCCTTGTGTGTGTTATGTGCCGTCAAGTCACCTCTGACCTATGGTGACCCTATAACCTACAAAACATCCTGTCATTAAAAGACTTGCTCAGATCCTACAAACTGGAGGACATGGCTTCTTTTATTGAGACAAGAATCTCGTTTTAGGTCTTCCTCTTTTCCTACTGCCTTCCACTTTTCCTAGCATTATTGACTTTTCCAGAGAAGCTTGTCTTCTCAGGATGTGACCAAAGTATGAAAGGCTCAGTTCAATCATTTTAGCTTCTAGGGAGAGTTCAGGCTTGATTTGATCTAGTACCCACTTATTTCTCTTGTTGGCTGTCCATGGTATCCACAAAACTCTCCTCCAGCACCACATTTCAAATGAACCAGTTTGCTTCCTGTCAGCTTTCTTCACTGTCCAACTTTCACATCCATACATAGTAATGGGGAATATCATAGTTTGTATTATCTTGGTTCCCCAAGAGAGATCTTTATCTTTAAGGATCTTTTCTAGCTCCCTCAGAGCTGTTCTTCCAAGTCTCAATCTTCTGATTTCTTCATTGCAGTCTCCCTTTTGGTTGATGATTGAGCCAAGGAATAGAAAATCTTGAACAGTTTCAATTTTCTTATTCTCAACTTTAAAATTGTGTAATTCCTTAGTGCTCGTTAAGTGTTGACCTTATTGTTTCAAATAGGATGTTGCAATATGGTGAACAAGCATGCCTTGCTTCTTCTACATGACCTCCACTTTGCCCTTACTCAGAATAATTTCTGGAGAATCTAGGGCAGTTACTGATGCAGGAGCAATGTAGCTATTGCTATTTCAGCACTGCAGTTAAGGTGCAGAACTAGCACAAGACCACTAGGATCATAGAACCCAGTTGTAAAAATACTAGCTGTGTACAGCCCCTTCCCCATGTCTACCCAAGTCAATGCCATTTTTATTTTCCATTTGCACAGAAGAGCTTATGGGGACTGACATAATGACCTTTCTTACAGTCTGTGCTGTAGTATGAGACACTGCACAGTAGGCGATGCCAGCTGGAACTCATGTGGTTTTTACTAAGGCTTTGCTTCCTTAGGCTTTGTTTTCTAAGGCTTTTCCTTCCTTCCTTCCTTCCTTCCTTCCTTCCTTCCTTCCTTCCTTCCTTCCTTCCTTCCTTCCTTCCTTCCTTCCTTCCTTCCTTCCTTCCTTCCTAGGGACAAATAATAAAAAATCTCTCTATCACTGCATTATTGAAATTAACGTCAATTTTAGTAAATGAATAAGATTCTTGTTAGCTGTCCATCTTAACATGCAGGTGTGCAAATCTACCATAGGTTTTGCCTTGAATAGGAGAGTTTGGCTCATATTCATTTAATTGATCTCATACACTTCAGTAATCTACAACACAAACCTATATCACAGGTGCTTGTGTACCTGATAGACCGGAATTAAGACGTCAGTGTTTTTTCATGACAGACAAAATTGTATGTCACCTGGACTATGCTTTACAATGTGTGGTGCTGTATGTTTGAATCTCACATTAAAACAGCATTTGAAACTTGAGAATTGATTTTGTCTTGACTGTGCTATTATCTTCTCAGTCCATTTATATTAATCTCTCAATGTTATCTGCAGAAGGGATATATTTCACATTAGTATAGTGATAGTGTCAACTTTTTATAATAAAAGGGAGCATATTTTTGTGAACATTATCAGCTGCTGATAGTGGCTCAACCCATCCTCTTCATCAGTGTATTCTGGAGAATGTAAATACTTCCTGAATGGGCTTTGTTTTTCTTCGGTGACATCAGCACAATGACATAGTTTACTGTTGATCTTGGCTGGGTTCACTTAACTGACTGATCCAGAAAACCTTGCTCTTCCAGTCAATTGGCTTTGGTGTCTGTCAACGACATCATCATACATTCACACATGACTGGTTATGTAGTCCTGAGATGTCATCCTATTCCTTACATGATTCTTGCCTGATTGAGATTGCATGTGTGACTAATCCAGGACCCTGGCTGGTGTGAGGCCTACCACTTGCCCCTTGGAACCTTGTCCATCATGGTTAATTACATCCAGTCTTGACGAACTACAGGTCCCACTGGCAGAGATCATTAATTTATCTTTGAGCTTGAGAATGTTCACTGGAACATTGGAAGAGGCAGTAGCAGGGCTTTTTTTCTGGGAAAAGAGGTGGTGGAACTCAGTGGGTTGCTCTCAGAGAAAATGGCCACATGGCTGGTGGCCCCACCCCCTGATCTCCAGACAGAGGGGAGTTTAGATTGCCCTCCGCACTGCAGGGCGCGGAGGTCAATCTAAACTCCCCTCTGTCTGGAGATCAGGGGTGGGGCCACCAGCCATGTGACCATTTTCAAGAGGTTCCGGAACTCCGTTCCCCCGCGTTCCCCCTGAAAAAAAGCCCTGGGCAGTAGTAAGGTCCCTTCTGAAGAAGCCATTTTTGGACCCCACCGATCCATCCAGTTACTGCCCTGTATCAAATCTCCAGTTCCTGGGTAAGGTGATTGACTGGGTGGTGGTGGAGCAGCTGCAGGTATTCCTCGATGTCTCTCTTCGGTCCTGGATCATTTCAGTCCAGTTTCCACCATGGCTGCAGGATGGAGATGGCACTGGTTGCCCTCACAGACCATCTTTGTCAGCATCTGGATTAAGGTGAGTTGGTGCTGCTGGTGTTATTGGATCTGACGGCAGCGTTCAGCATGATCGATTTTGGCCTTCTGACCCATCACCTTGCTGATGTGGAGATATATGTGGTCACCTTGCAATTGTTGCTCTCTTTTCTCCATGGTTGGGGACAGAGGGTGGCACTTGAGGAGCAGATGTCACCAAGGTACCTACTCATATTGGTGTTCCTGAAGGGGTGATACTCTCCCCAATGCTATTTAATATCTATATGTGCCCCCTTACCCAGTTCGCCTGAAGTTTTGGACTGGGATGCCATCAATATGCTAATGACATCCAGTTGTATCTGTTGATGGATGGCCAGCCGAATACTACCCCAGATGTTTTGGCCAGAGCTTTGGATACTGTGACGGTTTGGATGAAGCAGAGTGAGCTGAAGTTGAATCCTGTGAAGACGGAGATCCTGTATCTGAGTCAGGGGTTGTTGAGCTCAGGAATGTGGCTCCCAGCCTTAGACACTGAGCCTTTGATGCCTGTGTCAATGGTGAAGAGCCTGGGGGTGATTCTGGATGCCTCCTTATCAATGAAGGTCCAGGTCTTGTCAGTTGCCTGATATGTGTTTTTCTATCTTTGGCAGGTCAGGCAACTTGCTCCCTAACTCTCAGCTCATGACCTAGCTACTGTGATCCATGCAACAGTCACCTCCAGATTGGACTACTGTATCTCACTCTATGCAGGGCTACCCTTGAAACTGATCTGGAAATTGCAACTGGTCCAAAATGTGGTGGTGCGTGTCGTCACAGGGACCCCATTTAGGATGCATGTTCAAACTGTACTGTGCCAGCTGCAGTAGCTCCTGGTGGAATTCCAGGTCAAGTTCAAAGTGTTGGTGTTAACCTTTAAGACCCTTAACAGACTGAGACCTGCATTTCTTCAGCACTGTCTCCCCTGTATGTTCCCAGGAGGGTGCTACATTCTGCAGATCAACATCTGCTGGTGGTATCTGGCCCCAAGGATGTTTGCTTGGCCTCAAGCAGAACCAGAGCTTTTTTGGCTATGGCTCTGACCAGGGGGAATGCTCTCCCAGTTGAGACCCAGGGCCTGTAGGACTTATTGCAGTTCTATCAGGCCTGTAAAATGGAGCTGTTCCTCCAGGCCTATGAGATTGGTTGAGGAACTGGTGAACTATCCTGCCTGTCCCTTTGCCTGTTTTGTTCCATTCCACTGTCTAATGAGATCTGTTGTGCTTACCCAGAATGATATGTATTGATATTTTATTGTTTTATGATTTTAAACTGTAATTTATTGTATTTATTGTATATAAATCTTTTGAAATTGTGGTTTCATGATGTTGAGACCAGGTGTCATGAGTCAGCCCCAGCCCCGACTGGCCACCTTACCTACTGCCTCAGAGTCCTCCTCAGAAGATGAGCAGGAAGGGCCAGCAGAATCTCCTCTGGAGTCGGAAGCCCCTGCAGAAGCTATGGGAGAGGAGGAGCAGTCAGAAACTACTGCTGCTGCTCCAGAGGGAATTCAGCAGGAACAGCCTGGAGCTTCTGCAGAGACTGTCAGGGACGAGGAACAGCCAGAAACCTCCACAGAGGCTGTAAGAGACAAAGACTCCCCCAGGGCAAGAGCAAAATCCGAGCCTCTGGGGCCAGCTGAAAGGAGGAAACTTAGAGATAAGGCAGCGTTTCTGGAAAGGCGGAGGAGTAGCCGGCTACAAGCACAACGCCGGGCGGAGCTGTTCGAGGGAGAGGCAACAGCTGGCCCTCATTAGAACAACAATAAAGGAAGACGCTGAGAAGACCAAGCATGGAAGCAACTCAGCTCGCCACTCCCTGCTACCTGGACGTTCGTGTACCCTGCTCTACTGCTTGTTTGGACTTTGACCTTGGCCTGCCTATTGACTACTCTTCTGCCTGCCGCTCTCTCTCTCTGACTGATAGCCTGACCCTGACACCTGGCCTGACTCCTGAACCCTGGTTTGCTGTCTTGTAATACTGAACTCCTGCCTGCTGTGTTCAGCCCTGCAGTACCAGTGAGCCTCCTGCCTGCTGTGCCCAGCCCTGTGTGCGACACCAGCCCTGAGCCCACTTGTGGGGAGGACGGGATATCAATCAATCAATCAATCAATCAATCAATCAATCAATCAATCAATCAATCAATCAATCAATCAATCAATCAATCAATCAATCAAACAAACAAACAAACAAACAAACAAACAAACAAACAAACAAAAGCTAGATATCTGTTTTATATCTCATATACACTGGGGAAACAGATGATGAGAAGCGAGTGAGTACAAAGCCATGTTCCTGTTAATAAAGAATGGACAATTAATTGAGGCTAAAAACCTTTCCTTAAACAGTATATGCATCCCTATCACATGCATATTTAATTTACTCCTGGACTACAACCTCTTCTCCCTCAAAACTTGTACCTGAACCAATCCCTCATGTTATGACCAACTGAACAGTACCCCATTAATATTGTTTGGCTTCAAAGCTTCCTTGCTCTCAGAACACCAAGAACACCCAGTTTAAATATACTGGTCTCAGGTCAGGTCAGGTCTATCAGGTCTTTGATTGAACTTTGATTGATTGACCTGATACTGGTCTCAGGGTATTGTTGGAAATTATATGATGCAGCAACATTACTGAGCCAGTCTGGTTCTGAGCAGTATCTGATGGGTGATCTTATGTACATTCCATTGAGTTCCATTGTTTAATCAGATAAAATGCATTTCTCTACATGTCTTGCTCTGAACACGCAGGAAAGAATATCTTCGAGATCTGGAAATTACAGCAAAGCTGTTGGAGAAATTATAATTGACAAAATAAAATGTATCTTTGTTTTGTTACAGGAAAGGGCTATTGCTTAGTGGTAGAGCTCATGCTTTCCATACAGAAGGTGGTTCAGTTCCTAGAATCTCCATTTAATAGGATCAGGAAGGAGGGGATCTGAAAATCGTCTGCCTGTGACCTGGGAGACCTGTAACCAGTCAGAATAGACAAAGTTGGCCTTGACAAGCTGGTGATGATGTAGTATAAGGTGGCTTCATGTGTTCAAATGTATTTCTGTGCAGAGGGATCAACACAACAATAATACACTAACCAAAACCAACAACGTGTGTCCATGGAAATAAAGGGATCTGAAAGCCCTGCTGGTAAATGTTCACTGTAATTGAGTTTGTGAATTTTTAAGGTAAGTGGCAGTCCATGACTAAAGTGGTCTAGCAAGCCCTGAAGCACTGTCCTGGCATTCATTTCTGTAGGGTTTCCACTTGGACACCTTTGTTTGTTGTTCTGCTGTTCTCTCTTTCAAGGGTACAGTTGCCAACCATCCAAAGCCCTTGTGTTTGCAAAATGGTTTATTTATGTAAGAGATTTATGCCTCATCTTTTGACCAAAGTCCTCAAGGTGATTTAAAAAGACTGTCATTGGCCAGCCTTCCTGCCAAGGCTGAGTTTTGTAGTGAACTCTTTGTAAATTATTTGCTTATTTGCAGTACATGGAACTGTTTGCCCTTCCCCAACCACTTTTTAAAAAATTAATGTGTATTTTTGTGCTCTAATCCTGATTGTTCCAAAGATTCAGGGTTGTTTACCATATATTTAAGCAGGATTATATATATATAAAAAAGGAATGAAATCTCATGTTTCAACATTCTGCAAATCTTAAAACAGACAGGAAAAAATACAGTGTATAGCTTTTTTGGTGTACTATAAATAATACTTTAGTAACTTTTCAAGCTTGCTCCTCAGTTTGTCTTCCTTTGTTATTTTAACAGAATACTAAGAAATCTCTTCAGAGTTGCATGCTCCAGCACCTCAAAACTAGATTGTCAACAAAGTGATGATAAATGCATTTTCAAGTCAATGTTGTTAGTACAAAATCAAAGCAGGAGCACAGACGCTGCACTTTAGCAAGGAATTTAAGCATGACCTTGTATAGCTGTATTGACTTCAATTGATCTACTCAGGTTTATAAGCACTCTTTCAAAAACAGGATCAAATAAACAACACTTCACCCCTTTGTGCACAGGGGCCAGTTGACCTGTGATCATCTTTATACCAGATCCTTGTCAGAAGATAGTATCCATATATTTTAAGCATGCACCAAAAAGGACTATAATTTTAGCAGTTGTACCCTGCCCGCCCATCCATAACCAGCAACATTTCAAAGATGAAATTAAGGATGTGATAATAATGCCCTTCTTCTCATATTACTGCCTGAACACACACTGTTCTGCTATTATATAAATAAATGCTTATTTATTTTATTTATATCATACCTTTGTCTTTAAAAAAAACGCCCAAGGCAGCAAACAAATAGAAACTTTCACAATAGAATACAAACAGTCAGACATCAACACAGTTGCGTGCTAGAACAAAACATCCTAATTTTAAATATATGCTTATGAGATCTGAACTGGCTGAGACTGAGACGGTAAGAGATCTTGGGCTTGTAGTGGACAGCTCAAAGAAAATGTCAACCTATTGTGTGGCAGCAGTAAGAGAGATGGAGTCCATGCTAGGAAGTATTAGGAAAGGGAAGGAAAATAAAATAAAACAGCCAATATTATAATGCCTTGTACACAGCTATGGTGGAGCTTCATTTACAATACTGTGTGCTGTTTTGGTCACCTCACCATATCTCAAAAAGGGTATTACAGAGCTGGAAAAAGTATAAAAGATAGCACCAAAATTATTAGGGCTTATTATTAGAATTAGAAATTATTAGAAATTATTAGGGCTTATTATTAGAATTCAGTCTAGAAAAACACAGCTAAGGGGATAAATGATAGAGGTTTATTAAATTGTGCACAGGGTGTAAAAAGCTGACAGTGTAAAAAAAATGCTATGCAAAAGCCATCTTTTTTGAAACTTGGTTTAGAAGCCTTTCTGTTCTTTGTTAGCAGAGCTTCTCCCCCCGCCCCACCGCTCTCCCCCTTTGAGGGGCCTTTTTCGTCTCTCTTTGAAACAAATTGCTTTTGTTTTCCTAGCCTTTGTCCTTGAGATAAGACTTCTAGCTGGTGCCTAGTCAAGCCTCCATAGCTGAGTCTCCTGAGTTAAAGTATAACTCAGTTTTCTCAATAGCACATTAGCACCAACACTTTATGTATATTGATTGAATGTTGCAGGGTCTGTTGTAATATTGCACATGTATGAATTATTATTCCTACTGTGAATTGGAGTCCCTTAAGGTTCTTTCAATGTATGTCTGAATTACTCACTGTGAATTTAAAGGATTTATGAATTGTAATTAAATAGTACTCAGATATTTATTACAACTTACATGAGAGGTTACTTAGTAAGTCTATGCAGGTCTCTTTTGCTTTTGAGGTTATTTACTGCGTTTCTCTCTTTGTTTGGATATTGTTTTCATCCATGACAATGAATTGACTCCACACTAGGTAAACATCAAGCCCATTAATGCGTTTCCATAATAGCCTCTTCAGATCCATTTGTTTAGATCACACTGCAGCTTTGGTAGAGTACACTCCATTGGCTATGAATTAGCTCAGGTCCATTCATACACACGCACACACACACACTTTCAAATCAGAATATGGAAACTTGTGTCTTATTTTTGTGTGCTGTTCTCACCACTTGTAGTAAATAGAAAGAATAGGTTCCCCTGTTGCAATTGGCTCAGCTACTTTCATTTTCCAGAAAACCTCAGTTGGTTAATCCTATTAGGAATTAGTGTCCACTCCAATAGTAAGAGTGTAGATAACATCTGACTTTGGCATAACGTTGATCAGTCCTACACACTTTGCTAGTAACAGCAGCACAAGAGATATCTTGTGTTAGGACATCAGACATTCATGTAATTCAGACAGGCCCTGCAGCATGTTACTGTTGGGTAGTAAAATTAGATTTAAACTGTTAAGAAAATGTTTTCAATGTTTTTTCAATGGATTATGAAATTGGATAGATGTGTGGTTTAACTTACTGATTATTATGAAATTTCTGTCCTACACTATAAGCACACCATTGATTATATCATTTGTTACCATATATTTTGTTGGCAGGGAAACCAGGGGTATGTTGCAGTCATCAGGTTCTGTGATTTAATGTATTTCAGTACGATGCTGTAGTTCTTCCATAATTTCTCAAGTTTTTGTCTCTCAGGTCCTTTTAGCAATTTACCTGGTAAAGACAGAGTTCTAATCCAAGGAAATCTTGGTAGCACAGCTCTTTTGCTTTGTTTTGTTATATAGTACTTTTAAATCAATTTATTACTTCCAGAACACTAAGAGGTCCCCCAAAAGTAGCCTGACCTGTGCTGCACAGTGATACATGACATTAAAAATTACCTTCAGGTATATTATTTAGGAAGAAATCCACAAACATCTTTATGTACAGTATACTATTTTTAAAATTTTACTTCATTTATACCTCACTTTTTCTGTCCAATGGGGACCCAAAGTAGCTTATAACATTCTCCCCTTCTCTATTTTATCCTCACAACAACTGCATGAGGTAGGTTAGGCTGAGTGTGTGTGACCAGCCCAAAGTTACCCAGTGAGCTTCCATGGCAGAGTGGGGATTCAAATCTTGGCCTGCCAGATCCTAATCTGATACTCTAACCACTACACCACAGGGACTGTCAAAAAGCTCTAATCACCTGACGCCAGTCCTCTAAGTTTGCCTCTGATGTGGAAAAATAGAGGGGGAAAGTCTCCTCCTCACTCACAGCTCTTTACACACTCCTTCCAAAGAATTGATCAGCATTTGTCCTATGCACACAGCTCCAAATATAATGTATCCAACTGTGCATGCAAGATTGATTGCTAGCTGCTGTGATCTAGCACCCAGAATACTCTATACATTGGCCTCCCATCTAAGTTAACTAGGAGGCTCCAATTAGTGCAAAATGCTGCAGTTCGATTGCTATCAGGAGCGAGCAGGAGCATGAACATCACTCCCATCCTACAGTTGCTCCATGGGCTACCCATCGTTTACCGTGCTCAGTTCAAAGTATTAGTTATTACATACAAAGTTCTTCATGGCTTTAGTCCAGCATACCTATGGGAACGCCTCTTTCCCTGTGTTCCTCCACGGCAGCTTCGCTCATCTGAACAGGGTCTCCTGCAGGTACCAGGCTGCACACAGGTGAAGTCAGCAGCAGCCCGTACACGGGCTTTCTCTGTGGTGGCCCCTATCCTGTGGAATGACCTGCCTGAGGAAGTCAGAAGAGCCCCCAACTCTCCTGGCTTTCCGTAAATGATGCAAAACCGAACTATTCAAAAAGGCTTTTTACTCAAATGGGAGGGCTGCATTGTACAGATGGGGTCTCAGGTGCTTCACTAACAAGTTGGGGATCATAGACTTCATCACCATTTTTGCCTCATATATTATTTGCTGCTTTAAATATGTACTCCTATGTACAACCATCGCTCCATGCTGTCTAATGTTAGTTCTAGAATTGATTATGTTTTGCTTCAGTATCTCTACTATGTCTTGGATCCTTGCTAATGCTATGTCTTTAAACTTGTATATGTTTACCTTATGGTATTGTATTGAAATGTACTTACTTGATACTGATTGTATTAACCTCATACTATGTAATCTGCCTTGAGTCTCAGTGAGAAAGGCAGACTATAAATGACATCAATAAATTTGCAAAACTCTTTTACACAAACCATTCCCAAACCAGCAGGAGGTGCAGAAGCATTCTTCCCTGTGTACATTGCCCACAACGAATCAGGTATGTAGCATAACTGGATCGTATTGTTGATCAGAGCATCTAGATTCTACTACATTAGTTGTTGCGAGAATATAGCCTTCTTATTATGCCAGTACTGAAAAACCTTTTTCTGCCCAGTGCTGCAATCTTTTGCTCAACCGCCTGCATTTAAATCTCATTTTTTCACAAAGCGTTGTGTGTGGGAAACACAGTGCAGGAATGCAGCCAAAGAAATACTTACTAATTTTTTTTTAGCCTTTCTGATATACATGGGCACGAACCAAAAAAAATTAATGACTCTGCAGTTTGTGGTTCGGTGCCGATGACGATCCCGAGGTCGCAAACCACAACAAACATTTTCTGTTGCTGAACCGGTTCACTATTCATGGTTCGTGGGGTGTGGAACAGCCCCCGTGGCACTTAGAGAGCCCATATTCCCGGGGAGTGTTTTGCAAGCTCTCCTACAACCATCACCAAAGTTTGGACAAGATTGCAAAAGGGATCTTGGAGTTATACCCTCTCCAATCCAAGGACTGCAGGAAACTCCCACTCGATACAATTAGAGCCACCAGTTGAAATTGGCCCAGTGTACAGAAGGTGGGTGCGGACGGTGGCCACCGGGCCTGGCGGGCACGGAGAGGCAGTGACAAGCTGCCTCCCCTAAGGGGGTGGGGGGGTCTGGCTGCTTGCCGGCAGCACCCCCCATGTGCCTGCCCGCCAGGACAAGGAGGAGCACGCTGGTATTCCCATCAATGTAGGAATGGTGGGTACTGGTGGCTGCCGCTGGACCTGATGGGCACGGGAAGGCAGCGGCGAGCTGCCTCCCCTCAGGGGGCGGGGCGTCTGGCCACTCACAGGTGGCACCCCCATGTGCCCACCTGCCAGGCCAAAGAGGAGCGCGCTGGTATTCCCAGCGAGGGCAGGAACGTGGGTGATGATGGTGGCCGCCAAGCCACCTCCCCTCAGGGGGCGGTGAGGTCTGGCGGCTTGCCAGCGGCACCCCCATGTGCCCACCCACCAGGCCAAGGAGGAGCATGCTGGTATTCCCAGCAATGTAGGAATGGTGGGTACTGCCGGTGGTTGCTGGGCCTGGTGGGCATGGGGAGGTGGCGGTGAGCCACTTCCCCTCAGGGGGCGGGGGGGGTCTGGCCACTTGCTGGTGGCACCCCCCATATGCCTGCCTGCCAGGCCAAAGAGGAGCATGCTGGTATTCCAGCCATGCTGGTATTCCTGGCATGGGTGGGAGACGATGGGGGCCTTATCCCCCAGCATCCGTGGATCCTCATCTCAGGGTCCCACTAAGGAAAATTTTGACAGCAGCCGACAGTACCCACCTTCGTGCCTTGCCAGAAAGGATGGGAGGGAGAGGACATGTCATCAAGAGGAAGGGGAGGGGGAAGATCCCTCAGCAACTGTGGGTCCTCACCCGAGGGTCCCACTGAGAAACAATGCAGTGGTGGCAGCCAACAGTACCCACTTTCCTGCCTTGCCGGAAAGGATGGGAGGGAGAGGACCTGTCATGTTGGGGGTAAGATCCCCCCACAACTGCCAGGCCAAAGAGGAGCACGCTGGTATTCCCGGCGTGGGTGGGAGAGGACATGACATTCAGACGGGGGCCTGATCCCCCAGCATCCGCGGATCCTCACCTCAGGGTCCCACTAAGGAAAATTTCGACAGCAGCCGACAGTACCCACCTTCCTGCCTTGCCAGAAAGGATGGGAGGGAGAGGACATGTCATCATGAGGAAGGGGAGGGGGAAGATCCCTCAACAACTGTGGGTCCTCACCTGAGGGTCCCACTGAGAAACAGTGCAGTGGCGGCAGCCAACAGTACCCACCTTCTTGCCTTGCCGGAAAGGATGGGAGGGAGAGGACCTGTCATGTTGGGGGTAAGATCCCCCCACAACTGCCAGGCCAAAGAGGAGCGCACTGGTATTCCCGACGTGGGTGGGAGAGGACATGACATTCGGACGGGGGCCTGATCCCCCAGCATCCACGGGTCCTCACCTCAGGGTCCCACTAATGAAAATTTCAACAGCAGCCGACAGTACCCACTTTCCTGACATGCCAGAAAGGATGGGAGGGAGAGGACATGTCATCATGAGGAAGGGGAGGGGGAAGATCCCTCAGCAACTGCGGGTCCTCACCCGAGGGTCCCACTGAGGAACAGTGCGGTGGCGGCAGCCTACAGTACCCACCTTCCTGCCTTGCCAGAAAGGATGGGAGGGAGAGGACCTGTCATGTTGGGGGTAAGTGGAAAGATACCCCCGTAACCACCAGGCCAAAGAGGAGCGTGCTGGTATTCCCGGTGTGCATGGGAGAGGACCTGTTATTCAGACTGGGGGCCTGATCCCCCAGCCACCGCAAGTCCTCACCCAAGGGTCCCACTGAGGAACAGTGTGGCAGCAGCCTCCTCCTGAGCCATCAGCCTCGAGGTTCTAAGCAGTGCTGTCCCAGACCCTGAAGGGACAACCTCCACGAGTGTGGCCTGCTGGAGCACTCTGCTCCCACCAGTGTCACCCTCAGGGCAAAGTGACCCTCCCACTGATCCCCACTCAGAAGAGCTAGTCACCCCCCTTTCTCCCCCCAATGGATGTTTCACTGGGTGAGGCGGGAAACAGGCTCAGGTGGTGCTTCTTCAGGTGCCGAGTCAGGGCCATTGAAGACAGGTGCTTCGGGTTTTTGCCCCTGTGCACCAAGACATCACAGGCATGGCACCACACCACACGGGGGTCATCAGGAAGGGGCTGAAAGTGCCTCCATATAGAGGC
Source organism: Eublepharis macularius (assembly GCF_028583425.1). NCBI lineage: Eukaryota > Metazoa > Chordata > Lepidosauria > Squamata > Eublepharidae > Eublepharis > Eublepharis macularius. The sequence continues at coordinate 106,156,252 of NC_072790.1, forward strand.
ATTGAAACGTCGACCACTAACTGTTCTAGAGGAAAGAGGACGAAGGGTTACAGGCTGTGCTGTGGGGCTGGACACGGACGACGGGGTGAGGGGTGGACTGCAGGTGGGGACACCACCAAGAGTTTGGGATGGGAACAGGAGGAATCTTTCATAACACACATACCATTCCTCCAGGGATCCATCGCCCACCCACCCCTCCTCAAAATGTTGAGATTCTCTCCCCCCTGCGCAAAGACCTCTTTGGCCTCCTCCACAGCCCACACAGGTGAATTGGGGGGAGCGGGAGGACACTCTGCAGCCCCCGAGCCACACCCACTATTGCTTTCCACAACTGAGCCAGGAGGACTGCCATCGCAGTTCACCCCACAACCACCCTTGGCGGCCAACACAACAGGAACTCATTGTGTCACCAAACTAGAACTAAGGAGGACAGGAAAGGAGATGACTCTGTGTGCCCTCTGCCATGGTGCCCACTGAGCTTGGCCCCAGGGACTGGCAGCAGCCCTGGAACCAGAGGCTGAGGCTAGAGCCCTAGCCCAGCACACCAAGATGCCTGACCACCAGATCAGGCACTGAGCCCTCAGCCGAGGTGCCCACTGAGCTTGGCCCCAGGGCCTGGCAGCAGCCCTAGCACCAGAGGGAGGGAAGGACTAGCGCCCTAGCCCACCACTCCCACAGACCTGACCAGATCAGGCACTATTAATACTGTGTGACCCCTCAGCTGAGGTACCCACTGAGCTTGGCCCCAGGGCCTGGCAGCAGCACTGGAACCAGAGGCTGGGGCTACAGCCATAGCCCAGCACACCAAGACGCCTGGACAGAGCAGGCACAGAGACTAAGAATAATAATAGTAAGGATAAGAATAAGAATTAAAATGATAATGACTGTGATAATAATAAGAATCATTTGGTAAGCCCTCAGCCCAGGTGCCAACTGAGCTTGGCCCCAGGGCCTGGCAGCAGCCCTGGCACCAGAGGGAGGGAGGGACTAGAGCCCTAGCCCACCACTCCCACAGACCTGAACAGATCAGGCACTAATGTGAGCCCTCAGCCGAGGTGCCCACTGAGCTTAGCCCCAGGGCCTGGCAGCAGCCCTGGCACTGGAGGGTGAGGCTAGAGCCCTAGCCCAGCAGCACACCCACAAGCCTGACCACCAGATCAGGCAGTGATAATACTGTGAGCCCTCAGCCGAGGTGCCCACTAAGCTTGGCCCCAGGGCCTGGCAGCAGCCCTGGAACCAGAGGAGATAGATCCGTATCCCCCAAATCCAAGCTGAATTGTACTCTCAGTCTCTCTCCCCAAAGGCTAGCAAATGGCAAGCAAGAGCTCTGTCCCACTCCACCACTCACTGAAAGTGAAATCCAGCCTGGGAGCCCACTGCTATTTATAAGCACAGGTCCCATTGAGCAACGCAGGAGGTCTGTGTTTGGCCATCAGAGCTCCCTGTCAGGGTTTGCAGGGATGAGTTTGGAGTGCCCATAGCTACAGAACACCCCCTTCACCCTCCTTCCCCTGGGTGTCTTCTCCAAACTTGTAACCGCTTTGCAGCTCCGTGGTTGGAAGGAAGACCTGCCGATCAAGGTAAGGTGGGCTTCCATTCGGGTTTCCAGGGCGACAGAAGGAGGCAGACAGAGTTCACGCATTCCCCTGGCTCCGTTTCCAGGGGAATTGATTGCTGGCACCTGACTGTCTGGCTTCCTGAACTGTGGCCGAAAGCACCGAACCAGCCTTCTTCCGAACGCTGGTTCGTTGGACAAGGACAATCACGAACTGCCGGATCGCGATTGCGCGATCGCCAATTTCGTGGGTTTTTGAAGTTCGTAATGTGGTTCGTGCCCATCTCTACTTTCTGATACTATTGTTAACAAATGGATGGGCCACTTTATCACATGGAGAAGTAACTTACTGAGGAAATTATGGGGTTGAAATAATTATTAGTAAGGTTTTATTTGGAAGTGGGGGAGGAATGACACAATGAGTGTACTAAGTAAACATTAGAGAAAAGTTTGCTAGAACAGAGCATACTTAGCAAAAAATGGAAGAGAATTGAGAAAAAAAAATTGAGATATTACAGGATAGTCTGTACAGCTTTTAATCATCAAGATGCCTAGGGCGTGGTCAAGCCTCCTGATGTAGTTGCCTAGGAGTGATAAAGGGGTGGATTCATCAACTCTTTTGTAGGCTACTGTGAATAGGTGGGGAAGTGCGGCAGCTTGCTGCATCACATGGTGCACAGGACTGATACCAACGTTGCTGTTTTGCACTTCAGAAGTGAGGTTTGTGTGCCCTTGTCTGCAAAATATAATGTGGGCGTGCTCCTGGGAAAATTTAGTGAATTTAAGTTCCACTACATATTACACTCAAATGTACATAACAGGAGTCTGATGAACTCTTTTTACAGCATCAAATGCTGCTTCACAAAGGGAACTAGGAACAGAAAAGCAGACAAGAGAAAAAGGCACTTAAACTTTATAGCATTATTTCAAAGCATTCCTCAAGGGGTTTTCCTCACCTGGGTTCAAGTGTTTCCCTTTCCCTCTAGCACTTGTGTTTTTAAAATATCCCAAAGTGATTGTGCATGCAAAAATTATATCCATTATATGTATATTTCATGAATTACATATACGTGTATGATATATGCATATATACATATGTATGGAATGTAGATCTAGTCTTTGCCTGTGTCTGGGCTGGACCACTTCACACCAAAGGATCTCCTTGTAACAAGCGACCCCCACCAACCCCATGATATAGAAAACTAGCATATCAAGGAGAAAACTAAACTAGAAGCCTTTTGGAATCTAGCATCAAAAGGGTAAGGAAGGACAAAGCAACAGAAGACACAAGACCACTTGTTGGAATTAAAAAGGCCACAACTTTATTGGTTTGCAGTTTATGGAGCCTTGGTGTAGCATGGGGCAAGGATCTAAGCATCAGCTGACCCACTTACCAGCCACCTGCTGAAGATGGGGGGGGGGGCGTGGGATTACAGGAAGTGGGATCTTAGTCGAGAGCCAAGTGCTGAGGGTCCTGGTTGGCTCTCAAAGATATACCCAACCGATGGACCTGAGGGAAGACTGCATCTTCTACATCTGCTTGCTGAAAAGCTCTCCTCAGCACAAGCTTGGTCAGCCCACTGCTGATTGGCTGGTCAGGCGTTATTTGAATTGAAGGCTGCTGGGAGCTAAAGGAACCCAGAAACATTGGTGGCCATCTTGTACCACACCCCCAGACCACTGCGTGCCTCAAACTGGAGCCCCAGGTAAGTCTGGGGCTAATGCTTCACTGACATGTAGGTGTCTATATGAAAGAACCATTTTGCATTCATTCCTTGAAGTCCAGTTGGTACAGCCCTGCAGGAGGTTCACTATCATCACCTGTGGAAAATGAGATTCTGGGAGTTCTGTGAAAGGTGATTGTGAAGGATTACACATTTTTAAAAGCTTGGAAGTGCTGTCAACACAGTTGCAGGACTATTAAGGGTTAAGCCCTCACAGAATGAGCATTTTGAATGACAAGCTACTCCAAAGGATCTGACTGGGTAGCATGAGCTGGAAAGAGGTGAGTCTATTTTCAGTCTTAGCAGAGATCTAGTGTAAAGAGTTGGGATATGGAGTCCTAATGGAGAGTAGTTTTAACACTGGCAGGAGAAATGAGGAAGGTGGCAAGGATGTTTGGGAAGTAGGTGCAGACTCCCATTTGGGTCAAAGAGAGGGGATAGATCTTCTAAGGAGAGGACACTTTCTCTACCTAGTCAAACAGGGAGGTAGCTCTAGAGAGTGAAGAGATCCCTGGTCAGGTGTGGTTGGAAACTGCCTGTGGAGACCTTCGGATTCAGTTAATGACTGAAGGAAAGCACTGGTGTGTGATGAGAAGGGGCTTAGAGTAGTAGAAAGTGGCTCCTAAGATTTCTCCAGAAGAGAAAGAGAATACTAAAGAAAGTATACTAGAGTGCTTGGGGAAAAACAAGGGAATCAAACCCTCAAAACAGAAGCCTTTAACTATAGAGCATAAGAACTGAAGTTTGGGCACGTTATATCCTACTATATAAAAGGCTAAGCGTGTTCCAGACAACTCACTTTCTACCCTGGTGCGCCACCAGAGGGGAGGCAGCCTGTCTGCAGGTGGCTCCTACATTGCCTAGGGAATTGATTGCTCAGAGCCGAGATGTCTGGTTTCACGGACCAAAGTTTGTTGCGTCTGTGAAAAAAGGCACGTCCCATGACCCACTGGCTTGCAAACGCCGAACCAGCCTGGTCCTTGTAAAATTTTGGTTTGTTTTCTGGTCCGTGCTCACCTCTGTTCATGAGTTTATGTGAGTTACCCAGAGAACAAAAAGCACTTCCTGTTTAAGCTGAAATTGTGATTAACTATGTTTGCACACCATACTGTATTTTACCTAGCTCCTGAAAAGCTGTCTCTTAAACACAGAGATCATTTAATTTATACTGTAGATTGGTGCCACTTTGATTGATATGACATTCTATATAGTGCCTTGTGATTTAACAGAAATAGCGTCATCATGGAAACCCTTTTTCCTGCAACAGTTTCTCCTCTTCTACTTTTCAGAACAACCTTATCAGCACCTGGAGACAATTTTACATCTTTCCTAATAAATGAAACTCAGAGCTGAAGTTAGGTAACATTTTGCCTTGGAGCACTTTCATCAATGGATTTTTCTTCTTGCTTAGGAAGACAAGTCAGGAAAGATTTATTGTAACTGATCTCAGGGGATCTTTCACTTCTATAGCTTTCTACGTTAAAAAACAATCACAGGAATAATGACTGCATTCCACCCAGGAGGTCTGCAACATGACTGCCACCTTCAGAATTAACTTTATAATTAAATTTAGAATGGACTACATGCTAATTCTTTTACCCCAGCCTTACATCAAACTACCAGTAGTTTTTCCAGCTACCAGTAAACAGTGATGCTTGACGACTAGCCAGTTTGACTTGTGTCCTGCTTGCTCATCATGATCAAGGAACCAACCACTTGCCAAGCTGTTTGGATATGTCTGAACAAATCTGGGTTTGCTTATTGGCTTGATTACGAACTACCTTCTTGCAACTGCTGCCTTCACTTATTCATCAATTTCTGCTGCCTCCAATTATTAATGCACATTTTTTTAAAAAAAAAATCCATGTAACATTTTTGAGTTGAGATTTTTACTACACATGTCCCTGTGTACCTTTGGTGTCTGCCCATTAGCCTATCTACTCTTGCATTTAGTACTTGTGATCACTTTACAATAGATGCCATTGACTATGTAATTGCAAGCAAGCAATGCATTCGTAGGGCTGTTTAAAGGACGAATCTAAGCGAGAGGATAAACTGTGAACTACTTGACCGTGTACTAGGGTTGAGGAAACCCAACTCATGTTTAACATATGATCCAATTCTCACCTTGAAAACAGGGGTGGAGGGGATTGGTCCCCCCCCCCACACACAGGCAGGAGGAGCTTCATCATTCCCTCCCTTTCACCTTGTGTCCTTTTGCTAGCAGAAAAGGGCTATGGAGTGTGGACTGTTTGTCTTACTGCTTACTGTTTGTTTTACTGTTTCCTGGGCAGACATATGGAACTAGCAGTAAGAGAAACAGTTTTCCTCCAACGGCCCTTTTCTGCTAGAAAAAATCCATGGGGTGGAATGGAGAGTATGAGGAAGGTTCTCCTGCCTCTGCGCACACTCAGGACCCAATGTGTGTCCCCCTCCTATTTTAAATGTGAGCATCGGATCATGTGATAAACATGAGTTGGTTTAGGGTTTCTCTAATCCCAAATTGCACTTAACATATCATTTAATCAGATGATTTAGTCTGTGCACTGTGCTTTTACACTGCTACACTTGTTTATTAGTTTATTAGTTATTGTTCATTAGTTATTACCAAGGTATGGCTTGCCCCTGTAGAAAACATGTCTTCTGTATAGGCACAACACCTGGTGATTTTTTTCCCTTTAGGAGACAGTTGCAGCAGTTCCATGATGCCACTTCCAGTCACATAACTGGAAGTGACATCACACATCACCGTAACACTATAGAAATTGCTAGATCATTGAGGTGATTTGTGAATCTCTTCCAGCTATGTGATTGGAAGTGATATCATGGTATTTCACACTCCCAAAAGAAAGGGTGAGATTAAAATGGGAAAAGATAGCAGCAATGTCTACACCTTTTTTGGCTATTTTATATTGTTCTTACTAATTGTTAGTTACCTTTGTTTATTTATGTATTGCCGATATATTCTGCTTTTCTGCCCAAAGGGACACAAAGCAGTTCAAATATTCCCTGAAAGACAACACTGCAACAGAGACAGAACCCTGCTTGGCTGATCTAGGCTGATGGATCAGGCTGCCTAACATAAGCACAAGAACTCCTTTGGGGGCTCACCCAGCCTTTAAAAACCTGCAAGGAGAGAGAGGCAGATTAGCCTAGATGGAACTCAGTTGCAAATAGCTTGCTTCCAGAAGCCAGCAACATCTTCCTCAGTTTCCTTTTCGCATACTGAAGGTCCTCTAGGATGGAAAATCAGGGTAAACATGTTCTAAGAATAAAATAATAAACTATTTATTTATAGTAAAATGCTTTTGACTCCCACTGTCTTTGATAATATATACTGAAATTGCACAGGTGTTTGCTCTACATTCTTTGTAGCATATTAGCATAATTTTTGTCAAACAGTATTTTAGGTTTACCAACCTGCAGGTGGGCCTTGGAGATCTCCAGGAATTACAATTGACCTCTAGACTACAAAGGTCAATTCCCTATATAAAATGGGTGCTTTGGAGGGTGGATTTTATGGCATTATACCCCACTGAGGTCCTTCCCCTCCCCAAATCCTGACCTTCCCAGATTTCACATCCAAATCTCCAGGAATTTCCCAAGCTAGAGTTGGCAACCCTATTTAAATATTCACATTGCTGCAGTACAAAATACGTAGTCTGTTTTTAATGAAATTCATAGTCTGTTTTTTCGACAAAGGAGGCTCATCTCCTTTTTTTGGTGGATGTTACATGAATATGCCTCAAGATGGATTGAACCCATCTAAACCCATGGGTTGAACCCATCTAAAGTTTATGATGATGATGGATGCCTCACGTGTATGACACAGATGAGCAATAGAGCAATAGATATCAAGAAATGTACGGCGCAAATATGTCAATAGCAATGGAAGGTGTAAAGCAAGTCCTACACAGAAAAGGGTGTGGATAAGAATGAGAGAAGAACCACAAGTGACAAAAGGCACAGATTGGACACTTGTCAGCTTCCCTCAAGTTTTGATGGGAAATGTAGGCAGCTTGGCAGAATGTTGGACAAGTGACAGTTGAAAAGTCCATTGGACAGCAGTCAGAGAGCGAAGCTGCGAGACCAGGATGCCTACATTTCCCATCAAAACTTGAGGGAAGCAGACAAGTGTCCAATCTGTGCCTTTTGTCACTTGTGGTTCTGCTCTGAGTCAAGACTGATTTTACCAAACATAATTCCGACAACTTTTAAAGTAGTTTCATTTTATCATCTTGTGGTTAACAATAACGCACTGATAGAATAAAATAAAATCCCTATTGACATTTACACAAATAACCACCAGTCTCTTTCTCTGTCATTTTTTAAAAAGCTTTTTCTTACATTTCTGCCTCAGCGGCATCATCCTCTCCCCATTCTTTCTCCATGATATGTACAAGATGTGAGGCTGCCTTATACTGAATCAGAGCCTTGGTCCATCAAAGTCAGTATCGTCTTCTCAGACTGGCAGCAGCTCTCCAGGGTCTCAGGCAAAGGTCTTTCCAATAAACTCCTAGCCAATACATTTTAAACTAGAGATACTGAGGATTGAACGAGGGACCTTCTGCATGCTAAGCAGAAGATATACCACTGAGCCACAGCCCCTTCCCTTGTCTGATTCAGTCAAGACTTACAAAAACATAAAAGATGTGATGAGCTTCCCAAAGAAAAGTTCACCATTTATTATTTCATTCTGCTGTTCAGAAACTGAGCAGGTACAGGCAGATATCATGTTATGTTGACATATGAGATATAGCAGGAGGGGCTGGATAGTGCATGGCAGAAATAGTCCATGTTCAGGGGTGCTTCAGGGGCTCATGAATGAAGGTGCAGGGAACCAGGATAAAACATAGAGACCTCTGAAGTATAAAATATGATAGAAGAGTTGAGGAAGGAAGAAGAATCATAATACTACATTATGGGAGGAACAGGCCAATGCCTTGTTTGAAGCTGATGGCAGAAGATGTGCTGGTGGGAAAGAGACAGGTTTGTTTTTTTGGCCGAAGACCTCCTATTGGAAGCCTTCAAGGAAGGTGGTATAACTTTACTTGTATTTTTTGTAAAATGGGAAGACTTTCTCACCAGCAAAATACCAATCTTGTAGTGTTCCATTCTTCATGATAGGCAGCCTTCCAGCTTTGCAGAATGGAGGCTATTGATCAGATCTTTCTCCTAGCAGTCCAGGTAGAATGTAGTTATGCACAAGTCTACCTATTTATATGCAAATTGGGTTGTGGATTATTGTACTTTTTTACAAAAAATAATAGTAAAAGTAAGTGATAGGTGATAAGGCCTGATGCACCTATGTGTTATCTTAATGTGCAAATCATTTAATTTTCTAAAGTAAGCTTGCTCATTCCTTGAAGGAAAAACACGCACTTCAGGCAAATGGCTACTCCAGAAATGAAATCCGAAGAGCAATCAAACCCAGGATGAATCAAACAACCAAGGAAAAACAGTCTCCTACAGGAAAAGTGTTTTTGCCATATATCAAAGGAATTACTGATCAGATGGGAAAGCTTATGAAAAAGCATAACCTTCAAGCAGTATTCAGACCCACCCGAAAAATACAACAGATGCTACAATCAGCAAAAGACAGTAGAGACCCCCTCACCTCTGCAGGAGTATACCGTATACCCTGCAGCTATGGACAAGTTTACATCGGGACCACAAAGCGTAGCATCCAGGCAAGAATAAAAGAACATGAAAGACACTGCAGACTTGGACAACCTGAAAAATCAGCAGTGGCTGAACATAGCCTAACGCAAACAGGGCACAGTATCTTATTCCAGGACACCAAAATACTGGACAACACTTCCAACTACTTTGTCAGACTGCACAGGGAAGCCATTGAAATTCACAAGCATAAGCAAAACTTCAACAGGAAAGAAGAAACCTTAAGAATGAACAGAGCATGGTTTCCAGTTCTGAAAAACACCAGGCTAACAAAACACTCTATACTCGACAATAGCCCTGCAGAGAAGATTAGCACATCAAGCACCAATCCATATGCAAAAGAACCTCCTCAGGATACAGTGAAGCCTCCCGCCATTAGCATTCCACACCCTGGGAAACTCTTACAGGATGACTCAGCTCAACCCCACCCCTCCTGATACAAATGACCTGCCAACATCTTTTCCACACTGTGACACTGAGAGATCTCTGTCTTTTGGTGCTACACCTCTGAAGATGCCAGCCACAGCTGCTGGCGAAACGTCAGGAACTACAATGCCAAGACCACGGCAATACAGCCCGGAAAACCCACAACAACCATCATTCTCCGGCCGTGAAAGCCTTCGACAATACATCGAAAAACAGTACATTGCGTAGGCTACCATGTGACATTTTCCGTCCTTTTGATTCGTTTTTTTAAAGGTCTCATTTTCATGATGTATGGACCATCTTTGAGACACGTGATTTTTGTCTGACTTGGAATCCCAACTCAATTGGATGAGCAATAAAATGAACAGATGGGAAGCAGTTTGAGCCAGTGTTCGCGGATATGCTCATCTGATAGTTCAGTTGTGAAGGGAGGTTCACACTCCAGCATGGCTAAAGAATGTTCTGAGTCCTCTTTTCATATTACATCTCTCTTCACCCTTTAGAGAGCCAAACCTGACAGAAATGGAACTACAGCTGCCAGGGGTCTTGGAAGAGATAATTAAATAGTGTTAAGTCCCCAGTGTCAATATGCTAATACAACTACATCAATCTTGTTCCACAGAAGTCTTTTATGCAGGAAAAGCAGCCTCTGCATTCTTCTGAATTGGAAACCTTAATAATATTGCTATTAGAAATACATTTATCAATGGCTTTCCTAACTGGAGTTGGTCTTTGAACACAGAAAATCCATCTGATACTACCCTAAGGTACCTTTTAGCTTTTAAATACTGTGAATGATATATTGTCATCTTCACCCCTATAATGACCATATTCTAAACTTGCTTTAATTGAGGCTTAAGTCAGTTGAGCAATTTTAAATCAAGCACAGAGGCAAGCAGTGCTGTGTATTGATGATGATATAATGCCTGGTTTCAAATTTAGCTGGAGTCATGCTGATATGGGGCACAACCTGAGCTGAGCTGACATAGAAAGCAGAGTTACACTAAAACAGTTCTGCAGCTGTTTATATGTTGCTCTCCTGCTGTATTTATTCCTCTAGTCTTTAAGGAGTCATTTAATATCCAGTTAATTTCAGGTGCAAAAGATGCTTAACATCCAACTGGCAGCATTTGCAATATGGAATAACATTTTGGAGATTCTTTGACTAAAAATCAAGGTACATTTTGCTGTCCTTCCCCAGCATTGTTTCCTAACTGTACAATGTGGGTTCATAGCAAATAACATTCCGTTTCCTGAGATATAATTTGGGGGGTTTAAAATGTCTTTATCATTGAATGTATAATATTAATTCATTGACAGTAATAATGTTAACGGATATGATTACTCTGTTTCTCTATAAACAGCAACGAATTTTTGTGATGCATTAAAAACTAACAGATTTATTGTAGCATAAATAGATGCTTAATAAATAATAGGGTGAATTAGAATTTAACAGTACATTTAATTGTATTAACCAGAGCTTTAGGGTTGAGAACTCCAACTTGGGAAATTTCCAGAGATTTTGGGGGATAGAGTCTTGGGAGGGCAGGGCTTGGGGAGGGGAGGGAGCTTAGTGGGGTATCATGCCACAGAGTTCACCCTCCAAAGCAGCCATTTTCTCTGCGGAACTGATCTCTGTGGTCTAGAGAGGTGTTGAAATTCTGGGAGATTGCCAGACTCCAACTGGAGGTTGGCAACCCTGCAAAGCTTAAATGGACATTCATTAGCCAGTTTGGTGTAGTGGTTAAGAGCACGGGACTCTAATCTGGAGAGCCGGGTATGATTCCCCACTCCTCCACAAAGCCAGCTGGGTGACCTTGGGCGAGTCACAGTTCTCTTGAGCTCTCTTAGCCCCACCCACCTCACAGGGTGATTGTTGTGGGGTAATAATAACACTTTGTAAACCGCTCTGAGTGGGCATTAAGTTGTCCTGAAGGGCGGTATATAAATCGAATGTTATTATTATTATTATTATTATTAGCTACAGTGAATAGTCATTGTGCTATTTGTATATCTTTGCATTGAAATGTCACAAACTGTATGTCATGCATTCTGTGACATTTGAATTCCACTGTTCAGTTTCTACCCCAACCCCCATATAAATGACTGTAGAACAGCTTTCCAATGTTTAGCTATGGTTTTTTACTATAGTAGCTGTGTTCTACCATCTTCTGTCTGATTCCAGTGGTGTGTGATCATATTATTATAGATCTACTAAATGTCTTCTCGAAAGTGAATTGATACCATCCTATCCAGAATGAGAATATATATAACACAGTAACAAGGCAATCACAAGCAAATTCTTCTCTGCTTTTCTATGCCCTTTGCAAAAAATTAACTTAGAAGGGTTAACCCTGCTTAGGACTGTCTTGCAAATCAATATTCCTATATGTAACCTGATTACATTTTTTACTTTTGCTAAAGATCAAATACTTGGCCCTGAAAGCCTCTCATACAAAATCTGTCTAAGAAGTGTCATTCAAACTATTTAAAAGAAAGCAATAAAATTTTAATTGGCTGAAATAACAGTGATCTGAGAACACAGTTGATGCATATTAGGGGGCAACAAATACAAAAAGGAATTTGCAAAGCAATTACTCATGCTGGGAGTAATAAGTGTATGAAATAACACACCAGGCATAACTGTTCAAGCAAAAAGACAGCAAGAGCATCAAAATGAACATTCGATTCCTGACTGTGTCAGTGAGCATTAAAAAGAGGACAAGTCCTAAGGGGCTGTATAGACCCTCCTAGTTCTCTCAGAAATAATTTATTTTGTTCTGCATATCTGTGATTTACATGAAACGATTTAATGGCTCCTATCCCTGTTGTACATTAATTTCCCCCCTTCTTCAACAACGGTTGTGAAGATACATCATGAAACATAATGTGCAAATAATAGCCATAAAAGAGCCAGGCATCAAACACTAGGATTTAAATAGGCTACAATTGTATGGAAGGATCATGGCCATTGACCTAGCCAATAAGAACAATTTGGAGAGAAATCCTTAATCTGCTTTGATGTGTTGCTCACATGGGCTTGGAAAGGTAAGCAGATAAATTATTCTATTGTATAGCTCTGCTGATCCTTAAGTTAGAGCCCCAAATTACTTGTTCCACCTAACAAAAAGATGGAGGGAGCCTTGATTTCCCGTAATAATTTCTGCTTTCTCCAGACCTTCACTATGGCACTTGTGAGTCATTCCAACAATGTCATTCACATAAAGGGCCCTATCCCCAATATTGATGGCTGAAGCCTGCAGAATGACCACTGCCTAGTTAAGGATAATAAAGCGGTACTCTTCCTGAAATCCACCCTCAGAGGGGTCACAGATGGGCTGTGCTGACCTAAGGATTTCTGGCTTCCTAGGTGAATGACTTCTCTGCTCCCCATGCCATGGGAAAGATTCCACCCACCTTTCTCCCCCTACAGCACAAGAAAGCTCCTTCCACCTCCACCACAAGAAAGTCACTACTACTGGCTTCCTTCTCCCTTTTATGTTGCAGGGGCCAGGGCTGTGGCTTGCTTCAGTGCCACACTTCCCAAGGCAAATTGTGAAGCAGAAACAGCCCTGGAAAAAGGGCTCAATAGAGAAGGGAATGGAGGAAGAGGACCTGCCTCCACTCCCCCAACAGAGGGAGTGAAAGAACAGTCTCACCATGGCAGGTACTAGTGTCTGTGGACTGGGACATACATATCTACAGGATTGCCTCTCACTCTATGTTCCCCAGAGGACACTCCGTTCAATGGACAAACATCTCTTGGTGGTCCCCAGACCCAAAGAGGTTTGCTTTGCTTCAACCAGGACCAGGGTCTGGTGAAACTCTCTGTCTGTGGAGACCTGGGCCCAGCAGGAATTTTTATCTTTCTGCTGGGCCTGTAAGACAGAGATGTTCTGCCAAGCATATGGTGGTTGAGGCAGGTGGGCTGTGAAACCGGCCTCCTGACATGTTCTGTTAACATCTAATAGTTGGCCACCTGGCCCCACAGATTACTGTTTGGGTTGTGCAATATATGTGCAATGTCTTTTAGAAATTGTATTATATATTTATTGATTTTTATCTGGTTTTAAATTAACATGTTTTTGTATTTTATATATATTGTATTCTGCTCTGAGCCCATTCATGGGGAGAGGGGTTTAGAAATAACAACAACAGCAACAACAGTGCTGGCCAATAACGAGAGCTGGTTCTCAGGGCAGGGTGCCAGAGGTGGGTAACCAGAGTCTGTAATCCACAAGAGTTGTTGAAAGCAGGCCAAAGTCAGTAGTCGGACTAGCAGTATGATAATACCGAGCAGCAAGTAGGTATCCCAGGGAACTCATTGAAGCCACGCTGAAAGGCCTCTCCCTCATGATCTTATGCGCTGTGAGTCTTGTGTCATGCTTGCAGCAGTTGCTTCAAGTCTCCTCCAATGAAGTCCCTCCTTCCTCTGGAACAGGGGGCTAGTGCCAGGCTCTGCAGCATGCTGTCCTGTGCTGATCCTGTAAGTCCCCTCAACACCTGAACCGATGTTGTTGTGGGTCTGGGAATCCTGGAGGGGTCGGGCAGCTGGCTGATCATGAACTGTTGGCTCCGGGTGGAGAGAGGGAACCTCACTGAGATCTCTCGTCTGAATGATGGGCTGCAACTGGCTGGTGGCTGACTGGCATAAAATCCAGCTGTTCTTCATCAGAGGAGTCAGAGCAGTCTCCAGGCCCTGGCTGCTCCACGATAATTAGTAAATAAGTATTGTCCATTTTATATATATTGTATGTATAAATTATGTATTACAATAAAATCAGAATTTTTATTCCATTACTTCTGTACACGGAATCCGTGACTTATGTGCATCCAAGGAGACACATGACCCACCCTTTTTGGAATTACATAATTGTATTGGCATAAACCAATACTGAAAACTGCAGATTTAAACCTTTGAAAGAAACAACATATTTAAAAAGAAATGGAATGCAGAACATTTGTGTATAGCTTCAGTGTCTGGCAGATGGGTTGGCACCTGGCAAGAAGGAACAGGCAGTCCAAGTTCAGTACAGTGCAGAGTGAGGGCTGGCAACAGCAAGACAGGCCTGCCTGCAAGGTCTAGGCCAAACAGCAAATTATCATGGCTGTTGCTCCTGCATAATAATATGCTAGACTACTCATGCACAGTGGTAAGTGCCCTGGGTCCCACTTCCCCGGAGTTTATCAGCACACTGTTAAAGGGTATGCACCCAATATGCACCTGATGCTCCCTGTTCTGGACCCTATGCTGGTGCTTGTGCGCTGATATTGAGTTTACACCACTATTGTAGCATTATCCCACTACTGTATATATCCAGATACATGTGCTTGTCTTGGAAGTTATTAAGGTGTAGGGACTTATTTGCCATCCCAAACAATTTAATAAAGATTTAGGATTGCTCTGTAAATGCATCAAAGTAAAGAAACTATACAGAACACTGCGACTGCCATCTATAAATGCCCATACTCCTTCCCCTCTTCTCTGAATAAGAGAATTCTCCTAATCCCATATTAAATGCAATCTCTCTTTCACAATATTGCAAGCAGCACCCGGTCTCATTATTCTTCTCTTTGCTTCTTTCCCCAGGTTAGCATTATCCACTGATATAAAATCTGATGGACATCTATAATGAGGATAGAAAAGTAGTTCCCTTTACAAGTGGAAAATGGGGCAGAAGCTTTGTTTCAAAAAGATGGTGAAGTTGGCCTGAGCCTTTTCTTGTCTGTATGTCTGTTTACAAATGCATTTTTGTACGTGAAGAGGAATTACAGGTTATGCAAATCCACTTGTCGGTCTAAATGTAGTGGTGGATTTATCACTGTCAATAGAAATGCAAAACCCAACTGGCATTATTTCAGTAATGGTCATGTCTTTAACCCACAGTGGCAAGAATATGCCTGTTAAGACACTTAGCTAGCATTATACTATATTAGTGCAAATCAATCCCTATTTATCCTTAACACCTTCTCCAATGCTATTTCATTCTGTTGAAAAAAATGTTTGTTTGGCCTCTGTGAGAGATCTATAATGGAATCTTGTGCTTTTATTTGAGCTGTGAACATGGCAAAGATATAAAAATCATTTCAAGATACAGTTTGTGAGTGCTGCTTTCAAGTTTTGGAGATCATGCCTGGTTGTTAATACCTGGCAGGAAAGTGCAGAGGTAAATAAGGTAAATTATAATAGCGGATTCAGAGCAGTGGTAGAGTCTAGTAGATTTAATTACAGACAGACTTTTGGGGGGCTGTCCAGTAAGAAGGAGAAAGGACAAGCAAGGAAGATATAGTATGAGAGAGATACAGGAGAGAGACAGAGAGAAAGGAGGAAGAGAGAGTATAGTGTGTATTTATCATTTATATTGTATTTAATACAATCTGTTGTTGTGCTTTTGACCTGGCATCAAATAATGTACTTTCTGAATCCAAGCTCTATGGGTGATCCCAAGCTTCTTCAACATAGTCAGTCGTCAAATCTTTCTTTTAGTTGTGCAGGGAAATCCAAGAAGTAATCATTTTCCTTTTCCCAGATCCCTCAAAAGTTGTGTTCCTGTGGCCAGAGAAGTGTCATCAACTCATCAGTTATGTTCAGGTACATTTTTTATGTGCACAAGATCTTACTGATCACAACATCTGAATGAATGAATGGACCTTCTACCAAAGTTAGCTGGGAATTTCAAGTGCACCTGGTGCATAACACCAGATCAGACCCATTGTGCATAACACACACCCTCAAATTAATTGTATCAACTCTTTATGGTTATACATGGTTTAATTTTGCTGTTCTAGTAAGGTATTCATGGCACATTCTTTGGTTTGCTGTTGCTTTCCGTGATTCTCTCCGTCTTGCTTTTGGCAACGAAATACAAAGCAGGATGAGGTCTCTTTGGTATGCTGGAACCATCCGTCCCCATGTAGTTCTCTTTAGTAATTCTCTCTGCTACCATTTAGACAATGAAATAACCATGTAAGGCTCTTCTGAAAGCCCAAGACTTATAATTGGCCACATAAACTTATTATCCTGCTTAGCAACCACACAGTTCAGTGACGAAATAATGGAAGATCCACAGGAGGAAAATGCTTTGTGAGTTGACAGAAGATAACTTCATCAGAAATGCACTCCACAGGGCTCTAAAATGGCAGCATCTGGACTAGATGTGGGCATGGACTGGGGGAAAAATGTTGATCCGTGGTCTGTCGATTTTCATGGACCACAGACCACTGATGGACCTGCCCTGGTTCGCGGACCGGTTCATCGGTCCATGGTCTGTCACTTCTGGGGGCTGTGGAACCTCCCCCTTCACACTCACAGGTACCAAACTCACAGCAAGTCTTCATTAGGCTCTTCTCCAGCCACCCTCCAAGTTTGGCCAAGATTGCAGTTCGGACATCCAGGTTGCAGACCCCCAAAGTGGCCACCCCCAGGAAACTTCCAGTATATAGAATAGGAGTTGCAACTTGCATTGGCTTACAGCACCAAAAAGTTGTAATGAAAACATGGGATGGAGTTGGAGAATCTTCCTCTGAGAGCAGAATGACAGCCCCCAGAGTGGAATGACCATTCCTGGGAGCAGAAAACCTGCTCTGGGGCTGGAATGGGGAGGGAGAGAAGTACTCTTTGAGGGGACAGTCAAGGAGATGTTTTTGGGGAGACCGCAAGAATATTCTTTTAAAGGACATGAGGACAGAGACAATCTATGAGAGGAGGTTAAATTTGGGGTGAGGGAGTGGATTTCTTTGGGGTGACAGGAATATCCCTGTACAGGACAGGACAGAAGTGATCCTGGGGGGAAGGAGAGTCTCCTTGGGGGAATAGAAATCTCCCCATTGGGATGCCCGATGGGAGGCTGGAAACACCAACTCTGGGCGGGAGTACAATCATCATGAGAAGGCAGACCTGGGCATGGGGAGACTAAAACACAGGAGGACTCTTGGGGGGGGCAGACATGTGGGAGGGACACATGGAAAAGAGGATGAAAGTGAGGATTTTGTGGAGGACAGACCAAAATTGGGATGAGGCAGATATGGACAGCCAGGCATTGGAAGGTCTCCATTGCATGTTGGGATTGCATTCCATAATGAGGAGCTCCACCAATGGAGGAAGCAGAGGCTGCACTGATGACGAGGTGGCGGCTGTCTCTAGGAGCAAGAGGCTAGAGCAAGCTGTGCATTGCAACAAAAGAAACAACAGGACAGTTCAGTTCACCGTTCCCATCCCAACCATGCAAGATGCCTACTGGTCCTCAGTCATGAACTTGATGGTTGGCTGGGTGGGGACAATAGGCTCCCAGGGTGGAGGTGGCCCTATGGGGTCTCGGAGGTAGCCACCCGTAGCAGATGAGTTCTTCAGATGGTTGTCACCCCTTTTTCACATGATCAGGAGGCTGTCAAGTGCTGCCTGCCTCCCTTACTTCCCCTGTGGGCCATGGGTTCCAGTAGTGGGGGCAGCCACCAGGGTGAGGTGGGTTTCGTAGGTGGCTGCCCCCTCCTCAAGGGCCCAGGAGGTGGTCAGGGCCCCACTGCCCTTCCTTCCCCCGGGGTCAATGGGCTCCTGTAGTAGAGGGTGGAGTGGCCTCCAACACCCCCTTTGTGACTGGGCGTGGCCACCATGTCGGTGAAGTATCCTTTGTTGGTGGCCGCCCCCTTGTTGAGGGTCTGGGAGGCATTCAGGGGCCCACTGTCCTTCCTTTCTCTGGGGATGATGGGCTCCAGTAGCGGGGAGTGGGGTGGCCCCCAACACCCCCTTTGTGACTGGGGGGGTGGCCATAGCACATTATTGAAGTGGGTTTCATCAGTAGCTGCCCCCTCCTCCTGGGCCCAGAAGGCTTCAGGGGTCCACCGCCCTTCCTTCCCCCAGGGGCAGAATTTCAGTTGTGGTGATATATGTGATATATGCCCTCATGTGCCAACAATGTCCATCTGCTCTGTATATTGGACAAACCAGCCAACCTTTGCACAAAAGAATAAATGGACACAAATCTGACATTAAAAATGTCAACATCCAGAAACCAGTGGGAGAACACTTCAGTCTACCAGGACATTCCATCAAGGACTTAAAGGTCACTGTAGTTCAACAGAAGCCTTTCAAAAACAGAATTCATGAATGTATATAGTTTAATAGTTTATTATTATAATTTTTAAAATAAAAATATATTGATAAAAAAACAGAATCCAAGGGGAAGCTGCTGAATTGGAATTCATATGTAAATTTGACTCAGTCAGGCTTGTATTGAATAGGGACTATGAATAGTTATCTCATTATCAGAAGTAACTGATTTCATTATCAGAAGCAATCTGATCCCATTATCAGAAGATGCTTATTGCATATATTCCCCCCTCCCCTCTCCACCTATATATCTGACCAATTTCTTCTTACCCTCCATGCATCTGACGAAGAGAACTAATTCTTGAAAGTTTATGCTACAGTAAAGTTGGTTAGTCTTAAAGGTGCTACTGGGCTCTTTTCTAGAATTTAAATGTTTGCTCAGTGTAACACTACCTAGGGAAGAATTGTTCCGGGTGTGGTGAACGCTCTTTCTAGATTGCATGTGCTGTGTGGTTACTAGTGTAGTAGCATATGTATTACTGTTGTTGCTCCAAGGATAGTTTGCTGTATGATTATCTATCACTCACAATAATTTATAACAGTGAAGTATGGGGAGTGAGCTTCCCTTCACATTTCCTTCTTAATTTGACTTTCTGGATGGTGGGTGACTTTCCTATCTTGAGCAGTGATGCTGGGGGAATTAAGTTAAAAGTTGAGGGTTGTTTTTTTTTTTTTTGCAAGACTGGATGTTCCAATTACAGACTCACACAGGCAGCAGGCAGTGGAAAGTTCCCAAGTTGTCAGAGCAGGACCAATCAGAGTTCTGAAGTTCACAGGTTAGACAATACTCACAGCTTTGAGTCCAAAGGGGGTATTGTAGAATCAAGTCCACAATAACAGGATGAGGTCAGAGACGAGGGAATCAGTTCCAAACACAACCAGCAAGGTCAGTGGTAAGCAGACAGGTTGCTTCTACACAGCCACTCCCTACTCTGCTGCTTTTAAGCCTCACACTGCTCAGCTACTTGTGCTGCATCATGCACCTGCCAGCTGTCTCAGTCCTGCTCCTGCAAACACTCATCATCACTGGGCCAAGCTACAAGTGATGAATGACACTTGAACAGCAAGTGGATTGAGTGGAGCGCAAGTGAACAGGGAGAAATACACTTGCTATTCAAGTGTCATTCGTCACTTGTAGCTTCGCCCACTGTTGATGCTGGGCTGGTGCTGTGCTGCTAGCCTGGCACTGGGCCTTCTGGCTTGAAAGGCTCTCCTTGCTTTCTTCTGGCGGTGCTCCCAAAGCTCTGGTGATGAAGGGGGAGAGCTGGCTGGTGCCTGGATCTCTGTTGCTGGCCTAAGGCTGGGAAGCTGAGGGACTGATGTGCTGGGGCCTGGCTGTGGATCCATGTCTGATCCTTCAGAGACTGCCTCCTCCTGCAGTGCTTCTGCCACTGGCTGTGGATCTGGGTCAGGTTCACCAGCTGCCTCTTCCTCAGAAGAGACCTCTGTGTCTCTCGGCTGGGCTGGGCTGGGCTGGGCTGGTCCATGATACTAGAGTGAGAAAATTGTAGCGAAGGAGGGACTCTACCTCTTTTTGTGTGAAAGGCAGGTGATATGCTTGGGATCATTGCTCCCTGAGTCCATTAAATAAAGGGCAGGTGTGTTATTCTCAGACACTTTTCTTGAGCTGAGGTAGCTTATGCTTCTTTTGTGAGAGGCAGAAGAGGGGTGTGCAGGAGGAGGAACATAAAATTCGTGTCCCCACATAAATTCTAATCTAAACTTGAGAATTTGAAGACTCTGAGACAACAATTTGAGAAACTGGCGACACTGTGAATTGTAGAATGTTTCATTTGTTTTCCTCTGCCTAAGGAAGGTAGTCAAATCTACTCAGAGCATGGCATTTTGACACAGTGGAAGGACTTTTTTTAAACAAGTGCTAATTCAAACTGTAAGGGGACAATTTGAAAAGAAATTCAGCAACATGGATGTGGTTACCATCAGGCAGGCTGTTAGTTCAGAATGGAGGGAAGTTTCCCACACCCCTGTGTTCAGCTTAGGGATCCCATACCCCCAGTGGGGATGGAGAATCCTTCATTCCCACCACTACCACTTACCTGGCTAGTGGGGGAAAAGGTGGGAACAGGCCTCCTGGGCACACTGCTGGGGGCTGGCATGCCGATGTCACTGACATCACACTGCCCCGAGGCACCTGCAGCAGGCCAGTTTGGGCCCCAAATGAGTCAAATTGGGCCTATTTGGGGCCAAAATCAGCTGACAGTGAACCGTGTGCACACTCCCTGGCTTGTGTAATGACATCATTTCCCAGAGCATCCCAGAGCATGCACAGGGAGTGTCCCAGAGCACCAGGAAGGTAAGCGCTGGGTTCCCCCCCCCCCTTTCCCACCAGGAGCATAAGGAGACCTGGAAACCCTAGTTCAGCTTCATTGAAAGGTGAAGCCACTCAATGTTTTTCCTTCTAGACCCATGTGTCAGTGGGAACAGGTGATAGGTTTCTTTTACAATACACCTAGGCAGTCTCCCCCCTCAGGTGTTTCCCCAGGAATCCTCTTTAGAATAGCAGATTCTGTTGTCACTGACAGACTAGCTGCTTCTCCTCAGGCAATTTATACAGGCTGTCATTCATTAAAATGTATAAATACTTGCTTACACATGATTACTGAATGCAAGAGCACCTGATTACTCTGTGCAGATGGGCAAAGCAGTTTATGGGGGAATTTGAGCACTAATGATGCCTGCATCATGGCGAATTGAATGGAGAGAACTTGACAAAGAACTTTGGCAGCCATTCCCACCTCACCCCTATCTTAAATAGCTGATTAATTGGGGCCACTGAGAGTGTGCAGATTTGAAGCTGGAGCTCATGCTCAGTTTAAATATTCTTGGAACAAAAGGCAGATCAGACTAAATGTTTCCTTTTCTTCCACTCCTATGGTTCGTTGAGCTGGAATTTACTATGCAAATGTTGTGCAATTTCTTGTCTCTGTAGACATCTGCTTTCAGTAATGCCTGAATCCCTACTGCTTTATTTACCCCTTAGTGAAGATCCAGATAACCAGATTTCTCCCGGCACATATTCAGTTGTGCAGTCATCCTCGGTAACTCCAACCCTCCATCTCAAGCAGTGTTTGTGTTGTTGCATGCAACAATGTCTACTTAAGGAGCATTGGTGGTGCCATCTGAGGCCACGTATCAGTGCCTCTGCGCTGTCTGGAATAGCTAATATTCCTTCCCTCCTGGTTCCCCTGGCATATTTTAAAATAGTGTGGCAGGCTGTGCATTCTCAACATGGTTTCCTGAACTCTTGTGACATACTTTCTATACAGTATGTAAAGATACCTAGGGGGCAAGGACTGAAGGCACATGCTCAGGCATGAATGTGGGTGTAAGAGTGGAGAAGATAGCAGAAGAGGCAACACTGGTAATAAATAGTATGGTTAAGGCAAAGGCTGCTGCCCCCCCAAATCTTCTACCTGAAGCCACCATCATGCATCACCTTTGTAATATATTGCATGTGAGTATTTAATTTGAATTTATTTCTGCTTCATAATGTGGGGTTTCTAGTATTTGTTGCTGTGAGTTTAAACGTAGGCCTCTGAGGAAAGGAGAGTGGGCTAGATGGGGAATGGGTCTGATTAGCTGGTAGCTGTGCCCAAAGGGGGTGGTGGGTGGTGGAGTGAACTGCAGTTTTTAGTTAGTGTGCTGAGATAAAGTGTTCATTCTTGTTCAGTCAGGCAATGTGAAGCCTGAGCTGCCTGTGTGAAGTTAGAGAGTTTGGTCAAAACAGGCAAACTGTGTGAAGTCTAAGTGTCTGTTTCTGTGTATTTCTATGAGAAAATATTCTAGTCAAGCCAGGCAATCTGTGTGGAAGCGTTACAGGGGTCTTATTTAGACATGGGCACGAACCAAAAAAAATTACCGAACCAGAGGATTGTGGTTCGCTGCAGACCATGATCCCGAATTCCCGAACAGCAACGGACATCTCCCGTTCCTGAACTGAACCGTGGATCGTGGATCATGGAGGCTACAGCGGAGGGGCACCCCGCTGTTCCCAGCAAACCAGAAGAGATAGATCCCTATCCACCAAAGCCAAGCTCAATTGTACTCTTTCAGTCTCTCTCTCCAAAGGCTAGCAAGTGGCAAGCAAGAGCTCTGTTCCACTCCACTGCTAGCAGAAAGTGAAACCCAGCCTGGGAGCCCATGGCTATTTATAAGCATGGGTCCCATTCAGCAACACAGGAGGTCTGTGTTTGGCCGTCAGAGCTGCCTATCAGGGTTTGCAGGGATGAGATTGGAGTGCCCATGGCTACAGAACAACCCCTTCCCCCTCCCTCCCCTGGGTGTCTTCTCCCAACTTGTAACTGCTTTGCTGCTCCATGGTTGGAAGGAAGCCCTGCTCATCAAGGAAAGCTGGGCTTCCATTTGGGTTTCCAGGGCGACAGAAGGAGGGCAAACAGAGCTCAGGCATTCCCCTGGCTCTGTTGCCAGGG
The DNA here is from genome assembly GCF_028583425.1 of Eublepharis macularius. NCBI lineage: Eukaryota > Metazoa > Chordata > Lepidosauria > Squamata > Eublepharidae > Eublepharis > Eublepharis macularius. Next base: position 106,179,193 of record NC_072790.1, read on the forward strand.
GAATAGATTGCTGGCGCCTGAGTGTCTGGATTCCCGAACTGAGCCCGAACGCCCGAACCGGGCCTCTCCCCACTGCTGGATTATTGGCCGTGGCTGATCACGATCTGCCGGGTCACGATCACGTGATCGCCGTTTTCGTGGGTTTTTGAAGTTCGTAATGTGGTTCGTGCCCATCTCTAGTCTCATTCTCCCAAGTTCAGTGAACCTGTGTGTGGTTCTGAAAATTTTTGTCTATGTCAGGCTTGGGGCAGTCTGTATGTAGCTGAGAAAAAGATTATTCTTTCTAGTTCACGCAAACTGTGTGGACAGGTCCGAGTGAATCTACATCTCTGTGAATGAGCACCGAGTTTAGTCTGTTAGTGAAGACCTGTGTGGAAAATTACATTGTGTGACTGAGTTTGTGAATATTTTTTAAGAAGAGATAATTATTTGTGAAATCACCAAGCTTAAGAACTATTCTGAAAAAATATGCTTATCAAAATTCTGCAAATACCACACTGATGTACTCATAAATAAATTCTACTTTTGTTTAAAGGAAAAAAAGAGATCCTTTCCCTCTCCCCTCACAACCACCCTCATGTGCTGATGGTTTTGCCAAACTACAAACAAGCCTTACTATATTACCAGTTAAACTGAGGAGGTCTAAGTCTTTGATGGCAGCAAAAAACCTTTTGAGGGAGTCAGGGAGGCAGGAGTATAAAGGTCAAATGCAAAGGGGAAGATGTTCTTGAGGCTCAGGTAAAGTACAGAACATCTGAAGCTCTGCATGAGTGGAAGTAAAAACTGTATGTTGTAACCAAAGCTCTCCTGAGGTATAACTGTAAGGTAAATTAAGGAGGAGCTGGACTAAAGGTTCAAAGGGAAATGTTTTAAAAGGTTTAAAAACTAAGTAAACCATTACAACCTTATTACAGAGACAGTCCTGAGGACCATGCCCCAATGAACATATTTATGCACTATAACAAAGATTCAGAAACCAATTATACTTTTAATAACTGTCCCCGTTTTTTCTGTAGTAGTGATTACTTTTTTTGCAAACTAATGACATTTCTTTTTGCCCCAATGAAGAATAATTTATGCACCAAATATATTTCTTCTGACTTCACCCCCCAACTCAAAGTATTATTAAGTTTCAGTGACCGTTGGGAGCCTTGAATAGACATGTGTGATCATTGCAGGGGGAATTTGAAACTTTCCTAGTGGATTGCAATTTTTTTTGCTAAATTTGTTATTCATAGGGGAAAAATTGGAGTTGCTTTGTTGTTTCATCAAGATGACTAATTTATGTCAGGTCATCATCGTAAGCTTTAACTTTTGCCTGATTCTTGATTAAAGAGTGCCCTCCAACAACAGATTCTTTAGCTTGTTATGAGCTGTTTTTGGAATTCACAGCAGGTAGATACTTACTACCTTATTTCTTGTACATTTTCCTTGATTATCTGTTTCTGCTGTGAAAGGTTTTGGGGTAATTGTATGTATCACCTTTTTCTTTTGTTAAATAGAGAGAATTTTGACAGCTATACAATCCATCTCTTTAATTTATCACATTGCAAGACAAATGGGTTTATGCTAGCAATACCACCTTGGAATTTCATTATACCATTTGTGTTCCTGTATTTTCCTGGGTGGGTCAATATTTGAACATGCTGCGTTTTCTTTAACGGACAGATTTTCCTGTGTCCTTGAAAGCTAGAATATTTGTTAACAGAGCTAGCTATCCAATACAAATAAATGATGATATAACTGGTTTACACGAGTAAGCCATGTGACCCTGGAAGAATGAATCCGTATGAGATGCTGTTGATTTTTTATTTATGTATTTTAAAGCATTCGTAGCCCACCTTTCTTTAACAGCCCAAGCTAACATCACATCCTTAACAGACAGCATAATCAAATTCAACATTATCAAATTAAAAAATCCCAGCAATGGCAATACTAAGTAGAATTACAAGAAAATTCCAAAATCAAAATTAACTTACCAGACAATATCCAAAAGATGTGATATTAAAAAAAAAACTCTGTATCATTGCTTTAAGAGAATTCCGTACCCCCCCCCCCCAAAAAAAAGAGAGAGGGGTTTATTTCATGAATAAGAGAGCCAGCATGGTTTAATGGAGTATCGAGCTAGCTCTGGGATACCCAAGCTGGAATTCTCACTCTGACATGGAAGCTTGCTGAGTGATCTTGGGCCAGTCACATGCTCTCAAGCAAACATGTCTCACAAGGTTATTGCGAGGATAAAATGGAGAAAGGGAGACTATTGTAAGCCATTCAGGGTCTCCATTGGAGAGAAAAGTAGGATATAAATGAAATTAATTAATTAGAGGTTGGTATGGACCGGGAAAATCTCACCTACTGCCGGCTCATGGTCCGTTGATTTTCATGGACCACGAACTTTAAATGGACCAGCCCTGGTTGGTGGACCAGTTCGTTGGTCCATGGTCTGTCACTTCTGGCAACCCTGGCTCTGCCCCCTTCACACCCAGATAGTCCAAACTCACAGAGAATCTTCAGCAGCATATCCTTCAGCCACCCTCTAAGTTTGGTCAAGATTGCATTTCAGACGTCTGAGTTACAGACTCCCATAATAGCTGTCCCCTGGAAACTTCCAGTAGATACTAGGAGTTGCAAAAGCCAATTGACTTGCATTGGCTAGCAGTACCAAAAAGTTGCAATGAGGCAAAATCAAACAGAAAAGGGTAGGGAAAGAGCCCCCTCACTCACCACACAGACACCTTCCCAGCCATTGCCTAGGGAATTAATTCTTGCTCCTTGCTCACATAGAAAAGAATGGGAGCTCTCTGCTTGGCAGGCAGAGCTGCCTATCAAAGTTTTGAGGGCTAAGATTGGCTGCAGAACATCCACCCCTCTGTTGCAGAATGGGAGCTCTCTGCTTGGCAAGCAGAGCTGCCTATCAAGAGTTTGAGGGCTAAGTTTTGCTGGAGAATGTCCACCCTCTGTTGCAGAATGGGAGCTCTGTACTTGGCAGGCAGAGCTGCCTATCAAGGTTTTGAGGGCTACGATTGGCTGCAGAACATCCACCCCTCTGTTGCAGAATGGGAGCTTTCTGGTTGGCAGGTAGAACTGCCTATCAAGGTTTTGAGGGCTAAGATTGGCTGCAGAATGTTGACCCCTCCATTGCAGAATGGGGGCTCTCTGCTTGGCAGGCTGTGTCAAATAATGTTTTATCACATGTATGAATATTATTAAACCTTGCTAGTTAATATAGGTGCTATATTCAAATTATATATGGAAAACTTGCTAAAACATTTTTGTGAGAGCACTCATTGGGACTTTCTAGTGAATAAACATGATTGAGATTATGTACATTTATTCAGAAGTAACTTTCACTGGGTCTAATGCAACTCACTCCTTAGGAAGGAATTGTATTGGTTTGTAACCTTAGGAATCACTGGTAAAATTCCCAGAAATTCAATCTCACATTCATTGGAGCAGCTGCTAATTTAGAAGAGAACTGAGAGAGAGACAACTGCATCATTTGTCAACATTGAGAAATCAGTCTCTGAAATGGATCAAAGAATGCATTAAAATGGTTGAGAAGCCAGAGCAACTGAAGCAGCAAATAAAAGAGAACAGTGAAAAACTTATTGATTGTTATATTGGTTTCTTTTAAACAAAAACTTCATAAAATGTGGTAACTTAAATCAGATTAAGATAGAACAAAGGAAATGGTTTATGTACTACTAGCAGCAGTAGATTATAAAGTTTTGAAATTTACACTTTGCAATGATAAAAGTTTAAAGGGGACATTTGGTGATTACTACTGATATCATATTTTCAGTGTGCTTTGCTGTCCTTGATTATTTCACTCTCTCAAAAGCAGATATGGGCAAGAAATGAAAAAAAAATGAAACAAGCATTTTGTGTTTTATCGCATTTCACAAATCATGAATCACGAACTTTCATGAAATTGTCCTGTTTCATGAAACCATTCATTCATTTTGTGATTCATCAGAACCCAGGGCACTTCAATGGGCCCCTTCATACCCAGAGATGCCAAACTCGCAGGAATACTTCAGTAGGCTCTCCTCCATCTACCCTAACCCAACAAGCCAGCAAGAACAAATGCTCTAAATAAGGATATAAGCAAAAAAAATTAAAGAAAAAAAGGTAGGCCTCAGTCAAGATAGTCCCCAGAGCCAGGCAATGCCCTGAGACTGGGGTGGGGTGGAGGAAAGAAGGCATCCTCACCCAACAACCTTCCCAGCACGGCTAAGAGCTGAAAATAATAAAGAAACTTTTCAGTCTCTTTTAAAGCAGCAGCAAATCCAGCCAAAAGCTCCCAATTCCACTCCCAGCAACAGGTCCTCCCTCTCCCTCTGTCTATTGGAACAGAAAAGCATGAGGCAGAGAGCTGTGCCTTATATAAGAAATGCTCTCATAAAGCAGAACAGGAGGTCTCTGGTTGGCAGACAGACCTGCCTAACAGGGTTTGGAGGGATGAGATTGGTGTTCCCATGGCTACAGAAGGCCCATCTCCTCAGTTGCCTAGGGGATTAACCCCCCCCCCCGCTCCTTGCTGTATAGGGTAGAATGGAGGCTCTCCAGCTGGCAGGGAGAGCTGCCTATCATGGCTACGTGGGCTAAGATTGGGGTTTCCAATGGCAACAACATTTCTGTGGACATTCCGAGCCTATGTTGCCTAGGGAATCAATGGATCAGCGCCAGCCTGTCTGGCATCATGAATCATTCACGAATCAAACAAATCAGCCCCCAAAGTCGTGAATTTCATGAAAACCGCGGCCTCTCAAAATGCTTTTCGCAAAACATGAATCGGCCCAATTCGTTATGAAATTTGGTTTGTATTTCGATTCGTGTCCATGTCTACTCAAAAGTACCACATGTCAGTTCATTAATATTCCAATTTTCAAGATGGGAAAATGAAACTATTTTCCTATGGCCATTCAGCTTAGCTGAGATCTGAACCCAGGTTCCAGTCCTGTAGTTTTCCCACACACTGTTAGCAGCATAAAGAACAAATCAATGCAAAATAGACAATTATAGATTAACTAACATAATAAAATAAAAATATTTTTTTAAAGGAATAAAACTACTAGACAAAGACTCAGATAAACTAACCACCTGTGCAGTACAATCATAAACAGAATCACACACTTCAAAATTCATTGAAAACAATTCTTTGAATGGTGTGATTTAGGAATGCACTGTTAACCACTCTCCCAGTTTACAATGCTTTCTGTTGGCTAGGAAGTCACACTATTCCAAACATCCTGCTGCATGTTTAAAATTAACTACTTGTCTTATCCTTCCTTAACTAAAATGTTGACAAGCTATAGCTAATGTTGCACCAAACTGCTGTAAACCCTCAGGTGGGGAGTCAAAATACTAGGCAACTCCATCCTGAAGCACAGGGGAAGAAGCAATAAGCTGGTGTTGAGTAAAATTCTTATCCAGAAACCTGGATCAGTTGAGATGCAAATGCACCCCCACTGATTAAACTGCTTTTTGCCATTTGCCAGGCAAGAATCTCCAGTTTCTAAAGCTAGCCACTCTATCCTTCTCCTTCTCTATCCCTTTGAAACTCAAAGCAGTTTGAAAGGCAGTATTGGGAGACAGAGGATTGCTTTGTTGCCTCTCCCCTCTGCTGGTGAAAGAGTTAGTGCATTTTCTCCAGAGCTTTACCCACATGTGCAGTGAATCATTTTTCACACTCAGCAGATCTATATATTCCAATGGAAGATAGGATTGCCAACTTTCAGATGGGGCATGGAATTCTCCCAGAATTACAACTGATCTCCAGATTACAGAGATCAGTTCTTGTAAAGAAAATGGCAGCTTTGGAGGAGAGACTCTATGGTATCACACTGCTGCTGAGCAACCTGTACTCCACCCTCCCCAGGTCTCACCCCCATATCTCTAGGAATGTCCCAACCTGGCATTGGCAATCCTAGTGGAAGATGACCCTCCCCCATTTTAGGAAGCAAAAAGGAGGTTACAATGCCATCTTTCACATAAATATAGTACAGAGGGAATTGAAAGAAATGTAATAAGTCTACAAAAATAATCATCATATTGTGAGTGGTCAGTAGACATGAAGCTATCATATCATAAATTCTTCCCTAAACTGGATAGCAGAGCTTTTTACTACATCCACCATAATTTATAAATTAAACTAAATACCATTCTGATCACACCCTTCCAATATAAACATTTTACAGGGCTATCTTATGCAAAGTTACTTTGGTCTAAGTTCATGGCTTTATTTTTAGTGGAGTGATTCTGAATAAAATAAATTGCACTATTAGCAAACCAAGGGAGCAATTCTAAGCAGGTCTGCTCAGAAGTAAATCCTGTGACATTCATTGGGGCTTATTCCTAAGCAAACATCCATAGGATTGCAGCCAAGACGTATTTCAATTGCAATATCTTTATAAAATTTCCAGCTTTAAAAATAATAACCCAAATAATAATCCAAATAAAATGCACAGAAAAAAGAAACTAATTCTTTTTAAGAATTTAAATGAAGTTTTGTGCTGCTATCATTATGGGAAAAAATAGAGTGGCTACAAATACTGAATCTATGGGATTTCAGACCCACCAATGTCCTTATGTCATCTGAAAGCACCTGCCTGAATAAGGACATGTTGTGCAAAAGAAGAAGATTAACAAAGCAAGCTGTTCTATCCATATATCAGGGATTTTTACATTATTTTTGTTGAAGTATATTCTTTTAAAATCAGAATAGAGTCCAAAGAATTTCTTTTTCAAATTCAGGCAGTTTTTGTCTGTCTGTGCACTATTATACAACAATGTGTGGGATCCGCCTATTAATCTGTTGCATGAGCCACAGAACCATCCTTCAGCCCTTAAGCTGGCAAAACATGCCTCATTTACTATGGTAAAGCATCTTGCATTGGATGAGGGTTTGAATTCCTACTTTGCTGAAGAAGCTTTGCTTAGTGACCCTGGGCCAGTCTCAGCCTAATTTTCATTTTTTTTTTTGTCCTACCCACTCGCACCCAGTTTTCGATGGTTGGACATCCATCATTGTCGAACCACTCCCCCCTCCATCTTCCTTTCCCCCTTCTGGCTTTGTTTTCTATCTTTTTAAAAATCATTTTAATAGCATTGTATCAACTTGCCATTTTAGCAATAAATGTAGCACATTCTCCAATTTCTCAGCTTTCATTTTTTCAAAGAAGTGTAACCCCCAAAGTCCTGAGGGCCAGGCTCAATTTCCAGAGTAATGTTCACAAATTCAAAATGTAAATCCAATTTATTTAAATATAACAGAACACAACTATGAAAATGTCCCCAAAACTATCTATACTGGTTCACTACTAATCGGTGTCCCCAGAGCAGAATCCTACTCACAACCCACTTTTTAGAGTGTGTAGACACTACTGTGGGTTCGTCTAGAGGTTATTCCTAGAACAGAGTCCCAAATATCCAAAAGGCCTTCTTGCAACAACAGGAACTCTTTTTATGAAGATGCTGGATGAATCCTTGAGCTTGTTCATTGCCCTAGGAGCAGTTCCCCTTTCCTCCTGGCAAGACAAAGTGGGGTAGCTCTGTACTAGGGGGTTGATCTCAGGCAGTCAATGAAGAGTTCAGCTGTCAGTAGTTCCTGCCCTTTGCTCTTCCCAGCTTCTTCAGCAATTCCTAGTCACCACTGCTCTCTCAGGGATAAGTGTTCAAGCCTCCCAAGCTAGCAGTTTCAGCACGCCTGATTTGGATTCAAAGCTTGGAAACAAGCTTTGCCTCTCCTCCCTCCAAGTCTTTTCAGCTAGACCAGTCCTGATTTATACCACCTCTCCTAGTCATGGTGGCCCTTTTAAATGCAGTATGTATTGAGACTGGAAAGCAAATGCAGTGCTTCAAACAATCAATATTTATTTAACAAATAACCTGTAACAGGGAACAATGACTTCAGCCATCTCTAACTAACTGTAACTGTCTCCTCATAGGCTCTCTCAGCTCTGAGAACTAGTGGCTCCGCCCCCAAAGCTACAGTGGCTCCAACAGTCCAAATACACATTCACATTATAGTCTAGATCATTATAACTTTTGTTGTCATCACAGAATTTCCATCTTTGCTTTTTCATCAAAAGTGATCCTTCTTCAAGAAGAACATGCCTGAAGCCATGTTTAAAATTGGTTTTAATATTTTCAGCATTACAACATAGCTTATGTGCTTAGTGGTTGGGGTTTTTTTTAGGTTCTTATTGATTAGTTAGACACAAATGTACTCACAATGTGAGTGTAGAGTAAGAGACCAAGAGACAAATGTCCATATACCAGTAAGTATAGATAAAACCCCTTGGGGCAATATGCTTAATACCCAACTACGTTAACATAATCATAATCGGTTTTTTTTAGTTAGTCCCCTTAAAACTGGTTGTGCCTAATACTATACTAAACTATATCTAGTTTACACCATTCTCATCCTATATGCATGATCAGTCCTGACTCCATACTTGATAATGTAATTACCTATTTACTACAAGATTTGTACCTCACAAATGCTTTTAGGCAAAGGATTTCTAAGTAACATGAGATTAAATGACACATGTATGACGTATCACTGATACAGCCAGCAACAATTTCTGCAATTTTTACATGCACTTTGGCAAGCTATTGCATTTATCAAAAGTGATGCTGATCAATGATTGACTATCTCAGGCATTATTTTTCTCCTGTCTTAAAACAGCTATGCCTGTTCATATGTAGGAAAAATATTTTATGGCCAGCCGCAAAGGACAGCGTCTGTGATTGTTTACTTCTACCCTGACTTTCCACACTCATAAAGTCACCAAGGCAGCTAACAAATGAAAACATACAAATTAAAATCTCATTTTAAACATCATTAAAGCCAGCATATCATTAACACCATTTAAAACCGGAACTTAAAATGAATACAAAAATTAAAAACATCAGTTAAAACACAGGAGAGGGAGGAGGGATCACTGAGGAAATGCCAAGTGAAACAAAAACATCTTCACCTGCTGGTGGAAGATGGAAACAGCCAACTCTCCCCAGAGTGTTCCAGAATATGGGGTTGCCACCTGCTGGCAAGCAGCAGAAGTGGGGGGGAGGGACCCAGCAGAAGGGAGAACCTAGTAATCCCTGTTGTTCCTTCTTTCATACTGTTGACCAGGCACAACAACGCCACATTCAGAAGTGATGTGGCCGTGGGAGTATTCTTGCCTCTTGAGTGGAGCTGATTCTTTAAGAATTGGCCTGTTGGGGGCCAAAATCAGCCCCACACAAAGCACTGGACCACTCCCATGGGCCACACAATGATATCACTTCTGGAAGTGATGTCATCATGCCTGGCTGGGAGGCCATGCACCTCAAATCTGGGTTGTCTGCTGGAGGCTGGCAATTGGTAGTTGATACCACTTGCTGATTGACAGCGATCGGGGGCACAGGAGCAAACCACTGGTAGTTTGCCCACTACCAGCAGGCACTTGGGAACCCTACCATAATGGTTTGGTGGGTTCATAAGGAGTAGGTGGTCCTTCATCTATGTTGATCCCAAGCCATATAAGGCTTTACATGTCTACACCAGCATCTTGAATTGTGCTCAGAAATAAATTGGAAGCCAGTGTAGATGAGCCAGGACAGGAGTGGCATGTTCCCTATGACTCAATCCAGTCAGCATCCTGGCTGCAGCATTCTGTACTAATTGAAGCTTCTGAACACTGTTCAAGGGCAGCCCCATGTAGGGTGCATAGCAGTAATCTATTCTAGATGTAATGAGGGCATGTACCACAGTGGCCAGATCTTGTCTGCCCAGAAATGTCCACAACTGGCTAATCGGTCAAAGGCAGCTTTTGCCTGCTTATCCAGAAGTAGGACTGGGTCCAAGCGCACGCCTAGAATATGGACCTGTTCCTTCAAGGTGAGTGTGACCCCATCCAGAAAGGGTGACACCTTAAAACCTGGGTCAGACCTTCCACTCACCAATAGCACCTCTGTTTTGGGGGGATGAAGCTTCAGTTTGTTAACCTGCATCCAAAACTGCCCCCAGGCACTGGTTCAGTGTTTCTGTATTTAGAAGTATGTGGTAAGACAAATCTTCCAAACCACTCTGGATAACATTTCTTAAGAGTATCATTCACACAAGCCGACTTGAAATATTATTTGAAAGCTGGGTTATATTTGTTTTTTAAAGCTGTTTTTATCTTGACTTTCCTTTTGAAAAGGACCCGTGGTACTAGCAACAATAAATTATAATTTTTGCTTTGAATACACCTACCACAAACATTTTCAGGCCATTTCCCATAATTACCTCTTAACTCTGAGAAACACAAAAAACCTTCCCTAAATCAGTGTTGACTAAGATCCACATGCTGTTTCTGCTTGTTCATTGCACACTAGCCACCAATGGAACATCTAGAACGAATGATTGAACAAAAAAGAGGCTCATGGACTTATCATGGGCTGCATTGCTGTTGGGACGTGAGGCTGGGGCAGAGGTCTGGCTTCATGCCAGTTGAGGGGCAGCTGGTCCCAATGGACTGGAGTTGGAGCGGGGCCTGGTGCCGTGCCAGAAGTCACTCATGTTGCTCTCCGCCATTTTGCAGCAGGTACTAAGTGGATGGGAAACTCCCTCCCTCCCTGGGTGCCTGCTGCAGCTGGGGATGCTGGTCACAACTTTGTGGTTGGGTGGTTTTGAGACATTGGGCTGGATCCACCAAGGTGAGTCATGATGGCTGAGGACCACAGCTCCTTTTTGGAATCCCCTTAAGGGAGCCAGGGGAAGCTGATAGGTACGTGCCAGGTATGGGCATTGTAGGCTTCAGCCCTGAGTGGCAGGGACTGCCTGGTCATACCTGGATGGGTGTTACGCATTCTGCCATCCATGGTGCCTAGCAGGTGGGCTGGGGAAGACATGCCATAGAACAACAGGCAGGTCATTCAATGTATTGTCCTGTGCCGCTCCAGTGGCTGTAAATCAATAAAGTTGTGACCTATTTTCACCCAGGATCAGTGTGCTGTTGTTTTATTTGCTCAAATACCAGACTCAAACTAGCTTATACAGTGGCAACATGTTTTTACATTTCACCATTCCTTCTACAGAACTCAATGTGGTAGCGACAGTGTTGTCCTAAATAAGTAAGCAGAGAGTCCTGTAGTGATCAATTTTAAACGTCAGTAGTATTTCCAATATATATTATAATACATCCTGGATATGATAAATCTGTCTGTCCTATTTGTATCGTGCCCTTCCCACAAGGAGGTTCTGAAGGGATGCACAGCTCCTTCATTTTATTCTCACAACAACCATGGAAGATTGTGACAGGTGCAAGGTCAATCAGTAAAGATAGTTATTGATACTATTGAACTTCCTATAGCTTGCTGTCAAAATGCTTTTCTGTTTAAACAAATATTTACCCATATGAACATCCTAGTACCCTATTTGTTGTGCTTTCCTGTTATGAATGTCCTTCCCAATTCACAAAGGGATTAGTCTTGCAGGTACATTCTGCTGGTCTAATAAGAAGGATTGCCGACTATCATAAAAAAATGTTGTCCTTAACTCATTTTTAATGCCGAATCACCACTTTATTATTCTGCTGGGCATTTCCTCACACATGTTTGTCTTAATTTGTTACTTCTTATGTCTTCTTTTTGACATACAAGCCTTGCAAAGCATTAGAAAAAATATACAGCCATCTCAGAAAAATAAATGTTGAAGCTTTTTTCTTCTTAATATTGGTTGTCTAAGAGGGAAGAGAATGCTGATGGGCAAATGGTAGAAGGAAGGATGTCCTCCCTCCCCTTGAGCAATAGATGATGGGGCCAAAGGGAAGTAGCAGTGTTGTCTTTCATGGTTTAGTACCAGAATACAGATGGGCACACAGCACTGATGAAACCAAAAGCAAGTTCCATTACTGACACAGAGCACGTTCCAAAAGAAGAACTAAAGCAGCATGAATTTCTTCCTAGTTTACAATCCTTGAGATCTCAGGGGAGGAACATCCTAATCAAGTAATAAAACATTTTATACTTCTGTTGGAAGGAAGAAACAATGCTTCAAGTGAGTGAACTGAAAAGAAGTAACTCAGCCTTATAATGAAAAACATCCAAGAAACTGATTTGAATTGCAATGGTGCATATTTTAACAAAAGATATTTTAAATTGCTTATCTGTAATTTGGCGTGACGCTGTTTTTCTACCTTAGCATCACTTAATGTGAGAAGTCCCTGAACTGGGTATCCTAAATTGGGTGGAAAGTTGGTATAGAAATATTTTAAATGAACGAATAAAGTCTAAGAATATTTAAAAGCTATGGACTACTAATTAGCTGGGGTAACCTGCATGTGGCCATGTCAAGAACATGCAAGAAGCCATGATGAGATAGTTTACTCATTGGAATACTGGGTTGCTGAAAGGCACACTATAAGTTCCCAGACAAAAAGCTACTCTAGACACCCTTATGTCATCCAAACCCGACAATATATGACAAGAAACATGACTTGCCTGATCCTGGCCCCCAGAAGTATGCTAGTCCTCTCTCTCATTGTTCCTGATCATGTGAAATGGATGCTTTGATGAAATGACACTTCACAGAAGTACCTCTGGCTGAATTTTCTACTTTGCTTTCTGAATGCTGAGTTTAAACTCTGTGAATGCTCAGAGGTTAAGCTCAAACAGCCCTGACAATTACTCTGGCCTAGAGAAAGATACAATATCCCTCCCCCCTTCTCAGCTCCTTCTGGTTTCCAAGCCGAAGAAAGAAGCCATAAAACCACCAACAGGACAATTAATACAAGCCAGGAAGGGAAAGGGGACACAGGATTCTGGTCTAGTCATGTAGGAAATGGAGAATTCATTTCCTTTTCCTGCCTGGTGTAGTTTACAAGGAGGGTTGTGGGAAGAAGCTCTCCCTTTAGGAAGGGCAGAGCCATTTCTTTGGGAGACATTCTTTGATACAGTGCTACTACCTAATACTTTCCCCATTTCTTTATTTCCTCCTTCTCCTTGATGCTTTCCACATGTTGGGATTCACTTGTTGGGGACAAAGAAGTGGTTGGACTAATATTTAGCCATCCCACCAAGGGGGTTGCATTCAAATCATGTCTACAGCTGCTGCTTGCTTTGTACCGCCAGGCTCTGATCCTGCAAGGCAAAAGGAGTCGTGAGTATTTGGCCAGCAGAAGCAATGGTTGGAATACATTTTAGGGTATTCCACTAAAATGTGTTGTGCTCTCTGTTCTCCCTGGTTACATGTAGGATCACACTGGTATGATGTGCCAACACTGCAGCGATGTTATACTGGTACATCTCCAAGTCCCCCCGCACTGAAAAGTCAAACTTTGTGGTACAGAATCTTCTTCCTGTGCTTACTTGTGTGGGGTACATTGTCTTTTTGTGCACACCTGGAGGACTGATGTAGATATTATTGGGTGTATGTATCTTCAGGTGAGTATCTGTGAAGGTTTTGAAAAGGCAAGTGATAGCAATATGTTCTTCCTACGTTAATTATCAGCCTTGATCCTCTGAACAAAAGGCTCCCTTTTCTCCTTTCTCCAGAGTTTCTATCACCAGAATTCCCACTTGAATGTACTCAGTGTACATGAGACCGGAGAGGTAGAACTCCATGCAATACACCTTATCATCTGAGAGATGGGTGCCTTGGCTGGACTTATATAGTAAAGCAGTAGCTTGGGTGAGCTTTGCTTGGCTGCAGGGTTAATTGTGTCATGGCTTTAGAGACTGAGCAGAAGGTCATGGGTAGTGGTTGTTTTTTCCTGCAGGTTGTTGGTTTTTCCTGCCATTGAGTTCTATGGGAATGAAGCAGGAGTTGGGCTTTGGACTCAGAGATGAGGGAATGACGACTAGGTCCCATTCCTCCCCTGGTAGCCCCCTTGCACAACCCATTCCTGGGTCCTACACTGTTCTGTTTGCACCAGGGTTACATCAGTGTATCTCCGAGATACACCAGCATGAGGGCTTCGTTTCCATGCTAAGCTTCTCCAGTGGAGTTTTAGGATTGCACTGCTAGTCTGTCAATATAGCTATTAATCACCGTAATGTATTTGCATGCTCTTTGCTTCTGTGGGGACAGTGACTAAATGTGCCAACGAACTGTCCTAAGGGCTGCATAACCACAAGAGCAATATCGACACAAGGTTGTTCTATACCAGACTGTTCATATTTAACAGTTACAAATTATCTTGTGAACCTTCCATCTGCTTTTTGGTATGTTTGAATGGCAGCCAAAGGCACACACAGAGCTCTGTCTTAGAATTTGCTTTTGCTTGACGCATAATTGAAACTTTTAGAAGACCCAGCCAAATTGCATCTTTTCCTTTGAATTCTGGCTTTTTAAACATTTTAATAAATATTGCATGTCCTATTTCAATATCCTAGACTATTTTCATTGTTGATGCCCAAAGACTGTTTATTTTTCTGAAATATACCTATTATTGTCATAGAAACTGAATGACTTCTACGAAGGCAGAACAACCAGATTCAGATACAGGAACAAGACAGTTTTTCACTGCTGTAGTAATTTATTACCCAACCAAAATGGTATCACAGTCCTGAAGATATTGTCTGTTGCCAAATGGTATATTATATCCTTTGCTGTCTTTCTTTGGTCTAGCCATACCACCATGTAATCCACATTATCCAAGATGCTGCTAAGCAATAATATTGTATGTATGTTTCTCTTTCTTCAGGCAAAAGGGATATTAGTGGGTCAAATGCTACCCTTCTCTGTGGTAAATAATTCATGTACAGTGATGGGATCGTTAGATCAACATTATCTGTGTTAAAATAAAAAAGAGTCCAGTAGCACCTTTAAGACTAACCAATTTTATTGTAGCATAAGCTTTCGAGAATCACGTTCTCTTCGTCAGATGCATGGAGGGCAGAAGGATCTATTATCTGTGTTGTTGGTGGCTATTACAGCCCTGTGGGAGACATGTGCTTGTGTGCACATAAGAGGACAATTCCTCACACTTCCCTCCCCCTTGATCAATTGTCCTTTGGCTCTACCACCACCAAACTGATTTTCAGTGTTCCTTTTTTCCAGCAGTTTGCAGAATAGTGAGCATGAATGAACATCTAGGCACATAGGGATGCAGCCTTCTTCTTAAATGAAGAAAGATCTTTATACTAAATCTAGATATACTACATAACACAGAAAAACAAGAAAAAGTAATATCATAGCACAAAGGCTAGGCAGAGCTAAGAAAAAAATAATAAAAATTAGGCTAGGCTAATTGAGGATTTCAGATATTACCTCACATCCCTTTCATCATGGGATGAATGCTGATCTCCTCCAGGGCACAGGCAATAGAGACAAACTCCCCTATTCCTCCTGTTCCTGGTCTCAATGGGACATGGCTTGTATGCTCACACCCACACAAAAAGTGTTACACATTGCACATCACAGCACATCGAACAAAGGATGTCCAAAGTTTTAAACCCTTGATTTCCCAATTCTCAGTCGGGTTTGGAATTGCATCTCTCATGGGCCCACTAGGTAAGCCTATCTCCAATCATGTTGAGGATCAAAACTTGCACATAGCCTCTGACTTTACTACCTTGCATGGGTTACACAAACAGTCATCCTTCTGGCCCACTTTGACGGATAAGCAAATGATTGGAAAGTCATCTCTATTCAGTTGGCAACTTGAGAGCTTTAACCCTCTGCCTTAGGATCTGCTTTCCTAGGGTGTAGTTAAGGCCTCTTTGTATCTCTTATTCACAACAGTGGCACACTAGAACTGAGCAGGCCATCAGTTTCCTGCACCACACTCTCTGACATTCTCTTCCACAAATTCTGCCTGCTTCAGCTATGTTCTCTTCAGATACACACAATGAAGTGTTCAAATTAACGTTAATAGCTGTATAATAGTGTGCATCGGGGGGCCCAGTTGCAGAAGACATGGGGAGTCCTGATTAGAGATGGGCATGATCCAAAAAAAAAATACCGATTAAGCCGTTCGTGGATCCGGGCCGCTGCCGAACCCAGGCCACCAATTCTAATTGATTAAGTCCCATTTCCGATCCGGAATCGGGAAGGCCAAAGCGGGAGGGCGCCCCGCTGTTTCCAGCGATATAGGAATGGTGGTTGGTGGCAGCGGCCGCCAGGCCCAGCGGGCAGGGGGAGACGGTGATGAGCTGCCTCCTTTCAGGGAGGGAGGGGACATTACACACACACACACACACACACACACACACACACACACACACACACACTTAGAGTAGAGGGGGAAAAGTTTTTAACCCGGCAACGAGCTGCCTCCCCTCAGGGAGGGGACATTCCCAGGGCTGAATCTACAGTTGCCAGCACCCAGGGCAACCGTAGTCAGGCTCTTGCGTGCACGCGCTCCTGGGTCGCCTCCTCCCCGCCCACGCAGCAAGCCGGCTGTCCCGGTGCACTGCGGAGCTGGCGGCAGCGCGAGTGGCTCGGCGGCTGCCCGTGCCATTCACCTGCCCCGCAAGACAAGGGGCGGCTGGCTTGCCCGTGCGTCCCTTGTCCTGGGGAAAGGTGAACGGCGCAGGTGGCCTCCCAGCCTCCCACGCTGCCTTTTGCCTTTCCCCAGGACAAGGGGCGGCCGGCTTGCCCGCGTGCCCCTTGTCCTGGGGAAAGACAAACGGCGCGGATGGCCTCCCAGCCTCCCACGCTGCCTTTTGCCTTTCCCCAGGACAAGGGGTGGCTGGCTTGCCCACACACCCCTTGTCCTGGGGAAAGACGAACGGTGCGGGCGGCCTCCCAGCCTCCTGCGCTGCCTTTTGCCTTTCCTTTGTGCCCATGGCTTCAGAACACCCCTGTAATGATTCAAAGTAAATGTGTGCATGTGTCTTTAAATGCTTGGTTTGAGCTAGGTGAAGAGTGGGGGTGAGAGAGGGAAGAGTGAGTGATGTGATTGGTTGATGACTGAGAGTGTGGGCGGAGTGAATGCAATTTAGACTGACAGTGTGGAGAGAAAGGTTTCTGTCAGAAGAAAGCAGGCTAGCTGTGTGCTGCCTGAGTATATTGAAATATTCATGAGAGAAATATAACTTGTGCGGAACCTGAACTGAGCATGTTTGTGAAAGGACACTCAGTCAGGGAAAGAGAGGCCAGCTGTGTGCTGCCTGAGGAGTTTTAAGCATTTCTGTGAGACAAATATTGAGTTAGAGAAAGAGGCTAACTGTGTGTGAAGCCTTAGAAGAGATCTGTGTGAATGAGAGTAAATGAAGCAACTTTAAGAACTAAGAACTACTTTTATGAAACCCCAATACGCTTCTTGAAAAATAAACATTTATTTTGTTTTGTTAGATCCCACCTCTGACACCACTTGTTATCACTCACTCTTCCCTCTCTCACCCCCACTCTTCACCTAGCTCAAACCAAGCATTTAAAGACACATGCACACATTTACTTGGAATCATTACAACCCCCTTCCCCCTCCCTCCCCTGGGTTGCTGCTCCATGGTTGGAAGGAAGCCTGCTAATCAAGGAAAGCTGGGCTTCCATTCGTGTTTCGAGGGTGACAGAAGGAGGGCAAACACAGCTCATTCCCCTGGCTCCATTGCCCCAGGAATAAATTACTGGCGCAAGAGTGTCTGCAATTCCAAACAGAAACCGATATATCCGATCAAGTCCCGAACAAGCAAACCCCCGACTGCTGGATCGGTTGCCATGGACGGAACTGATTAGCTGAGTCACGATGGCGCAAACACCAAAATCGGGGTTTTTTTTGAAATCGTAATTCAGATTGTGCCCATGTCTAGTCCTGATCATGAATGAGCTCCCCATTTAATTTTTTAAAAAAGCTGCATGAGGCCTCAAGTCAGCAAGCCTTAAGCTTTCCATCTCTGCCATTTTTTGTACTTGAAATAGCCCTGCAAAGTCATTTTTGCTCCATTAGGGTAAGCATAAGCATCCTAACTCTCAAAAGCCCATACCTTTGAAATCAAGTTGGTCCTTAAGGTACTACTGGACCCAAATCTTGCACTTCTATCACAAACCAACATGGCTACCCACCTGAAACTATCCTGATCCCTGAAAGTGTGCTCAAATGGGGCAAACAGCAGCTCTGTGGAGCTGTTTTACATCAGGAAAATAGTGTGAAGGGAAAAGCTTAAACCTCTTTCTCTGACCTCCTTACTTTTTAAAAGGAAAAAAAATAGCTTGGCAACATATTCCTAGAATCCCATCATCTCATGTAGATTGGTCCTCATTTGCTGTGATCTTGTATAAGAGTCAGGGGCACATTGTGCCCTATTTGATGGGAAACTGTCACCCACATCCAAATATTGTCCCGCTTTTTCTTTTAGCTTTAGTTTCAAGTCATTCTACCCAGTTCCAAAGTTCTGCTTGAGTTCCATAATCTAGAAAGAGATAGCTAACTTTAGATAACATTTTGTGTGCATGTTTGCCACACCTACATGACACTACACGTACACATTATGCATTGTACACATTAATCTCTTTGTGATCATGGAGATCCCACAGCCAGTGTTTTCTGAAGCAGAAAAAGCCACAACCTCAGAAAGCCAAGCTGCTCTGCATAGCTGCAGTGAAAACCGACTACCATTTTTGTATCTCAGGTTCAATCCCTGATGACTCAAGTTAGAAGGCAGTCGGCGGTGTGAAATGCATCTGGTTAAAATCACAGAGAGCTATAGCCAGTCAGATGAGACAGTAGTGATCTTGCTAGACCAGGTGCCTGGCTCAGTATAAGGCAGGTGGTCCTTTTGAAAGCATACATTGAAGTATTACTGTAACTATAGATTAAATCATACACCTTTTGGAGAGTGGTCTATGAACATAGCACATTCTTGTTAAAGGTTTCTGGAAATGAGGTTGCAGGCTGGCTCCTCGTAGAGTGGAGCTGTGAGGGTGTTTTCTCCTCTGAAGAAAAAAAGAAAGAAAAATAAAAAGAGGTTAGCAACATTTGGAAACTATTGCATTGGGACACTTTATTGGACTTACCTGAGAATTACTGTACCTATATTGCTTAGATCAATATGATACGTATTGATGATTCTTTGATTGAATATTGATTCATATTTGCACTTTGTCACTTTAACATTTTTTACTGGAGGTCCTTTGTAACATTATTTTGTAAGTTTCTGCCAATGTTGGTTGTGTTGTTCAATGGTGATTTTTTTTTTAGAATCTTGGATTATATATAATTATCATTTTTTATATTGTAGTGTCTTGAATTATTGTAGTTAGTAAGTTATGGTGGAATTCCTCCTTGTTTGGCTAGCTATTTACCATAACTCATTTTTGTATCTAATATTAAACTATGCATTAACTATATCCACAAGTTTTTTGACAGAAAAATGTCACACAGATGAAATGGTGTTCTTAGTATCACTTTTAGAAATGCCTAACATTCAATTATTTTACTTCTATGAAAAATATTCATTTCTGAAGTGTAACAAAACCTCCTTTACAGTTACATAATAAACCCTACTTAATAGCATCTTCAGAACTGAATATTTGCTATCTGAAATGCTCAGGTAGTAATTACCTTGTCTAGGTCAATGACTAAAGGAAATAGAAATTTTGAAATTTTCTTGACTTTTCTGCTCATCCTTTAGGGATCATCTAGTCATCAAATGTGATTCAAATCATTATTACATGATCTGCAAACCTACCATTTGATGTTTGGAAAATGGGCTTTTAAACTATCATCTAGCTATAATATACACACAAAAACTGGCTTTATGAAATATTATGTAGCATACAAAATGTAGGATTACTCAGCAGTGTTAGCACTGAAAATTCTATTTATTAATCTCTATAACAAAACACTATTCATTTCTCTATATCTGAACACAATTAACTAAGTGTGGCTCATCCACTCCATTGTTGCTGGTGTGGGATAAATGCTGTGAATACAGTAGCCTTTGTTGGTTTATGATGCTTTACAAAAAATTAATGGCCTAACTTAGGGTTCAAACTTGTTTCTGCAAATAAGGGACAAACTAGATAGAACTGATTGCTTGCCATAGGTTCAGGAAACTGGCTTCATGTATATGGATAAGTTGTAGAGGTCTAATTCTGATTTTCTTTTCTATGTATTTATTCTTGTACTATTTATTTGTGTGTAAATGATAAACAATAAAAGAAATCTAGACAGAGGTGATGGATCGGAGGCTCCACGCTCATCACAGGGCCAAGCTACACATGACGAATGACACTTGAACAGCAAGTGTATTTCTCCCTGTTCACTTGCCCTCCACTCAATCCACTTGCCGTTCAAGTGTCATTCGTCATGTGTAGCTTGGCCCACAGTCTCTCTTCCTTGTAGCGTTTGGGGGGTGATGTCATTGCCTTAGGCAGGTTCCCAGCACCATCCAGGGTCCACTTTCTCCAGGGTCGGGGACAGAGGGTGGCGCTCGGGGGAGATCTATCGCCCCGTCACCCTTTGGTGTGCAGGGTTCCCCAAGGGGCGATACTCTCCCCGATGTTATTTAACATCTATATGCGCCCCCTCACCCAGTTGGTGCAGAGGTTTGGGCTGGGTTGTCATCAATACGCGGATGACACCCAACTTTTTCTGTTGATGGACAGCCGGCCAGACATGGCCCCAGACAAACTGTCCAGAGCTTTGGAGGCTGTGACGGCATGGTTGAAACAAAGCAGGCTGAAATTGAACCCAGTGAAGACGGAGGTCCTGCAGCTGGGACGGGGGCTGCCAGATGTTGGGATCCAGCTCCCTGCCCTGGATGGGACACCACTGGCAACTTTGCCAGTGGTAAAGAGTCTGGGTGTGCTCCTGGATGCCTCCCTATCGATGGAGGCCCAGGTCACGGCGGTTGCCAAGTCTGCATTTTTCCATCTTCGTCAGATCAGGCAACTTGCCCCCTACCTGACGCCCCAGGACATGGCTACAGTGATCCATGCAACAGTCACCTCCAGGCTAGATTACTGTAACTCACTCTACGCTGGGCTTCCCCTGGGCCTGATCCAGAAACTACAACTGGTCCAGAATGTGGTGGCACGGGTCCTGACTGGTATACCTTACCAGTCACACATCACACCTGTCCTGCGCCATCTGCACTGGCTTCCGGTTGAATTCCGAATCAGGTTCAAAGTGTTGGTTCTTACCTTTAAAGCCCTGAGCGGGTTGGGACCGGCATATCTTCGGGACCGCCTCTCCCTGTATGTTCCCCGGAGATCGCTTCGATCAGCGAATAAATATTTACTTGTGGTCCCCGGCCCTAAGGAAGCCCGCCTCACTTCAACCAGGGCCAGGGCCTTTTCAGTCCTGGCCCCAGCCTGGTAGAACGCTCTGTCAATGGAAACCCGGGCCCAGCAGGACATATTATCGTTCCGCCAGGCCTGTAAGACAGAGCTGTTCTGCCAGGCATTCGGTGATTGAAGGGGGCAGTGCCATGTCGGCCTCCTGCCTTTGGGGTGGGGGAGGGTTCTCCCCACCACTGCACTTTGTTAATTTGTTTTATTATTTGTATATTGATTTTAGTTCTTGTTTTTATCGATTTTAACTGTTCACTGCCCAGAGCCCCTCGGGATGGGCGGTATATAAATTTAATAATAATAATAATAATAACAACAACAACAACAACAACAACAACAACAACAACCATCTGCAAATGATGTGAGGCAGGCGGAGAGTGACACACAGCCAGATGACATCATATCATGCACTGTTTGTGACAATCCAAAGAAGAGAGCAAGAACTGATACACCACAGCTCCAAGGGGTTTATAATGTCTAGCGTGGCCCTAAGAAAAGTAAATGACCAAAGTCACCTAGATACTTAACTGAAGTCTTGTTTCAGAACTGGAGCACAACAGGTTACTGAAATTTATGCTGCTACAGTCTTCTTTAATGTAATTTACAGCTAAAAGGAAAGTCAGGTTTCTCCTGTGTTTTATTTTGGTGTGCTGAGTAGCACATTCTTTCCCAAGCCAGTAATTCATGTTGCAACAGAGTACATTTTAACACATGCATCCTTTTGCAATTAACAGAAACAATCCCCTTCCTGCAACTTAAGAGCTTCAAACCTCATCTTTTCTAAAAAGGCTGGGGTAATCTTTACAAAAGGTTGCCTTTAATTAGGCTTATTTACTACTGCATGGAACCAAGCAGCCAAAGAATATTTCAACTGCAGTACTCATTATACCAAAGGAAAATTATCTTTTTTGTGATGTAATTGAAGCCGCAAGGAGAAGATAATGGGGGGTGGGAGCGCTTAAGAGTAGCAGCTCACCTGACCCCCCACCCAGCTGTCCACCTAATCCTGTTGGCTGTAGCTTCAATGTCTCTCATCCCTGCTGCCTGCATTCAGAACAACTAGCTCTATTTCCACCCATCCTCATCTTTAAATGCTGCCCAATAGGGTTTCTGAATCTCTTGTGATATTACAAGAGTTTGTAAAGCTCTTTTAGGAATGCAGGCTTAGTTATGTTATTTTCTCTTTAAGATTTTTTTTATTTCTATTCCAAAAGTTGGAATTTGGGAAATGGCTTCAATCGGTTTGCACCCAGGGAGGAAAAAGTCATGTAGTATCAGTGGTTAGAAAAGTTGCTCATGTATTTTCAATTGTGTATGCACCCCATAACAGCAGAAGTGTAAAGACTAGGAGTACCAGCCAGTGGCCGGCAACTAGGGAGAGTCTGCAGGAGCACTGTTGGCACAACTGTCTATGTCACTTCTGAGAAACCCCCCAAAGTGACATCACTCCACTTTGCAGTGTTTCTATTGTTCTGAATCCATTGTTCTCTCTCATAAGCATTGGGAGACAAACTTTTCTTGCCCACAGACAGCATCCTAACATTAAACAGCTTCTCATTCATAGTAATGTACTTCCTAACATAGACACTGCACTTGGACAAAGGCCTGCAATAAACCAAGATGCCAGTGCTGTCCCAATATTCATTCCAACAACACAATCACTGGACCTAACAACACTAGTTATATCATCTCAGATTCATTCACTTGTTCATCTTCCAATGTTATATATGCTATCAAGTGCCAGCAATGCTCTTCCACTCTGCATTGGACAAACAGGTCAGTCCCTGTGCAAAAGAATAAATGGGCATAAATCTGACTTTAAAAATCACAACACCCCATTTTAATCTTCCAGGACATTCCATTCCTGACCTGAAAGTGGCTGCCATCAAACAGAGAAACTTCAAGGGGATATTGCAATGTGCGATTGCTGAACCAGAGTTCAGAACAAATTCAGTACAATGAACCCCTGGGACTGAATAGAGATAGGATTCTTATCTTACTACAGATACTAAAATCTGCTCTAATCAAACTGCACTGTACCATTGTACCTTTGCATTCTGTCACCCTTCTTTGCAACACCCTCCCACCTTCTGGATGGGATAAAAAGGCTCAGGGATCTCCATTTCTACTTGTAACTGACAAAAGGAGCTTTGACTCTTCAAAGCTTATATCCTCAAAATCTTTCTGGTCTTTAAGGTGCTACTGGACTTGAATCTTATTGGTGGTTGTAAACTAGTTGTATTTCAAGGTTATGATCAAATATTGCCTTAGAACATGTACTATCTTATATAGTTTTCTTGAAACCACTTTATAATTGTGGCCTGTAACTGCCGTAAGAGAGAACCAATGTACTATGTGAGAATCTTTGGCTTCATGGATCGATTTATTAGATGAGCCTTTAAACCGTCCCTGAGGAAGTCCAAACAGATGAAACTTTGAGATTTGCAGCTGGCCCCATAGTTTGGCGGCGGGGGGGGGGGGGTTGCCCTGTTGGGCACCCCGGCCTCTTGGCATGACCTACAAGATATAAAACAGATAAGCACTTTGCTACATCATAGCATCGGTTACTGTGGATACGTACCTTTTGGATGGTCTTCTTCCACTGTTCTTCATGCTGCACCTTCAAAAAAGAACAAAGAGAACATTGTGTCTTCATATTAAAATATTAAGTGACTGAACTTTTGACATTTTGCAGCATCGAGAACTCTGTGTGGTGGCCACATAGGATTTGTTCTTTGGATATTGTATTGATACATTTTGCATTAACTTGTCTATTTACTTATTTATTTGAGCACTTGTCACTTTAACAATATTTATTATATTCATATAAAATATATAAAAAAACTTCTATTGGGTTTTTCACCCTTTCCCTCCAGTTGTGGATTTCCACATCTCTATTCCAGTTTAATTTGGAGGTGTCTCTAGTTTTGGGTTACACCTCGTAGTAAAGCTGGTCCTGATGGTCAAACTTTCAAATGCATCTGCAGTTGACCAATTTATTCCCACAAGGCAATGTCACATATTCTAAAACATATGATGTGTGTGTTTTGTTTAGAGGTATAATCTGTTGTGGATTTCAATGAGAAAGTTTTAAATAAGTTTTAACTCTCCCATTGAAGAGAATAGAATTTTTAAAAGCTTACTTTGGGCTGGACTATGCCCTTCAGTCTCCCAAAAAGTAGTCTCAAACTGGGTCCTAGCTCTGTTGGTAAACTTAGAAGTGTATAAACTGCTGAGATAAGAGTTGTCTTGGTGAAGGGTGTGATTGCTGAAAGCAATTTGGGAATATATTTTTGTGTGTGTTTCAGGGTATTGGAAGCAATGTACCATTTCCAATTAAAATAACTTGTTAAATCCATTGCTTAAAAAGGCATTTCTATAAATATAAAGGCATTTTAGTTTGTTTATAGATATTCTCAGTAGCTTTATTTTAACTGGAAACAATTGCATTATTTAAGCATAATTTTTGTTAGAGTTCATTTATAACTGAGCTACAGGTTATAAAGTAGGATTTGATAACAACTGTAATTTTTTTACAAAACCTTTCAGCCAAAAAAACTATATGAGATGCAATAAAGCCTCCAAATTATATCTATTTTAATTACGTAGTATTGATAATAACAATACAAGACTTTGTTTATTAACTAGTGGGAAGGTTCTAATGACCTGTGAATTTCTGAAGGCACAGAGACATCAAAGTGAGTGTGTATAATTTTCCACTGGTTTAAGAACGGAGGTGATTCTAGGAGAACAGTGCAGTGTTTCAACATATAAAAAAGATTATTGTATTCTTCAAGTGTATGAGTATGTATAAAATATGATTAGCTGATGTTTGAATAGTTTTTTTTTCAAAACCCCATATATTATGCTCAATGGTTAAAGAATGCATCACATACTTGCAAATGTGCCAGCCTTGGAAGTTAAATAAAAACCAGGGGTTGGATCCAATAATCCATCTGTGGAAGGCACTGATTTCTATGGATCTTTCATTTGTTCTCTGTCCAACAGTCTTTACCAGTCCCCAGGTTATTCCTGGGGTTGTGGGACCCATGTGGGGAAGCCATGTGGCAATGGGGACAAAATAACCCTTTCTGCCTTTTCTATCACTGGAGCTACACTGATGAAAATGAAAGAAGGAAGCTATTTCATCCCCTTTGTCCTCCAACTGCAGCCTCCAGACTCATGTAGCTATTAGTCCAAGCAAGTCCAACAACCCCAGGAATAAACTTTTCTGGGGAAGTAGAGGTGTTGTGTGTGTGTCGAGGGCAGGGGAGATCCGCAGTCTTTACATTAGAGGGTCCAGGTCTCCCAGTATGTGAAAGACATCCTAGACAGTCCCTTGACTCCTGCCAAGGCTTCATGGGCCTGCAAGGGAAAAATGGGTGAAAATGGGTGCCAACTTGGTGTGTGACATCACTTCTGACACCATAGCAGAAGTAATGCCATAATGTCAGGGGTGGTGTTCTAGGATTTTCCCAAAACTCAAATTTAGAATGTTGTCCCTGACATGATGAAGTCACTGGAAATGATGTCATGGACTGGCCTAATGCTGGCATGCTTGTCTCCACTCCCAGTTGTTCTTGGGGATTAGCCAGCTGTAGCTGGCAACCCTACTTCTCATCCATAGATTGATGGATCCAACAGTAGGGCTGTCAATGAATGAATGACTTTTCATCGATTTAGCTTTGGTCCAAATCTAGAAAATCTGATTTGAGGGATAAAGGGGTGGCAAATACCATTATTAGGGGAATATGGGTCTTGTCGTCATGTGACAAAGACTTCTTATCTGTTTTTGAGTGTTCTCCTTCCAAGTTTTCTAATACAATTATTTTCATTATATAACATATAGACCACTTTTGGGCAATTCTTAGAAGAACTACTCTTTACTGAGTTCTCCCAACTTCTGGTAGAGGGCAACTTGTTGAATCTGAAAAACAGAAACAGAGAAATAGAGCTGGAAGGCACCACAAGGATCACTTAGTACAACTCCTTGAACAATGCAGGAAATTCACAGCTACCTCAGCCCTCTCCCCAGTGTTCAGAAGAAGACAAACAACCAGAGATGGGCACAAACAGGAAAAAAACGAACACGATGTTCATTGTTTGTTGCCATCCATGAACAGGGATTGACGAACATTGACGGATATGACATGCTCATGAACATGTTCATAGTTGGAGGTTTGTGGGAGCCAGAATGGCCCTCTTGAGACTTAGCTGAACTTGAGCCGAGGAAAGGAGAGTGCATGGGTCTCCCCTTTTCATGTCATTTTCTCTTCACAGTGACAAAAACTGGACTGTCTGCTGGAAGCTACTTTGAGTGGTTACAAACTGACCTTCCCAATGTCCAATACCCACCAAATTTGCAGGGGACATAGTCCGCACTGTCCTCTGAAGTCTCCCCAAGTTTCAAAGAGATTGCACCCCAGAAAAGGCATGATCCATGGGTCTCCCTGTTGGCTGTCATTTTCTTTTCACAGTGGCAAAAACTGGACTGTCTGCTGGAAACTACTTTGAGGGGTTACAAGCCATAAGGAAAGCCAGAAGGAGTTCAGACAGAGTTCAGACAGTCCATGCCTATGTTGCCAGGGGAATTGATTGAAAGGAGCCAGACTGTCTGGCTTTATGAACAGCTGACGAATGTCATGAAAAGGGCTTGGAATGAACAGCTTGCTTGCGAACAGTGGATTGGGCTGTTCATGGCTTTTTTTTGTTCGTATTGCTGTTCGTGCTCACCTCTACAAACAACCTTTAGGATTGCTAGCCAATCTGGCCTGGAGAAAAATTCCTTTCTGACCCCAAAGTGGCAATTGGCATTACTCTAATCATAGAAGAAAGGGTCATGTGAGTCTAAAACTGGTTCATCTCTTTCTGCTTTCTCTTTCATACTGAGTTATAGAATCAGAATTTCTGTCAGATGGCTATCTAGCCTCTTCTTTAAAATCTCCAAAGGAGAGCACACCACCTCTCGAGGAAGCTTGTTCCACTGAGGAACCACTCTAATCAGGAAGTTCTTTCTAATGTTTAACTAAAAAACTCTTTTGGTTTAATTTTAACCCGCTGTTTCTAGTCTTAAACTTTGGGGCAAACCAACAACCTCACTCTATCCTCTATGTGACAGCCTTCAAATACTTGAAGATGGCTATCCTATCACCTCACAATCATCTCCTCTCCAGGCTAAGCATACCCAGCTCCTTCAACCTTTCCTCATAGGATTTGGTCCCCAGACCCCTTTGATTACAAGTGATACCATCACTTTGCATGATATGGACACTATACTTCTGTTGATAGAGCCTAAAATCGCATTTGCCTTTTTAGCTATAACATCTCACTGCTGACTCATGTTCAGTGTATGGTCTATTAAGACCTCTAAATTCTTTTCATATGCACTACTGCCAAAATAAGTCTCCCCCATCTTATAATTATGCCATTGATTTTTCCTACAAAAACGCAGAATTTTACATTTATTTACGTTGAAATTCATTTTGTTAGTTTTAGCCCTGTTCCCAGCCTTTCAAGATCATCCTGAATCTTGATTCTGTCTTCTGCTGTGTTTATCACCACTCCCAATTTAGTATCATCTGCAAATTTAATGAGCATCCCTTCCTTCATCCAAGTCATTTATAAAGATGTTGAATGGCCCAGGGCCCAGGACAGATCCTTGAGGCACTCCACTTATCACTCCTCTTCAAGAGGATGAAGAACCATTCACAAACATTCTTTGGGTGCAATCTGTTAACTAGTTCAAAAATCCACTTTACAGTAGTAGGATCCAAACCACATTTTACCAACTTGTCAACAAGAATTATCATGTGGAATATTACACTTACTGAAATCAAGATAAACTATGTCCACAACATCCGCCTGATCCACCAAAGTAGTAACCCTCTTAAAAAAGGAGATAAGGTTAGTCTGGCAAGATTAGTTCTTGAGAAACCCATGCTGGCTCTTCATAGTCTCAGGCATCTTTTCTAAATGCTCAATGACTGACTGATTTGTTCTAAAACCTTTCCAGGTATGGACATCAAGCTGATAGGTTGGAAGTTACCAGGATCCTCCTTTCCCCTCTTTTTGAAGATGGGGACAACATTTGCCTATTTCCAATATTCTGGCACCTCACCTGTTCTTCAAGAATTCTCAAAAATTATAGACAGGCTATAAAATTATATCAGCAATATATCAGTTTCTGGGCAGCACAATCCTGAGTTGGGGACCCCAAAAGTGCTCAGAAATCTGACTACAAGTTACGCTGGTGTATCCTGGACTCACACCAGTGTAACTCCCTAACAACAGTGCCTGGCTGCAGTTCTGCTCCACACTGACCCTCTGACCCGCAGCAGCAGCCAGGCGTGGACGTAAGTGCAGTGTAAGTCACTGTGCCAGTGTAACCCCTGTAAGGTTAATTGGTTTAGCCCAGTGGGTGGAGTCAGAAGCTAGAGGCAGGCTGCTGAGGAGGAGGCTGTTTGCTGGGGAGCTTAATAAATTATAAGCTCTTATCACCTTGAATAAGGTAATCAAATGTTGTATGTAAAATACGATTTAAAGTGGTGTTTGTGTATTGTGTTTAGTGGGTGTTACTGGGATTGTATTATTTTTTATCTCTGTATTTACATCAGTAGAATCTATATCACTTAACAGAATAGTCCTATGTGCATCAAACCCCAGCTTTTTGCACACTTCCAAGCCCCACGCTGGGCACCACTTTTGTAACTTCTCTTTTCATGGGTTCTATGGGGTTTAGGAAGCAACTTTCACACAATTTTAAGAAATAACTTTTTTTCCTTTTAAACTTTTTAACAATTAATAAAATACAACTTTTTTAAAAAAAAATTAACTCTTAAGTGCAACCATACAAAAAACTCCAAATCAACAATGTCCTTGAAAAGGCATACAGTTCAACATTCAAGAAGTGATGTCGTCTCTCATCCATTTGAAGCAACTGTACCCCAGACTTCTGTCTTCTTGTTGGGGAATTATAGCCCTGCAAAAATAATACAATCCCAGTAACACCAACTAAACACAATACACAAACTGTCAGTCTATGGAAGACAGGATACGTTGAAGGTGACTCCCCACCCTTGCAGCAAGAAATCCAAGCTCTCACGAGTCAATGGGTTTTTATTGAGAGATCACAGGCTTCGCCATACATATGTCCATAGGTTACAGAGAAGCGATTAAAGGCGTCTGGCTGTACACAGGTCTCTTGTTAAGAATGACGCATTGAGTACACGATACATTATATCAATCCTTCTCCATGTCCCCCACCCATCCAGTTCTCTCAGCCGAACATAATCAGTAGCGGAATGGGAAGGAGTCATCCCAAGGCCGCTGCGGTGAACCATCCGAGATAAGGGCTCGACTGTCCTGGAATTTGGAAAGCAACAAGGGAACAGGTGCACGAGGCTATTGCAACATATCTTAAACTGGGTAACAATATGGAGGGACAGTGGGAAACAATCCTAACACAAACACCACTTTAAATCATATTTTTCATACAATATTTGATTACCTTATTCAAGGTGATAAGAGCTTATAATTTATTAAGCTCCCCAGCAAACAGCCTCTTCCTCAGCAGCCTGCTTCTAGCTTCTGACTCCACCCCACTGGGATAAACCAATTAACCTCACAGGGGTTATACCAGCAACTAGGGGGTGGACTGGGAGGTGGGGCATGACTTACTCAGCTACCTAAACCATTTTGGGCCTGGAATTGCTCCCTGCAGTGGTGGAAAATTACGCCCTGAAAAATGATAACATAGCCCATAGGTGCCCATTGTACGGAAAAAGTTGCTCCCCACCCCCAGGGGAGCATGGGATGCCAACTTCTGTTGGGACCATACTGCTTGTGCCCCCATGGTGGCTGAGCCCCCTCCCCATATCCAATCATCTCCCCAGGCATCCTACATAACCTCTGCCTGGGGCACCCCTGACCCCAGGTAAGTAGGGAAGTGGTCAGATGCTTTGCCCGAGATCCCCCTGCTGTGAGGACTTAGAGTGTGAGGCTGGAGAGAGAGCTTGCAGTGGTGGAGAAAGAGTGTGCAGTGGGAATTTTGCAATGTGGGCACACAACTTCAAGTCTGTCTCCCTCACAGGATCAGAATTCCAAGCTGCCATGGGAACAGCTAGCTGTGGACGAGGAACACTTTCTTGCCAGAGGAGCATCTCTCATTTGGTTGCTGGCAGTACCTGTGACAACAGAGCTGCTGTCACCACCTCTGGCTGTGGATACCCTCCCAGGACTTGGCGGACCCTGCCATGGTCTGCATGAGGCCAGGCCCCTCATTACAGATGTGTTTCTTTTACTTTCAGGCCAATCACAACCATCAGAAAGACCTAGGATCATGGCTGTTCCAGCCCCTAGTAATGTTTTTTGACTGAGCCAGTCCCAGGAGCAGTTTCTCAGGCAGTCTATGAGTCATCTCTATTCCTGAGAAAGCAGCCCAGGGAATGACTCTCCTGGCCTCAATTGCCATGCTAACAGGCATAGCTCCTTTCCCTGGAGAGAGAAATTGACTCGGAATGTTGCCTGTGAGTGTATTGCGTGGCGGGGGGGAAGGCAGAGAGGATTGTCATTCCTCAACAGCATCTGATAAGTCAGGCAGAAGACTGCTGCATACTGTTGGGAGTTGGCAAGACCTAAATTCTGGTCATTATAGGGTTAACACATTTGTTTTGATCTTGTGAGACCTAACCTGGAAGAGTAACATTGGCTTAGAGTCAATCCTGTTTAGAAATTATAAAAGGGTTAATTACCAGCAAGCAGGCATGAGATGCAGATGCACAACCTTGCTACTGTATAGCCTCCTTAGTTACTTACTAGCTAGCTACTCGTATGTATAATTTAACTTGTTTATTGATTTGCCTAATCTTCTTGCTATAGATAAAGACTTTATTTTTCTCAAACAAACGGCTCTTCTTTCCATGCCTGTACCTTTTATTCTAGGTTGATGCCTGGAGAGGTGGTGAGTGTGTGTGGAGTGGGAGGGGCAGTAAAATCCTGGGATCTCTGGGGCTCCTCCACCATGAAGTCTCTCTTTTGTTGTTTGTGGAGGGGGTAGATTTTGGGAATCTGGTGTGAGGGATGGGATGACACCCCCTTGAAGCAGTTTCTCTGGTCCCACAGGATGCCTTTCAACTCTGGGGACCAGAGCATGGCTCTCATGGTCCACCCCACATTCCCCTCTCTTCTTTTTGATGCAGTAATGTGTTTCAATGGAGTGCCACAGGCCGAAGGGCATTTGTCGCTCCCATTGCATCCAATGGGTCAAGTCTCTCCTGTGGTTTCCAATGGGGATACCTGTCATTTGTTTCAGACCACCACCACCCTGCTTGCCTCTAAGGAGCTGTGTCTCTGAAACTTGAGGGGGGGCTGGTTGTGAGTGCCAGAGGCTGTGGATGTAACCCTCACCAAGTCTTACTTTTGAAGGAGGGGGGAAATTGTTTCTTGGAGTAGCATTGGCGGGAAGTTTGCAAGCAAGCGGCATTTCAGCCACCAGCCTGGCCCTTGTTAGAGATAGGGGTTGGGTGAGCAGGGCAGTGAGGGCCCTGTCTACACCTTCAGTGCCCCCCCCATGGGGCAGGGTGCCTGTTGAGGCAGGCACCTCTGTTGGGGTGTGGCAAGCCCAATCGCAGGGGTCTTCCTGCTTGTGCACTTGCTCTCTGCACGGTGGGGGATGGCATTGGCAGCTGGTAACAGGAAACATGGCCTGGCCCATGGACAGGCTATGCCTTTCCCCACCACTCCTGCTGCTTTCAACTCCTGCCACTATGCAATTGGAGGATTCTGCCGGCTTTGCCCGGGCAACCATGGAGTATTCTATCCTGGCCATGCCCTGCTGGCCTCAGCTGCTAGTGCCACTCTCCTGGGAAAGTCCTTAGGGAGCAAACCAGTGCCACTGTAGTTATATGGGCATGTGGGTCCTGTCATATTTCTCAAGATTGAGCTGTTAGTATACTCAGATGTAATTCATCTGGCCATGAAGACTTGACTTCATTTAAAGAAGCTAGGTGTTTACATACCACCCCTATGTCTATCCTGGGCTGCAACTCCCTTCCTTCATCATGTGTTTTCTTTTTGCCAGATGGAGCATAGTTTCTTGAACAAGACTGAGGCAAAGTAGGAGTTGAGCAGTTCTTCCCTCTCTTTATCACCTTTTATACTTTCTTTTCCTTGCAATAGGCCTACTACTTTTTTGTTCTTTTTCTTGCTCCAAACATAACCAAAGGACCCTTTGTTGTCACTGTATTTAGCATCTCTCAGTAGCCTAAACTTATACTGAGCTTTAGCCTTTCTAACATTCTCTCTACAGGCACTGGAATTTGTTTATATTCACCCTTGGTTTTATGGTCCTCCTCCCATTTCTTAAATGTGTCTTTTTAAATTCTCAGATCTTTAGAAAGTTGTTTATGGAACCACCCTGGCGTCTTCAGATTCCTCCCACTTTTCCTTCTCATTGGAATCATTTTTGATAGTGCCTTCAGTATCACATTTCTAAGTAACTTCCATGCATCTCACACTCCCTTCTTCTTGGATATTTCTGACCGTGAGATTCTATCAGGTATAACTTGGAGCTTGTAAAAATTAGCTTTCCCAAAATCAAATCTCTATGTCTATGTTCAACTTTTCCCGTTCCCAAGATCTTAAATTCCAAAATTGCATGGTCACTACTACTACCCAGGGTGCCCACTACTTTTACCTCACCAACCAGTTCTTTCCTGTTGGTAAAAATCAGGTCCAAAACAGCAGATCCCCTTGTTTCCTTCTCCACTTTCTGGAAGATGAAGTTCTCAGCAAGCCAAGTCAGGAATTTATTAGACCTTAAATGTTTAGCAGAGTTTGACTTCCAACAAATATCAGGTAATTGAAATCTCCCATGACCACTATGTCCTGTCCCTTTGGAAATTGTTTAATCTGGTTTAGGAGTGTATCCTCCAAGTCCTCTCCCTGGTTTGGTGGTTTATAGCAAACCCAACCCTGAATCAATTGCTATAGTGATACTTGTGCTCCTTTCTCAAAGAGTGAGAACAAGGACTCAGGGTGTAATGCTGGTGTACCATCTCCTTATGCTGATGTTACTGTTATGTTTGCACTGGGTAATAAGTCTTTCAAAGCTTGTACAAACTGCATAACTCAAGTTCACAGACGCTATCATATACTCAGTCCTAAGGAAAATAGAAAGACCTTTTCGTTCTGTTTCTTTGTGCTCTTTAATTTCATATAGCCTTTAAATATCACAATGGTAAGCACTAAACAAAAGCTATATAAATAGAAGCATTATCTGCTGCCCAGGTACCATTTCTCTATTGAGTCTAACAGAGCTGTATGCTGCTGTGCGCTGCCTGATTTGTGACTTGAAAGCTGAAGGTTTGAAGGATTTTGTTACATTTCCTGAACACTGGCTTTTCCTTTTTTCTTAGCACTTTCTCCTGGAGATAAACCATTCATGCTTATTGTAGCTCACGGTGTGACTGTTCCCAAGACCAAAGACCTACTAGGGAAAATATGATGTTTCTATAAGTATTCTGGGGTATCTATTACTTACAGTTTTAGAATTCACTATGATACTTTGATCTATACTCATACAGACACACCTAAAAAGTTTTTTAAAATCACAGAACGAGGGGACAGAGGTAACGTATAGGGAAATAACATAGTCTGTTTAGTTTTTGGCCCCTTTTTGAACTCTTCAATAATTATTCCATCCCTTTTCTGTTAGAGTTCTAGTGGCTTGTGAAAAATACCTTGGGCCACCATTATGTCATGATTTGAGAGATGACTGGCCAGCTCTGCTCTTTTGATAAGCATTATGGAAGTAGAGGCCAAAGCATTGGCTGTAGCCGTGTTGACGAGATACAGGACTAAATAGTCCATGGTCTATCTAGAAAAAAGGTCAAAGGCCAAGACTGAAGCAATACTGAGAGCAATTGCAGTTTAAAAATGGAAATGAGAACAGTAATTCTAACTGATTGTAGGTCTACAACCCTCAAGCTGAAGCCTAGAGTTTCCTGAAATTGCAACTGATCTCCAGACCACAGTGGTCACTTCCCCTGGAGAACACGGCAGCTTCAGAGAGCAGAATCTGTGGTATTGCACCCCTTCCTTCTTCCTCTTCTCAAACTCTGCCCTCTTCAGACATCACTCCCAAATCTCCTGGAATTTCCCAAGACAGACTTGGCAACCCTAATTGGTTGTTTTAGATGCACCAAATTTTCAGTATTTGGGGAAGAGTTCTATCAAAAGTTTCTTTCAATTCCAAATTGAAAATAGAAACTCAACAAAACTTTGGTTCAACCCCATAAAAAGCCATTGTAGGAAGGGGCAATACATGCTACATATACTCTAGTTAACAGAGCAGAGACAAGTACCTGCAAGAAGGGCTGCAACAGGTAGGTCAACAAGAGTCACTTCAGCTGTCATGGAATTAAACAGAGTGGTCACCACAATGCCTTGACAACCCACTGCCAAGGAATTTCTCCCCCAGCCTCGATTATAGAAAAGAGAAAATTGATTACTTAACCTTGATTACTTAAGTACTAGGTTCAGATCATGTGTTTGTTCCTTTTAATTTTATGGTATTTAACCTTTGAAAAATCTTCCACTATATGCATATTATTTAACTATCCCTCATTATGCAAGAGCTTTTTGCCTGGCTAGGCTAAATGCAAATCCTTCTCAAGTTTGCCAGGGTAGATTTTTGAATGTTCTGTACTCTGATCGACTTTGTTCATGTCCTTTAGGCAAGATTGAGATTGCTTTTCATAGTTTTTGAGTGCCCTCCCTTTTTTGAGGAATTTAGGGTCTGTTTTATTACCCCTATTTTTGCTTATCATTCTGAATTCCCAATTTCAGCTGCCTTGTTCTTTTTACTATGTGAAGATACCCCAAAGTTAATTAATCTGTAGCCAATTTTTTCTCAGTCTGTTCATCCCTGAAGTCATAGTTAGTTCTGCTGCTCAAGAGCATTGTCTCATAGAGTTTCAATGGGAGAAAGGAAAGGAACTCACAACATGGTGATGCAACAATGCATATGCAACTAGACCTCATGAAATGAATACACAATACACAGTTTGAACGAAAGGCCACAAGTTTATTAACTGCATCATGTCTTATCTGCAACCCAATTATTCTAAGCAGATCCCCCCATCAATGTGAGTATTCTTTCTAGCAAGGGAGGCTTAGAAACCCGTGATTCCCCATGGTCAGGAAAGCCTAACGTGGTTCCAAACTGGATTAATAATAATACTGTTCCTGAAACTTTATCATCCATACACATAAAGCTGTGCAGAGGATACCCTGTCACTGTTATCAGCCCTGCTGCCATTAAACTTAGGAGTCAATAAATCTTTTAGGCTGTTTTCCTATCATCTCTCAAGAGGAACCCCTCCCTTCACTATCTAATGCCTCATTCACCCATTATTCTTTTTTATGGCTTGAATGACACCTGCATATTGTGATCTATTTATGCTGAGCAAGCACAACAACAATTGAATCGCTTAAATCCTCTAATCGATACCAAGCACTATAGTAGGAGCAAAAAAAGTGTTTGTGCCCAGTGGGCAGTATATGAGCATGATCATTCCTAATTAACCATTTTCAATGACCAGCCTGCTGTGTGCTGTGAGGAAGAGGGTTGCTACTATGGCTAACAACTACAATAGAAAAGCTGCCTTCAATAGGTGTGGCCATGCTCGCTGTATGGGTAGCATGAAGCTGCTCTTCCATCCTGCATCTGTCTCACTCTTTGTGCCTCTAAGAGGGCAACCCCCCCTCCCATACAATGTGGCAGGATAGGGTGTATTGTTCCCACTATAATAAGAAAACATACTTCATTACAATGCAACCAGAGCATCTGGCAATATTATGCAATTAGCAACACATTTTCATGGTTGTCTTCTTTCTTTCTCTTTATCATTATTAGACATGGGCATGAACCAAAAAAATTTAATGAATCAGTGGTTCGTGGTTTGGTGCCGCTGACAAACCCAAACTAACGAACCGAACGAACATTTCCCGCTGATGAACCGGTTCGAGGTTTGTAGTTCGTGGGGCTCAGAACGCCCCCCGTTGGACTTAGAGAGCCCATATTCCCCTCCAGCCAGCATCCAAGTTTGGTCAAGATTGCAATAGGGATCTTGGAGTTATACCCTCTCCAATCTGAGGCTCCCAGGAAACTCCCATTCGATACAATTAGAGCCACCAGTTGACGTTGGCCCAGTGTACAAGGGGTTGGCCATCAGAACTGCCTATCAGGATTTGCAGGGATGAGATTGGACTGCCCATGGCTACAGAACACCCCCTTACCCCTCCCCCCAGGTGTCTTCTCCCATGTAAGTAATTGTAACCAATTTGCAGCTCCATGGTTGGAAGGAAGACATGCCGATCAAGATAAGCTGGGCTTTGATTCGGGTTTCCAGGGCAACAGAAAGAGTGCGGACAGAGTTGAGGCATTCCCCCAGCTCCATTTCCAAGGTGCCTTGATGGTTGATGGTGCCTAACTGTCTGGCTTCATGAACTGCAGGTGAACGCAATGAACCGGGCTACCAATGAATGCTGGTTCGTTGGCTGTGGACCCTCATGAACCGCTGGTTCACGAACAGACGTGGGTTTTTTTGCTTCGTAATGCGGTTCGTGCCCATGTCTAATCAGTATTACAGTAAGTTGACTACAGGAACAAATAAATCATATCTTGTCAGCTTTGGTAAAGAGAAATTCTTGATATTCTGATAAAGTTTTCTTATTCCATGACTGTGTACTGAAACCCTGTGCAGATGTTCTAAATGTAATTAATGTGTTGGGGAGCAGGATTGTAGCTGCAATTCCTGGCCCCCAACCTTTACATATTCATCCTACTTTGTAAACAGAACCTATGCTTATAGACACCTGTATATGTGATCTGGGACCATCGATTTTCCAGGCGCATACAACACACAGTTAATTTATGGAATTAATTCCACAAGAATCTTGCTCCTCTTTCCATATGGTCATTGTTTCTACATTTAGAGCATCTGCATTAAGTTTGTCTGTTGTTTGTGATATTTCCACATTTTGGCTTAGAACTTGAAATTTGCATATTGCTGTGCCACCACCATCTCACAACTCTGTTTTGTCTTGTACTTTCTCCATGTCTTACTGCAGAAAGCATTAAGTTAACAAATGTATCTTCCTAGAGTAGTTGTGATATGATGTATTTGTCCCCTGGAGCTAGCTTTCTTTAATCTGCAGCCTAAGTAGGGCAAGGGGAGAAAAACCTGCTAACATATGAAAATATAATGATTATTAGATAATTTGGGTAATATTTCCAGCTCTTCCCGCTCTACCATTATAAATCATGTCTTCTTAAGCAGTGAGTTATATTGTCTCAGATATAATGCTCTATTGTCAAGATTAAGACAATTAAGACTTTAGAAGAACTGCAGGTGCTCAGACACAGAAGGTATCAAGTTGAGTGCCAGTCACTTTCTTCTGTGGGTTTGTCTGACTGGTCCACTGTGACAGTGATGCTGCCCTGAATAAGGCCTTTGGATGGAACACACTTTAAATTATATTAAGCTCAGAAAGAGTTCTCTTTTCTTTATGGGATTTTTGATTCCTAAGTTCAAAGAAAGACCAAAGATCACTGCTGAAAGAAAGGAGCTGAGTCTGACCCCCCTGGCTCCTTCCTCTTCTGCCACTCATGGATTAATTTAAGATGGAAACTAGGAAATCCTCCAGGATGAGTGCAAAGGACCATGTATGCAAATGAAGGGGGAATTTTAGGCTGAAAGTATCATAGGGAAAAGTTTGATCTGGAATGAAGGTCTTCTGGAGGGAAGATGACAGTTGGTCAAAGAAATCCAGTACTTTAGAAGCACCTTGGCATTGGTCTGTCTCCCTTGTCCCCATCAGGGCACTCAGACACTGTGAGGAAAAGTGCCTCTGGCGGTGGTGGTGGAAGAAGTTGCCTGTTGACCAATCAATCATAGCCCCAGAAGACTTCAATCATAGTCTTTAAGGGCTTGTTGCTCTCTCTTTCTTCATAAATGCCAAGCATGTTCCCCGATGAAATACCAGCTGGTTCTCAGTTCCCAGCTACATGCCAACCAATTTAATTTTCTTTTCAGGTTTCTTCAACATGCCCCTTCTCCAGCATTAGACCACCAAAATATTACTTTAAAAAAAATTCTCCATAGTCTGCTGCTGCAAGCCATTGGCCTACTTGTCCTTGACTGGATATGAAAGTAAAGGAAAAACAGAAGTATGTTTAGGTGGGGTGGGGGAATTGATGCCACCTGTCTCCCAGCACTTGGGCAACAGAAGAGAATGGTGGTGATTAAGGCGAGACAGACATCCTATTTTCCAGTGGAATGCTGTGGGACTCGGGTAAATGCACAAGTGAACATGGCAGCAAGGAAAGCACAAGGACAAAGTTAAGGATAATTTCTTGGCACTAACATCACTTGGAAAAGGAAAAATGGGAACATAAAGGAGGATTTTTAAAAAATTATTTTGCTCCGTTGCACTGGTTGGACTTACGTTCTACCGTTGCTACCACTTTTCTGACCAGTTTTCCATAGTGTATGCACAGCTGCCAACACTTGCCTTCTTTAGAGGTCTGTTGTTGTGTGTAGCATACTTGAGGAAAGATTTGGTGGGTTGATGATTTAGAAAGAGGACAGTATTCTGTTCAGTTTTCATGCTGTTAAGTGCAAAAACAGCTACCCCAGAGCCTTGTTTCCCCAACCCATCTTGAAAATAATAGTATGTGTGTGTGCATATGCAGTCAGCACTTGCCTTGCACATGTGCAACATGCCGAAACTCATTATAACTTTAAAAAGATCCAAATGGATTCAAGCCAAACCACCAATGCCTCACCTGGAATAAACCAATAACAAAATGGAGTTCATTTGGAAACTCTGGATTTGAAACTGAAATACAAATGTTTTCAGGACACACCACAGTAGGTACAATCAATTGAAAGACATTTCATTAAACAAATGTAATAGGGCGTGGTGATGGAGAGTGCCCCCAAGTCAGTTTTGACGTATGGAGACCCCTTATGGGGTTTTCATGGCAAAAGACCATCAGAGGTGGTTTGCCATTGCCTGCCTCTGCAAACTTGGTCTTCGTTGGAGGTCTCCCATCCAATTACTAACCAAGGCTGACCCTGCTTAGTTTCTGAGATCTGACAAGATCAGGCTCACCTGGGCTAGCCAGGTCAGGGCATGTAATTTGGTATATACATGTACATTTTCAAAGATTTAAAACCAGCAGAAATCCATATTTCTGAAGCAAAGCATAAGCAATTTTTAGACTGACATATTAAACAACGTAGGTCCTACTTAGTACTATCATACTTAAAGCAATGGTAATAAAGTCTATAGTATATCATACTTTAGACTATAGTATATCATATAGTATATCATACTTTGGGGAAGGCAATGGCAAACCACCCCATAACAAAAAGTCTGCCAAGAAAACGTCATGATGTGACATCCCCCCATGGGTCAGTAATAACTTGGTGTTTGCACAGGGGACTATCTTTACCTATATCATACTTACAACAACAGTAGTAAAGACTATAGTCACTCCCTATCCCTTTACTGATGCATCTTTTTGAGACCACCTCCTTATATTACAGCCCTCCTATCTGCATAGAAAGTCCTCTTGAATTATCCAGTGTTGCATAGTTTGTGGAAAGCCAGGAGAGTGGGCACTTCCCTAATTTCTGCAAGTAGGCCATTCCATAAAATGGAGGTCACTACAGAGAATGAACATGTACAGGCAGCTGTTGATTTTTCCCATGTACAAAGTGGTACTTGCAGAAAGCCCTGTTCAGATCCGCAAAGCTGCTGTGGTAGAACATAAAGAGAGAGGCAGTCCTGTAGATAATGTTGAACCAAGGCAGTGAAGAGATTTGAATGTGATAGCCAATACCTTGGATTGATCCCAGTAACTGATAAGTAGTCAATGAAGTGACTGCAAAATAGGACTAATATTAATGCTTCTCTTAACTCCTGATAATAGCTGAGCAGCAGTGTCCTGCACTGACTAGAATCTCTGATTATTTAACAATATCTATAAAGAAATTAAATAAAATATATAAATATATAAACACACAGACACTAACAGCACTGGTATTCATAAATTTCTCTCTCTCTCTCTCCGCACCCCCTTCATTCAGCTAATGAAGTATTTACATCCATCTACATCTGGAATTTTCACCAACAAATATGAAGGGAATATTGGGCATGTTAGAAAAACTCCTTCTGGCCCATACTCCCCCTGTCTTTAAATACAACTTTCTATAATGCTGTCTTTGTATCATCATTCAGTTACAACAGCACAAGAGCTGCCACATTCAGACTTTTAACCCACTGGGGACTTCATTAGTAGATGTCTTTTTCAGTTCAAAGTTGGCACCAGAGAGTTTTAAAACTCTCTAGTTTACTAATTAGCTTACCTCTAAGGGCTGTGCTTTACATTGCACGAACCAATTTTTTAACTGATGTGGGCATTTGCACACAACTCTGTTCAATTTGAAATACTTATGTCCCCAGATGTATTCAAGGACAAAAGCTTTAAAAAGTCTTCAATGCATTAAAACGGTTTCATAATGTATGAACTTTGCTTTTGTGAAATATCCTCTCAGAGAATAATCTATTTTCTGTAACCTACCCTTTTCCCTTCCTTCTGACCTACAAGTGATATGCATGAATTCAAATTATTTAACGTGGGGATTTTATGTAACCACTATAAAACATCCTGTATAGTTACTGATTTTGTATAGTTACTGTAACTATACATCCTGTATAGTTACAGATAATACACATGCTCCATCTTACAAGTAGAGTTATTATCAGCTTTTTCCCAGATGTAATACTAATCACAAACCTTTGACATAAGGTTCAGTTCATTAGATAGGATTCCAGGAATTATATGGCTTCCATGATGTATAAATCTACTGATTGGGCCTTTTTATCCAACCAGTTCATTTTAATCAAAAAATGCTTACCTTACAGAACTTAAAAAGAAAGTCATGGTACTCTTCAATTTCTACTTATCTCAGAATGAGATGCACCAACATTCAGAAGTGTGGCCAGAGGAGATTTTCTGTGTGCTTGCATAATGTGCTTATTCAGTTATCAGTTCATGAGGAATACTAACCCATGAACTGGTGGTGTCCCACTAGTCATTCTAAATCTTCTGGAAGGCTTCCTGGATAGCATAAATGTTTTGCAATACAGGACATATATGAAGGTTCCAAAAAAGGTGTGCAATGTGTTTTGATAATTTAACTCTGTCAGCGACGTTTGATACAATCAACCACTATAGTCTTATCTGATTAGAACAGAGTGTTAGCATTAATACAGTGTTGGCATGAAACTGCTGGATGAAGTCATCCAGAGGTATGGGCTGGATTGTTACCAATATGCAGTTGCAAGGAGCAGGGAAAGGGTGATGGACCTGAGAGGTGAAGTTCCCTCTCAGATCTGCCACCAGCACTTTTTAGAGGGTGCTGGCCCTGCCCCCTTGGCACTTGACTTATGGCCAGCTTCTCACCCAGCTCTCCCTTAAACTTTATTGTCAGGACTCTGTTCATGGTGTGAGGTTATGGGACTTTGAATTTGTTGTGGATTATCACAAGGGTGCATGCAATGGTAGCTGTACTTGCTTTCCTTTTGTTACTACTTTGGAGTAAGCGGTTTGGGCATTGGGCACGGATCCCTTTGGGGGAAACTGGGCCTGTGAGCTAAGTTTCCCTTTTGGGGATCCCCTTAAGGTATCTGGGGAGGGAGCATGGAAGGTGCATGTCCAGCTTGGGGCTGTTGGGGCATCCTCACTCCCAGGATCCACAGACGTGTGCATCCACGAGGTATCTCACTAACTGGCACTCCATGGTTCCCCACCTCAGCAGGTGGTCTGAGGAGATGTGGGGTGTCATTGGCTGGCAAGCGGGTCAGCCGACGCTGGAATCCATGCCCTATGCAGCACCAGTGCTCTGTGAGCTGTAAATCAATAAGTTGTAGCCTCTTTCAACTCCTTCGTGGTTGTCTGGTGTGTTCTGTCACTTTGCCCCCTTGCTGCTTCTCCCCCATTGATGCCGATCTGCAACTGGATGCCATTCTTGTTGGTAAATTCTATGTTCTTGAGAGCATCTGGATAGTCTTCAGAACGGGGCAGGGGGTATCTTTTACCACATCAAAACTATGTTCCATATTTGAAGAAACAAAATCTTGGGGAACCTGGGCAATGTTCATATTTTCCAATTGCTATGTAGTCTGGAAAATGAAGATGTTTCTGCCTGGCAGGCACCCACTATAAAGAATATGGGTCACAAGTACCATGTCACTCACAACAACGGTCACATCCTTTTTTTTTAATTTCAACAACTTTTATTAATTATAGAATGGAGACAATAACAATAAACATTAAATAGCAAATACATGGAGTAATATAGTGGTTATACAAGATTGCAGGTTTCGAAGAAAAACATTTAAAACACTTGTTTACTGTAATTTGTAGTTCACACACCGCAAAAAAAATTCACAATATATTGGTATAGATAGTTTAGCTTGTAGTGCTAGACTTTCAATATATCTTGATAAAGATGGTTGAGAGGGAGTGTTTCAGTTTTGTCGATAAAATCTAAGAAAGACCACCATTTTTCATAATAGTTAGATGTAGAAGAATTAGCCGATAAATTGTCTGTTATTTTATCTATAATGAGCTGGTCCCACACTCTGGAGTACCAGTGGTTCAAGGATGGTGGAGACTGATTTTTTCAAAAATATGCTATGGATGATTTTGCTATAGCAAGTAGGTTATTAATTAAATCTCGTTGAGGTGTTGGCACGTTTACCCCTTGCCATAGATTTAAAAAAATTAATTGAGGCTCTAAGGGTATGTCGTAGTTTGTTATTAATTTTATTTGCTTTAAAATCTCCTCCCAGAATGTTTTGATTTTAGGGCACTGCCACCAAAGGTGGGCAAACTGTCACATTCTTCAAGAGAACTTCAGTTGAGAAGTTCTGCTGAACTGCTTCTTAAGATAGCAACCTTTTCCTTTATGCTGGAAAACTAAATGTGGTGGCGTGACATGTTGTAATGAGATTACAGTGGCATAATGGCACGAGACTATATCAATTCCTTACACAGGAAGCCATTACGGATGTGTTGTTACAGCCACTTTTTTGCCATTAAAACTGTGTTTATCTTTAGGAAAAATGTGATAGACATTTAATATACATGTTCTGCCTTTGCCAGAGTTCATTTTCTTGACCCTGGAAACCTCTGGCAACTTTTTCTATCTTATATCTTCTCTCCAGTCTCTGTTGCAATAACCATATTTCCTGTTGTAGACTGCTGTTTGACTTGAGAAAAGCCATTAACGCCTCTGCTAAACTGCAGTATTTTGCAGTAGATACAAAAACTGTTTCCCCCCCTATTACCAGAGAATACTTTATTTTCATAGCATTCCCTATGATACAAGGAATAAAAAGTTCATTTAGTTGCCTAGCTTTTGTTTAAGCCTT
This sequence comes from Eublepharis macularius, assembly GCF_028583425.1. Lineage (NCBI taxonomy): Eukaryota > Metazoa > Chordata > Lepidosauria > Squamata > Eublepharidae > Eublepharis > Eublepharis macularius. Next base: position 106,222,910 of record NC_072790.1, read on the forward strand.
CAAACATATTTATCTTCTCTGGATTACAAACTATTTTTTTTTCAAAGCTTGGAGTATAAACTGTCTCTTGTCCCCCCCACCCCATATACCCATTACGGAAGACATTTTTCTGCCTAACCATCCCAAGTCCCAGACTATCATTACCCTTTGGTTTTGAGACCCAATTTATTGGGTTGGATCCACAGGAACATTTCTACAGATGGAAAGAGTTCTACCTGGGGAGTACAACTTTCTTACTTCTCCCTTTTGTCTTCAACCCAAAATGCCCACTGAAATGATGTTGCTGGTGTTCCCTTGACCCTCTAGGAGCATCCTTTCAAAGTGCATTTTGAGCTGCAGTGGGAGAGGAGGCAAGAAAATCACACTCTGCAGTTGGAAATCCTTCTATCTGTGTGAATACTCAAGTGGATTAAAGCTAGAGTCTGTCTACATGTTACTAAGTACCTCGGGATGCTCAAGTGAACCTCATTTCACATGTCCCCCTCAACTTTCCATGCACTTGCTCATACAGTCACACTTCAATTTGCTCGCTGTGAGTACATTCACTCGCTTCATATCAGTTCCTCCTCAATTGCTAAAGTATCCAAGTTTTCCCCACATCCATTCATTCAAATATAGATCTCGATACCTTCTCACACCTTAGAGAAATGCAAATTGGCAATTCAAAGGAGCCTACAGTACATGTTCTTGCAGCAAAAACAGAGCTAAATTGGAACTTTGCCCTTCAGAATCACTTGCAGATGCAGTCACGCAAAGGGAGCTCCTGTGAAAGCAGCATTCACATGCACTGAACTAGAACAGCTTGCACGTGAATTGAGGACTACACATACAATCCTGCACTTGAGCATCTATAGGTACTTAGTAACATTTAGAGACACTCCTAGTGTCAGCCCTGGAAAGGGTGGGATTGTGATCTTATCACTACTTGCTATTTAGTGTCTTTTCCCATGCTTAAGATTACAGCTACCTTCATGAACTATATTCATTGATAAGCTTATTTAGGGAAGATTTAGGGGTGACCCACCTGTTATGCTCTGCTCACCCCCTTGGATCCAGCCCAGTGCATCAAAACTGCCGACCCCTTAAAGTTGTGATTGCACCCCCGACTGCCCCCAGAACTGAGGGAGGATGGGCAGGAAAGCATCCTGCTCCTGCTGTTGCTGGTTGGAATGGCGCTGACCACACATCTACCTATGGAAGAGGGTCTCCTGATGGGTTCCTCCTCTTCCATAGCTGACCTTTACTTCCACCCCAGCCTAGCCCTCAGAAGCAACACAGCCCATGGTGAGTCTGTGAGCTTGCTTTCCATTCTATACCTTCTTTATTCTGTTTTCATATTTAATGAGATTTTTTCCCTTAAAATATGACTTGGATTTATTGTCAGTTCTACAAACAAATTCCATTCCTTGAGTTTTCAGCTATACATTGCAATTGTGCTGGTGCTATAATGCTACTTCTTAAAAATAGGAACAGAATAATGTTTCATTTCTTCTTGATTATGTGGTCAGCAAGAAAGCAGGATGAAATGCAAACTTTATACTTTGTCTCCAGGAACAATAACAAAAAAACCCTTTATCAGTTGTTCTGCTAACCTATACGGGGTCCTATTTATTTGTTATATAATTCTGGTGGGCATGTTTTTATAAATATGAAACAAGAATGGTGAGAACTTCACACATTGATATAACATGAGCAGATCTAACTAGGGTAGTTTCTGCCCAAACTGGGGGGAAGGGGAGAAAAAATAAGGGCCCTAGTGAAACTCTTTTGGTGCCAGGATATAGGTGGATGGGAAGCTAAATATGAGCAGTCAGTGTGATGCAGCAACAAAAAAAGTGAATACAATCATGGCAATCATGGCATAACTTCCAAATCACAGGTTGTCATTGTCCCGCTATATACAGTATTGGTTAGGCCCCACCTGGAGTACTGTGTGCAGTTTTGAAGGCCTCATTTCAAAAAGGATGTGGACAAATTGAAACTGGTACAGAGGAGTGCAACTGGGATGATCAGAGGCCTGGAGATCAAGACCTATGAGAAACAACTGAGGGACATGGGAATGTTCAGTTTGGAGACGAGGAGGTTGAGGGGAGGCAGGCTTATTTCTTTTTCTTTTCTTTTTTAAAATTATTGGGTGAGTATAATATAAATGTTTACATTTCCCAAATCTGCCCATTCTTAATCTGTTCCCCCACCCTTCCCTCCCCCCTTTTCTACTATAGACTTCCAACAGCTTTCCAACCCAATATCTAACTACTCTGCTTAATATTATTTGGCTATTTAGCAAATAAATTGTTCTCTTAACTCAGTTACTATTTCACATCATTGTCCATATGACCCCCTTGTAATGATCACTAACTCCTCCCTTAATCAAAAATTAAAAATTGTCTAATGCCCACATCTCCCCTTTTACATCCCACTTTTTTTCTATATACTGTTTCAATTTCCCCCAGTCTTTAAAAAATTCTTCTGGATTTTGTTCTCTTAGCTTCCTTGTTAATTTGTCCATTTCAGCCATATGTAGTAATTTTTGTATCCAATTCTCTACAGATGGCACTTCTTGTGTCTTCCACACTTGAGCATACAATATTCTTGCTGCCGTTGTCATGTAAAATACTAATGTTCTGTCTTGTGGAATAATTCCGTCTAAGTTCAAGTCCAGCAAAAGCAGTTCTGGATTTTTATTTATTTGGATTTGTAGAATTTGAGACACAGCTTCTATAATATTGCCTTGCAACATCACAAGTCCACCACATATGATAAAATGAACCTTCATGTTTCTTACATTTCCAACATTTATCAGACATTTGATTATTTCCGTATGCTATTTTCTTCGGTGTTAAGTACCATCTGTACATCATCTTATATACATTTTTCTTTAATATTGGTGCATGTTGATATCTTTAAGGTGTTCTTCCACAAGTGTATTCATTCTCTCCAAATATCGGTTAATACAGTTCACCTCTATCGCCTCCTTCTGATACAGTTTTGCGTAAAATTTATAAAATGCTCTACTAATTGCAGATTGGTCAGTCAATATTTTTCCCTCATCCAAAATTTTGGCTATCATTTTTTTCTCTCTCCTTTTTTTCAGTTGCCATGCCAGGTATTTTCCAGGTTTGTTGGCACCTTCAAAAGTCTTCTGCTTCATTCTCTTCTGTTCCCATTCCAATTCTTTATTTTCCATTGGCTTTATTTGTTCTTGTAACATCCGAATCTCCTGTTGCAGTCCCCCCCCCCCACCCGGTCTTTTCTTTAACTTTTGTTCTTTCACTTTTATTTTTTCTTGAATTTCTTTCCTTTTTTCCTTTTTGGCTTTTTTATCTCTGGCATTTAAGTCCATTAGGATCCCTCTCGTCACGGCTTTATAAGTGTCCCATACTTTGTGCGTTGGTACTCTCTGGTCCAAGTTATATTGAATAAAGAATTTAGTCTCTCTTTGTAATAAGTTTAAGTTGTTTTGGTGTTGTAGTAAGTCTTCATTAAGTCTCCATCTGAACTTCTTAGTACGTTTTCCAAATCTCCACAAAATTGGATTATGATCTGAGCTTACTTTAGGCATTATTTCAACATCTTTAGTCCATATTGTTAACTCTTTTGAAGCCCAGATCATGTCTATCCTCGATAGAGATGCATGTCTTGCTGAATAGTAGGTATACTGCTTAGATTTAAGGTTGTTTCTCCTCCAGACATCTTCCAAATTCTCTTGGCTTTGTAATTCAAAAAAGGATTTCGGTAACAGTCCCCTTTTCTTTTTTGTCCCCTTTGTTTTTTTATCATCTTGTAAATTCATCACACCATTAAAATCTCAAGCCAAAATAATTTGTGCATATGCCAGTTGGTCTAATTGTTTCAATATCTCTTTGGAAAAAAGGTCCTTGGCACTATTTGGTGCATAGATCCCTACAATTAATGTCTTTTGAGAGTTCCAATCAAATTCCACAGCCAAAAATCTGCCTTGCTGGTCTTTAAAAATCATCTTAGGCTGAAGCTCTTCCTTTATGTATATAACAACTCCTCTCTTTTTCTGCTTTGTTTAGGCCACAAATTCTCTACCCAATTTGTTATTTTTTTAGGTATTTTAAATCTTGTGTTTTTACATGGGTTTCTTGTAAACAAATTATATTACAGTGTTGTTTTATTAGCCAATGAAAAATAGCTTTGCGTTTAGAAGGTGAATTAAATCCATTTACATTCCATGATATTATTTTGCACTCCATGATTATGATCTGGGTCGCTTAGGTAAATCTTTTTCATAGTCCAAAAAGAACATCTCCATCTCATGTTGTGATTTGATAATTTTCCTGCTTTCTTGAAACTCAAAGCTCAGACCTTCCGGTATCTCCCATCTATATCGTATATTGAGCTTCTTCAAAATCTGAGTCAAATCTCTGTATTTCTTCCTTTCAAACAAAATCCTCTTGGGTAGTTCTTTCATTATTCTCACTTTTCCCCCATCCATTACAAGTGGGTTTTGGAATTGCCTGCTGATAATTTTTCTTTCATTCTCTTTGTAATTAACTGCACAAGCATATCTCTCAGTAAATTCCTCTGGGCTGCATACTTTGAGTTAATTCTATATGCCACATCAATATTGCTTGCAATTTCTTCCAATGGTTTGTTCAAAAATCCTGCTAATATTTCCAAAATTTGCTCTTGGGCGAATTTCCCATCTTCCTCTGGGACACCATGAAATCTCAGTTCTTTATCCATATTTTTGCACTCCATTACCGCCATTCTTTCATTCAGTCCTGTGGTCTCCGCTTTAAAAGACGTAGTGAACTTTTCTGTCTTTTCTTCAACCTCTGTAACTTTCTGCTGCATTGTTTGTAATTCTTTCTTCACTTCTTCCAAGTTTTTAGCCAGCTCCGCCACCTCCAATTTTATTGTTTCTTTAATGTCGTTCATCATACTTTGAATAGTCTCTTTTAATTCTCTGTTGCCTTCCATCATTTTTTTATCTAAGTTATCAAAAGCCGATTGCCATTCTTTCTTGCTTTGCTTCCCACCCACGAGTCTGATCTCTTCCTTAATCCCATGGTTTGATTAATTTGTATTCCCAATTTTAATCAATTGGTGTCAAAATAACAAGAAAAAAGCTTTAAGTCCGTCAAAATGTCAGGCGTTTTTCCTCTATGGTTCTTAACTGAAGTCTTGCCCTTTTCCTTCTTCAAAATGGCGTTCTTGCTCCTTGGGTGAAGTCTTGCCCTTTCCCTTATCCAAAATGGCGCTCTTCCACTTCCTTCTTTGTTCTGTCATTCTATCACTCCGCAGCTTGTTGGTACCTGATGTACTTCCTGTTCCGTCTCTGTCATCAGCCTGCTAGTCTCTTGTCGCGATGTTTCCACGGTTCCCACAGCTCACTATCTCTCCTGAGCACAAGTATGTAAACAATCTTCTTTTTTCTTCTCTAATTCTTTTAAAAAGTCTTATTTTAATCTAGTTTTCTTTCTGGAGCAAACTTAAATAGTTTCTACAGAGTCTCAATTAATGATTTCCACTTTGATCTTATTCTTCTAGCTGAATTTAAGTTCATGAAAGAGATAGTGATCTTTACCTTGCCGGTTCTTTTCTGGGTTGTAATCGCTGCTTCAGTTGTCAAAATTAGTCCAATTTTGCTACTGAGGCTTGGGTACGATGGCCCTATGCCAACTCGATGACTCCAAAGTTGTTGCAGAGATAACAGCTGCCCTTCTTGGAGTTGGACCTCAAGGCTGGGAGAGGATCCTTTATTCAGAACCCCCCCTCAGCCGAGATCACACACCCTCTGGGTTTTGAGCATACCTGCCTGCTCTCCGCCTGAAAACAGGGGGCTGTGGGTGATCTATCACCCCACCAGCCCAACAAACAACAACTGGGACGGCTCAGCTCCCTGAACCACGTCAGCCCACCATAAATCCCAACTGGAAGTCTTGGGAGGCAGGCTTATTTCAAAGGCTGACACTTATAGGAGAAAAGGGCAAAAGAGGATAGGCTCTGAAACAATGGGTTTAAACTACAGGAAGAAAGATATTGGCTGGACATTTGGAAAAACTTCTTCATGTAAAGAGTAATTTAGCAGTGGAATTGGCTGCCTAGGGATGTGGTGGGTTCCCCCTCATTGACAATAATCAAGGAGTGGCTGGATGAACACTTGTCAGGGATGCTTTAGGCTATTCCTGCATTTGGCTGGGGGTTGGACTAGATGGCCTGTAAAGCCTCTTTCAACTCTATGATTCTATAAATTTAAAATATCTGAATGCAGGAGAAAACTCCTCCTTTTGGCACTAAAATTAAAAGAGTGCAAAACATGAGTCATTGTCTTCCCTTCATATATATATATATATATATATATATATATATATATATATATATATATATATATATATATATATATATATATATATAGCCTAAATAACTTCCTAGTAAGTATACCCAATGGAAGACAGAAGTCAATGCAAATGAAAGGAAGGAAGAAGCCCTTCTCACATACCCACCAATCTCTTCATGGATGTTCTAAAGAGGAGGACCCTTGAGATAGTGCCTCTATCTGTATTCTGGACAGAAAATCCACTCCTAAATCACAAACATTTATAATAAATTTATTATTAAGATTTTATAATAAATCATTTAACATCTAAAACATGGTACTCTAGGAAGAAGGAATAAATATCAATTTCTAGATATTTTGAAAATATCTCCAGATTGACAAAGCACCAACCCCCTGTTCCCACAAAAAGGATCTGTGCATAGAAGCATATTTCATTGTTATGCAGCTGATAAAGTTTCATGTGGGTAGCTATGTTGATCTTCAATCAAAAAGCAGGCTCTGGGTCCAATAGCACCATAAAGACCAACTAGATTGCCAAGGTATGAACCCTCTAGAGTCAAAGCTCCCTTTGTCAAATATAGGAGTGGAAAAAGGAAGGAGTCTTTATAATCCAGGCAGAATGTAGGAGGGGTATTATAAATTAGTGTGCCAGGAAGCTAGCTATAATATATGTTGTAATTAGCTTGATAGAGAAAGGATGCGAAGTGCAGAAAATTAACATTTGTAATGTGCGGAAAATCTTATGTCCTGATTCAACTCTGGGAATCTATTGCTCCTAATTTGCAATAAACACCATTTCACCAATCTCTCATAATTTTCCTTCAAAGTTTCTCTGCTTGAGAACTGCTACTCTTAAGTCAGCAATAGAATCTCTGGGAAAATTAAAATGTTCTCCCACTGGTTTTTGAAAGTTGTGTTTTTCTATATCAGATTTATGTCCATTCATTCTTTTATGAAGGAAATGTTTGTCCAATATAGAGAGTTGAAGGGCATTACTGACATATGATGGTATATATGTAATGTTGGAAGATGAACAAGTGAATGAGCCTGATATGGTATAGCTCGTACTGTTAAGTCCAGTGTTTATGTTGTTGGAGTGAATATGGGAACAGAGTTGGCATCTTAGTTTATTGCACACTCTGGTCCCAGAGTTTGTGTCCATGTTGGGAAGTGCATTGTTGTGAGTGAGGAGTTGATTAAGTTTGGGCGGCTTTCTGTGGGCAAGAAAAGGTTTGCCTCCCAATGCCTATGAGAAAGCAATATCATTGTTCAGCATAGGTTGCAGGTCATTAATAATGAGTTGGACTGGTTTGAGGTGGGAATTGTATATGACTACCAGTGGTATTCTGCTGTTATTTTGTTTGGGCTATCTTGTAGCAGATCATCTCTCAGTATCATTCTGGCTTTGTTGAGCTGTTTTCTTACTACATCTAGTGGGTACTGTGATTCTAAAAATCTCTGTTGTAGATCACACAGCTGAGAATCTTTGTCAGAGAGACTGGAGCATTTGTGGCTGTAGTGCAGATCTTGGCTGAAAGCTGGTGAAATTTCTCCAGTGCTTCTTTCCTAGGACTACTTTGGATGTAGAATGATCCTTAGGCAGGTCCACAAATATATGACTAGAACTGAGTCAGGCCAATTGCATGGTATTTCAGTTAACATGGAGCAAAATGCACTCTAACCATCTTTCTATCACACTGGTATGATTTTACAAAGTTCACAGAGCCTCTTTCCCAGTAATCTACTGGATAAGCATGCACATTAGAAATTACAGAGAGAATTTTCAGAAGAAGAAAAATGCCCTCTAGCTTGCATTGCATTGAGAGTTTTCACATTCAACATGGGGAAATTCCTGCAAACATTTCAAACATGATATATATGATTAATTTTCTCCTTATTTACTATTCAGTTTTGAAACCAAGGTTAGTGCTACCGCTTTCTGTTTTAAAAACCCATAATCTCTCTAAAGGGATTTCATTCAAGCTGAATTTCTAATTCGATATATTAGTAGTTTGGCCCTGGTTTTGAAAAGATTATCAATGATTCCTTGAAGCTGGAAGGCTTTTCAAATGACCTGTTTTCATTTAAAAGTGAATGTTTGGTATAAATGCAAGAATGGATTATTGACCAGCTGCTCATTAATCTTTCATGATAGAATGAAAATAAGATTCATTCCTCATTTCTCTTGTGAAATTTTAGCTATGACCTTTAAGATAAATTACAATATAACTTTTTAAAATTTTCCATGAATCTCAAGAATATGAAATATAAAATAGAATGTATGAAGGGATAGAGGGGGTGGAATCTGTATGGAACTAGAATTAATCTGATTGGATGATTTGCCTCTCATGCTTAAACCCGCTCCTTTGATAGATTTTTCACATCAGAAAAGGAGTAAGATAAGCACCTCAGAATGGCTACCACCTTAGATTTTCCTATTAGGCCTCTTCATATTACCTGTGACAACTTTGCCTAGTTTCATAAGGGTGATATATAAAAATATTGAATGGATAGACACCCTTTTCTTTTATAACAATATGGTCATTGTCATGAATATAACTGCTTATGACCATTTTTCTCATTTACAGTTCTGTTAATACTCAGTGACAGAATTCCCCCCTAGAAATACAGAATAAGATTTGTAATTTCCCAGTAAATTCTGAAGTGGTGCTAAATTTTTATTATTAGAGGTCTCTGTATACTCTGTTCATTATTTTTAATACAGTTTCTGCAGTTCAGCACTTATCATTAGAACTCAGGCAATAAACTACAGATTTAAATATTTTGCACCTTACAGTTCATGTTACATACAAGGTATAGGTTATACTGCTCAGGGAGTTCACTCACAATATCTTTAAGCATAAAGAAAAAGTATGTGGAAGGGAAGAAGGAGATATGATGAACTTCCCTCAAAGTTCTATAGAAAGTGAACATTTGGTCTATATATTGGGAAATTGCTTGAAGTTTCAGGCAGTGCAATCCTAACAGTGGCGGGGAAAGTGAATAGGAACTGAACTAAGGCATGCAACAGCAGAACTGGCTCGTACGTGTGCATAAATGCCCTTCTGTCGGCGGTGGCATGAGGCGCAGCACCGCTGACAGGCTGGTGCCACCGCAAGCGAGAGGCAGCCGGGTGGAGGCGGAGGAGCAGCGTAGACCCCGCGTCGGCACAGGAGGGGGCAGGAAGGAGGGCGGGGCCAGAGTAAGTTTGCTCCCTAAGCCCTTCCAGATGCGGGAATGCCCACAGCGGTGCATAAGAGCTACACCATGCAAGGCGTAGCCCATAGGTGCCCATGGAATGGCAAAAACTCGGCCCCCTCTCTGAGTGCCCAGCCCCACCTCCATGGCCCGAAGGAGCATAGCATGGGAACTATCATGGGGACCAATCAGTGTGCACTCCTGGCATGGTTGAGCCCTCCTGCCTGCACCCAATCACCCGCAAATGCACCCTATAAAACATCTGGCCAGCGCTGCCCACACCCCAGGTAAGTGAGCACATGCGGGAAGCTCTGCCCCTTTGCTGTGTGCCGTGGGCACTTTGAACACAAGGTGAGAGAGAGGGTGCCCATGGTGGCTGGCACTGGGTACACTTAGGAGACTTTGAGAGGAAAGTGGGAGAACTGTGTACTCGCTGAAGGGAAGAAGGGCAAAGTCCAGAATGTCTGTCTAACTAACAACCACCACTCCTGTTTCCTTGCAGGTGTCCTGACTCTGAAGTTGCAGCTCACTAAGAAGCGAGGGAGCACTGACAGGTAAGGAGGAGATGGGGCAATGGATAACCCGTCCCGCTGATTAGTGCTAACTGCCCCATCACTTGAACCCACCTGACCACTAGCCTCTTCAGGTGAGGCTCAGCAGGGGAGGGGGCGATGGCAGTTGCCCAGAAAACTACTCTTGACCAGCTGTTTGTAATTACCAGCTCGTTTCCTCCCTTAAAGGTAAAAGCACCCCAACGTAGAGTGCATCCTTGCCAGATGGTCTTGCATCAGCTGGTCACTGCCACTGCCGTTGGTGCTCTCTACTATGCGCATCTCCTCAGATGTTGCAGTGTGGGCTTTGCCTCGGCCATGGACCGAGGCAAAGCCCACATATGTGTCTTCCTCTTGCAGGCACGTCCTGAGCATGTCTGCTCCCCCCCCCGGAATCCTCTCCGAGTGACATCCGGATCCAGCCCAGGAAGCAATATCTCACAGCAGTCCGCATCTCAGCCGTGCCCCTGGGAGCTGGAAGGAGGGCTGCGCGAAATGCCTTGGCCCCCTTTTTAGCCTAGAAACAATGGCACTGTTTCCAGTTTAATAAAATGAATTGAACTACAACAAACTTGTGTGTTTGCATGCCTGACTGACTTTGTCCTTAGCTCCTCCCCCAACACCCTGTCACACATTTCCAATCGCACATCCCCACAAATTATCAAGTGGGCTCCATTCAGTCTCCATGCCCCCTTCCTCTCCCCAATGTAACGTCAAGCAGAGGGGTAGGAATTGAACTGTGACCCATGAATGTCTGCGGGGAGGGGGGAGGCATGGAGGACTTTCATTCTCTGATAGGCTGAGGGGCTGGCATCTGATAAGTCAGGAAGACGGAGTAGAGGTGGAAAGCTGCTGCCAGGGGGTGGGGGTTGTGTTTGCAGAAGCAGGGATGGGCTTGGCATGGGGAGGGTCTGTCAGTTGGCTCTGGGGGGGGCATCTCCCCAGTACTGAGATGTGGCTAGCATGGTTCAGCCCCCGCTCTCACTTCGTAGAGATGCAGTGATGTGTTCCCATTGCGTGGCAGGAAGTCTGAGTGTGCTTTTCATTCCCCTTGTTTCCAAATGGCCTCCCAGCCTCCCACGTGGTTCCCAATGGGCGTTCCTGTCACTCATCGCTGGCCCTGCCTCCCCCCACCTGCTTCTCTGGAACCTAGGGACTAATTAGGGTTGCCGGTCTCCAGGTGGTAGCTGGAGATCTCCCGATATTACAGGCAACAGAGATCAGCTCCTTACTGTCTGGCCCTACTTTTCAGGCTGGAGAAACCTTTTTCTTTGGGGGATGGCAGTGGAAGCATGTATGTGCAGGCAAACCGAGTGCCTCATCAGAAATGGGGGCTGGATGGGTGATGGGGGGTGTTCGATCTGGACCTTCACTGTCACCTCTGCCCCCCTCCCTGGCAGGGATGCCTGCCCTCTGACGGGGGCCTATTGGTGGTGGCGGTGGCAGCAGTGGTGGCGGTGGCGGCAGCAGGGATCGCAGCCTCCCCATTGGCTGCACTGCTGCTTTCCCCTCACCTGGATGTGAGTGGAGGGGTGTGGCCATTGGCTGGTGTGAGCAGGGTTGTTGGGGGAATGGTGGGTGGGACCTCCCAGGGGCCACTGCATTTCCCCTTGCCATGCTCAGGCACTGGCGGAACTATCCTGCAAAATTCAATAGGGTGCCGTCCAGCGCCGCCCCATTTACACTGGCGCACGAGCGATGGCGCTGCCTGGGGGTTAGGATTGCACTGTTAATGTAGATTCTGCTTTGCTATATGTTTATGTTGAGGTCTGTGAATTATGGACAAGAGGCAGAGTGATGTTATACATAGTAATGGATCAAAGTCACTTCCTTGTTCTCTGAAATATCCTTGCTCTTCGTTGGTAGGGTTTGTCATGTCCCCTTGGGCAACCAGCAGGAAGTGAGGGTGGTGGGTGCTCACCTGTGTGGGTGCACCTGTGGCACCACTCAATTACATGATTTCCAGCACAACCTAGAAGGTATGGCATCACACCAGGGCCGATTCTTTAACCATCGACCACAAACATAGTGAAAATGCTATGTTTGGGGGCAGTTGCTTAACAATTGGCCCTGGCATGATGAGATCGCTTTCAGGTTGTGTTGGAAGTGACATAATTGACCAGGACCATGGGTATACATGTGCCTATTTCTCCTGCCCTGTTTCCTCCCATTGATCAGCTGGCAATTGACAGGCAGAAGCCCAGATTGCCAGGACATTTCCCACCATTGGCGGACACATGACAAGTCTGTTTATTGGAGTCAAAGCATGTTCTGAAAGGGGAGGGGAAAGTAATGCTGAGTTTCTTCAAATTATGAAGTTTATGAACTCTGATGTAGAGGTCTTCTGTTGCTCCTCCCCATCCCTGTGGAATTCATTTTTTAAAAGTCTTCTGGTTTTAAGGTTCTCTATTTCTATTTTTGTAGCTAACTTAAGTATAAGCATTTTTCACAGAAGCTCTTACCACTTGTTTCTGCCCAATGGATTTCATATGCCAGGATTACTATTCTCATCTTTTACTCTTCTGTGAAAATCACACACCCTATTCCTGCCATTTCCCTCCCTTTTCTTCTCACACTGCAATGCAGGGGTGCAAAATGGGTTTCAAGAAGGAGAAAGGGAGAAGTCAAGTAATTAAGATATATTATATTATCTTATATAGTATACATTATGTATAGAATCTATAATGACATGTAGCTCTATATACTAGGTAGTACAACTAGAAAATAAAAATAGCTATATACACTGAGATCTGTTATTATACCATTTATAATCTCAGTAGCAGAGTTAGCCTTTAACTTGACGCCTGTTTGGTTACAGGTCAGTGGCTGCTATGATGGAGTTGTAGAACGACTTCTGGGAGATATCACAAATGAATTTCTGAACTATTTTCCACAAGCTAGTCTCAGTAATGATCAAATAACAAGGCTATACACGAGTTTCACCCTTTCTCTGACTCTCAGCTCCCTTTGGTGTTACACTCTTGGAACCCTAGCATCTTCTGCTCTGTTGTTGTTTTTAAAGAATGCTAGTCTGGCATTCTTTAGAATGGCATATATATGTTCCTTATATATTGTATCTTAAAACAGTAATGACAACAACAACATTCGATTTATATACTGCCCTTCAGGACAACTTAATGCCCACTCAGAGTGGTTTACAAAATATGTCATTATTATCCCCACAACAAAACACCCTGTGAGGTGGGTGGGGCTGAGAGAGCTCCAGGGAACTGTGACTAGCCCAAGGTCACCCAGCTGGCTTCAAGTGGAGAAGTGAGGAATCAAACCCGGCTCTCCAGATTACAGTCCCGTGCTCTTGACCACTACACCAAACTGGCTCTCAGTATTAGGCTTGATGGTTGGACTTATAGTTAAAACTTGTGACATGCTTAGAATGACTTTTTAAATTTTTCAGTCACATTGCATAGAAAACAAATGAAAGCATAAAAAGATTTGTGGGAAAATGGCACCAATATAATTAGGATCCACATCCTTTCCACCTACTGAATGAGTTTTGTATCCAGGGCTCATTTTGAGGGGGAACACACAAGAACGCAGTTCTGGTAGTTCTCCAAAGAGGTCTCATGTCAGGTGGCCCCACCCACCTGATTTTTGGCCATTTTGGGCCCATTGCGGCCTGGATTGGGGCCGAAACAGCCAGGATAGGTGATGTCAGGGGGTGTGGCATATGCAAACCAGTTATGCTAATGACACACTTCCGGTGATGGCAAGGGAGTATGGCATATGCTAATGAGTTATGCTAATGAGTTCCTGCAGCTCTTTTTCTATGAAATAGCCCGTTTGTACCCCATTGTCATATTGTAGGAATCATTTTCTTGCATATCTTTCTGTCATGTTGGTCTTTCTGTCTGCTTTATTATCAATGCCTTTCTCACTGAGACCCAAAGTGATTACAGAATTATAAAAACAATACAGTGAAGAGAAGACCACTGTGATGTGTTCAGCAAGTAATGCAATAAATTTGGATTACAAAGTTAGAGAACAGTATAATACATCCAATAAACTGGATTTCACAATTAGAGAACAATGAAATAAAGACATCCAATAAAAAGTGCTATTAGAAAGAGGAGGAAAAAAGAAAACGGTCTACATTTTTCACATTGGTAAAATTACAATGAAATTACTTTTATAAAATATGCCCACTTGCACATGTCTGTGGTTTGTGTAAAATATCTATTTAAAATTGTCTACCTAAAGTATATTTATTTCAAACTCTCAGCCAAAAGCTCGTGACATAGCTTATAAAATCTGCAACCATAGTAAAAGAAAGAAAAGTAGCAGTACAAAATTAGCAGCATAAAACTAATAATTAAAAAAAACTGTGTGATAAAACACATAATTATACAATAAAACTGAAGCAATAAAACAGATAAAGCACTGAAGTCCAAAGAAGAGCAATAAAAAGCACAATAGAAGAGAAACAACCAGGGCCAAAAATGTAGGTTTAGCCATCAACAAATCCCTCAGAAAATGCAATGTGTTCCTCTGTGTAACAGTTTGGCATGGCAGGAGTGGGCATTAAAATATTATTTATGGAAGACCTTCCACTCAGTCCAGTGCCATTGTCCTCATAATGGTAGTATGTATTGATTTGGGGATTAATGGAGGACTACTGTCCACATCACACTTCCCTCTGATACTACCAAGCACAACTATGAAAGAGACCAAAGAAATGTGTATTTAATGACCTTCTAATACTCAGCTCTGTCTACAGTTCACCACCGCTGAGGTAAATCATGACAGTATTCCTGAGGTAGTCTCTCCCCTACCTTGGTAAAACCTGATACTAACTTTTCCCACCCCTAATACCAAGGAGGAGAATGGAGATTGAACACAATAATAGAAAGCTTTGTTTTTTAGTGATGGAGAAGTAAACTGAAGAAGTTCGGGAAGGACCAACTTTATACAAATCTATTGAGAAATAGAGATATGGAGACAGTTTCTTAATGGAATATATATATATTGTGTCAGAGTGGAGAGAACACCAATAACTGACAAACAACTTTTGACTTTTAATACAGTTAACTTTCTTCTGCAGGGTGTGGGAGACCTGGCAACCCATTCTCTCAGTTTTATTCATGCATTAATAAATTAGCATTATACATTTTTAAGAATATAAATGACATATAGTGTGCCACCTTTGTATGGAAGGTGGCATATAAATGCTTTAAATAAATAATAAACAAATAATTCATATAAAAACCACATAACTTTCATACTCGGTATAAATGATTCTCCAAAACCAAAAGGGGAAAAAAGAACTAAAACCGCTGACAATTTGCAGAAGGATGTAGTTCCTCAGGTACTTAAATCACTAAGGTACTTAGCAGGGAATCTATAATCTGAAAGCAAAATTGCCAAAGATCCTACTAACAGTTTAATTCTGAAGAAATTACACTTACTATGAGACACACGGCGTAAACTGTAGCTAGACACCACTAGAGGGTGTCATGGAGAAGCTTCTAGAATGTGCTATGAGAAGATTGCAGCAGACATTCTTTCCATTATAGAAGAGATAATCAGAAGGAGCTGCTCATGCAAGAAGTAATAGTGGCTGATACTCTAAGCAGCAGTTTAATTACTAGAAACTGTGATAGAGCCTTAAAGAAAGATTGTCAAATGTGCCAGTAGTTAACCATCTCCAGAGGAAAGGCAGTGAACATTCCAATTAGGTACCTGGACAGTACCTAGGTGAACAGAATACTAAGAATGAATTGTAAGGAGATCATGAACTTGCTTTGGAGATTTTTTAAAATAGAAACACCAATTATGATAAACGAAAACTTAAAAGGTGCTATTCACATTTTGAACCCAAGTACAAAATGACTAAAACTTGCATCAGCAGAAAAACACATGTACTTAGCATGTGAAAATGTAGGCCTAATATTATGCTAATTCTTTCATAGCGAGGATTGTCTCCACTATGCAAAGATTGACATGTAGATGTGAGGAATTGCAACCCCAGCCGGAATGAAGAGACAGACACAGGCTTGGAATTAAAGGGCCGTTTATTAAAATGACCATTAACATAAACAAGGCAAGGGCCAACTAAGCAGTACAGGTCAAGCCACGGGGTCAACTCCAGACCTCTGCCTTGACCTGCCTGGGCGAGCCCCAAAGCCCCGGGTGTAGGCCATCCCTTGAATGGCTGCAACCCAGCCAGCCAGGCAAGGGATCCCCCCATCAAGCACCTAACGCCCCAGCTGTGCAGCATGAGGGAAGGCCTTGAGGCCACAGTACTTTTGTCTAGGGATTTTTTTTAAGGAATGGGATGATAACCACCTCTTTGAGTGGCCACAGGAAGGTGATTTGAGCTAGTGACTGATTTATGATAGACATCAAGGGCTCATTTATGTGGTCCTTATATAGTTTTAGTAGTCATGACTCATGATGGGCTAGGTTCCAATAAATGGGATCATTCCAATAAAATGAATGACTACTACTTATTTATAAGTAGAGGTGTGCACTGAGCAAATTTCCATTTCAGTTTTGGATCTGGGGCTTTTGAATGAGCTCCATTCAATTATTTGGTTTGTTCTGAGTGGGCTGGTTCCAGTTCAGATCTAATTTGTTCATTTTTTTTTCATTATCATGAGTTTTGGCTTGTTATGTGCACACAGTGTTTTGGCCTGTTGCAAGCACACACAGCGTTCTTTGCAAGGGGGTGGGGGAAATGAAGATATGTAGTGGCTGTTTTTCCACTTAATGGCACCAGCATTGCTCAGAGCACAGTCCTCCCTTCAAATCATCAACCTACCAAGTTTAAGTGCATACACAACAATGGGGTTTGTCATTTATGGACCCCAAAGAATGCTTGGAGAAAGGTGTCAAAGTGAGCATTGGCCATGTACACATGCACTAATCTTTTCAGGGAGGAGTTGGAGAAACAAGGTTTTATTCATTCTTAACCCAAACCTGCACATTTGTTACCAATTATTAGTTCCCCCCTCCTAGTTCAAAAACCCTTTGACCCAATTTCTCCTCAAGCATGAAATGCACACACACAGAACAATGGACTTGGAAGGAGGTGAGTGTCAGTAGGCACTTACAATGGCAGGAAAGTAGCTGGCAAAGTGGAGGCGGCAGGCCAGCCCCCAAGCAGGACGGTGCTCCATTGCCAACTAGCACAGCACAGCAAAAATTTGAAAAACATTCCTGCTTTATGATTGTGCCAATAAATAAACTTCGAGTCCTGCTGTTGCCTGTTGATGGCGTGTTTCCCTGCACTTTGTAGTTGTGTTCCCATGATGAGTGGCAAATCCTTCCTTCCAACACTTAGGAGGAGCCACCTGCCTGAGTTGATGTGAGTGGTTCTGACCAAGCTTCATCTTCAGCTCTTACCTTTGAACTCCGGAATGAAAAGCCCAGAATGAACATTGTAGAGCTTTCCCTAGGCTTCAAAATTAAGAGCTAACTGTTCCCAGTAATGGTCTTCATCTCAGCATTAGATTTCTTGTTATAGCAGACCTGCTGTCACAGTGGTGAGATCTGCTGGAACATTCACTACCACTTAACTCAATGCCCTTTGCCTCTGAGCACCTGTTGATCTCCGAAAGTCAATGTGTTTTTGACCACCATAGACCAGGCAAACCACATTACCATGATCCTTTGTGTCTGGCCCTTTATCTATCTTGACTTGAGTCTGGGCCATAATGTCATTTCCCACCATACCCAAAATGTGATAGAGCACTGGCAGAGAAATATTAGAGGGTGCTGCCATGCTACCACAGTCTCAATAAAGAAAAAGAAGGGAGCCTAGTCTTTAACCAGACTGGTCCACATGGAATATTGGTCTGGAAAGATTTCTGTATCCACATGGAACTGTGCACAGTGCAGAGCCCTGCTATCTCCATTCATTTAACACTGGGTTAACAGTTTTAATTAGGACCCAGAAATGATGATGAAGTCCTTTCTGGGCAAGATGAAGCATCTCATCTAAAATTACATCTTTCTCTAAAAATTCTGGACCCAGAAATTACCTTTCATTTCAATAGACTGCTTTCTTAAGTCTAGTTTTGCTCTAGTTTTTCTGGCAGCTAGAGCAAAAAGTTCCATCCTGTTGGAAACAATGGGATCTATATATGACAGCATAAATTTTAATTTGTCAGAATCAGAAAGGGAATATAAGCTCTCTAATGTCTTTGCCAGAAATTTATTTCTGGGCTCCAAGTATAAAGGGCAAATCAAAATATAGAGAGGGAGAACTTCCACCAAACTTCCACATGTACAAATGCATTGTTCCTGTGGTGTTTTTAAATATCGACTAGTGAGTAGCTCCGTTGGCACAGTTTGGAAGCGCAGTGATGTAAACGCTGTTCTGAAGTTGTATGCTGTTAAACTACCAAGTACAAGGCTCTGAGATGATCTTTTTAAATAGTTTTATACCATGGAGCAAATTTTGATTGAACTACTAATGAATAATCAATTATACACAATCATACACCCAGCATTACACACCGATCCCCGCAAATTGAGATTATTCCTTGAGGGCAGCAGCAAATTGTCTAGAATGATATCGCCCGAAATAATATTGTTGAAAAATTCAGTGCGGGCTTTGTTCTTGTTTTGCTCTTGACCTATTAGCATGGGTTGACTTCTCAAGTCACAGTTGGCACCTAAGAACAATGGACCTGGAAGAAGGTGAGTGTTGGTAGGCACTCACAATGGCGGTAAAGCAGCTGGCAAAGTGGAGGCGGCAGGCCAGCACCCAAGCAGGACAGCACTCCATTGCCAACCAGCACAGCACAGGAAATTATTATTATTTTTTAAAATTCCTCCTTTATGATTGTGCCAAGAAATTATCTTTGAGTAGAGATGGGCACAATCCGCATTACGACTGAAAAAAAACCCCACGATAATGGTGATCACATGATTGGGACCCGGCGGATCATGCTCGGGCATGGCCAATGATCCAGCGGTCGGGAGGGGGGCTGGATCGAGGCTTGATCGGGGCGATAGTGCTTGGATCGGGAAGCCAGACACTCAGGCACCAGCAATCTATTCCCCTGGCAACAGAGCCAGGGGAATGCCTGAGCTGTGTTTGCCCTCCTTCTGTCGCCCTAGAAACCCGAATGGAAGCCCAGCTTTCCTTGATCAGCAGGGCTTCCTTCCAACCACAGAGCAGCAAAGCAGTCACCAGCTGGGAGAAGACACCCAAGGGAGGGAGGGGGAAGGGGGTGTTCTGTAGCCATGGACACTCCAATCTCATCCCTGCAAACCCTGACAGGCAGCTCTGACGGCCAAACACAGACAGCCAAACACAAACACAGATGCCGCTGGCATCAGCCAACGTTCCTGTATCGCTGGGAACAGCGGAGTGCCCCTCCGCTTTTGCCTCCACGATTCACGATCCACGATCCACGATCCATGGATCGGAAACAGGAGATGATCAGTGTGGATCATTAATTCAGGATTGTCACCGGTGCCAATCCACGATCAGCTTGATCAGTATTTTTTTTTGGATCGTGCCCACCTCTATCTTTGAGTACTGCTGTTGCTTAAGCCACTATTGGGGAATCTGGTCCATAAAGGCCTGGTTCCTCCTTGATGCAGTTCTCCTTTAATAATTGTTTATTATTCACCCTAATCTGCATAATGTGCGTCTTTGTGGCAGCTGAGACTCAGAGGCTGGAGGACATCCTTCCCTCCTCAAACCCATGAGTGCGTGCCTGAATGGACATTGGTTGTTTGCCAGTCTCTCCTTGCATTGTGCATAAAAGTTCACAAAAAAGGATTGGAGAGGTGACACTGATGGTACAGTGCTGACTCAAAGCCACAAAGTGCCAATGCCATTTCCTGGGAAGTGCTCAAGACAAAATGTACTCATGCTCAATATGCACATACCTCTTCCACCAAAAGAGTTATGCTACAGTAAAGCTCAGTCTCTCCCCTTGGGATTCAATTGATTGGTTGCTGTTAAGGAAAACAGTTACAGATGCTGTTTCCTGCCGCTGTCAGCCCAATTCCTGCTGGCCTGCATGGTAAGAACCGAACCGAACCAAACAAACTTTTCTGATGGGGGAGGAGTCATTAAAGATTTGTTTCCCAAATTTGTTTCACCATTCCGGAGGCTGTTTTAACAAACTTAATCAGCAATTTTGGGGTGCATTTCTAGTTCATTTTTTTTGTTTTGCACATCCCTATTTATAAGCCAAAATGCTTGGAAACTCACTCTACTGTAACATAAGTGATGTTCATGCTTTCCTATCAATAAAAAACCTGGATTCTTTCTGACTAGCTGCATGTTTCCATTCAGCTGTGTTGTTGGCAGTTTGACACTTACATGAAAACCTAATGTGTGGGCAATGTGTGCAGGTAGCAATGACATAAAAGATGTGGGAGAGAATGGCTCATAAGAAAATAATTAGTGAGGGATTAGGATTTGCTTGACTAATTCTTTTTGTCCTACTGAGCCATCAGTCAACTTTCTCATTTCTCCTCACTTCAGCTCATGGGCACATACTCATAGTCTCCCAATTTCTGAGAATTCAGTTATCCTTTATTTTTTTGGTATTATTTCTTTAAAGTCTTAAGAGATATTAGTTTGACTTGCAAATAGAATCTCATCCCTTCCTTATGATTCCTAAACTTGTTTCTAAAGCTCTAAATCATACATGAGGCGATTTTACTTTGCCAATTAGTAGTGGTGAATATTTAATCTGAAAGCACATTACCATAAAGGGATCTGGTCTTTACCCCTATCTATCTGAAATCTCAGTGTGTTCCCCTTCATGGAGTGATAGACATCTCTTGCCTAATCAAGTATTTTTCATGTGAAATTTATGACAGTATTAGGGATGTACCCATGGAAAAAATGGTATTTTTTAGATTAAGATTTCAAGAAGGACATATATGTTAGTATTCTGGAATATTCAGGACACCAATTCTGGTTTAGTATTCATATTTGTTTTTTTCCCTTCAGAATTCTGAAAATATTGGGGTCCATTATTCCCTATATGGAATCTTTACGGGGGACTGAAGTGGCTGTTTTTTATGCAATTGAGGCAAAATTGCAGCAGAACTAGTACTCACTGTCCACTAAAAATTCCCCAAGTTTCAAATAGAGTCCAATTTTGTAGACCCCTGAACAAGGTGCCCACAGCCATTTATTTATTTATTTCCTATGGGCGAAAATCTCACACTTTCTCCAGGGCAAGCTAACAAACACACAAGAGCAACAACCACTGTCCAAAAGCCTCTAAATGAAAATGGAACAAACAAACCCTACAGAAGCAACATCAAACTAGAGAATCTCAGCAAACCTACAGCCAATGTGGCTACAAGCTCAACAGAACCATGCCAAATCAGAGAATCCCAGCAGAACCCACTGAAATAAGGGACACTGCTGCAAGGCCAATAGAACCAGTACAGATCACAGAAGCCAGGCAGATGTCAGACCCAAAGTGGCAACAAGCCCAACAGAAACAACATCATACCAGAGCATCCCAGCAGAACCAATCTGGCAAGTCAGTCACCAGATAAACCTGGCAATGCAAGATGTTAACATTCTGTCTCTCTCACTAAAACAAGCCAAGAAAGACTCCAAAAGAACAGCATGAGCTTTTTTAAAAACACAAGACAGCACAAAACATACAAAGAACCTGAAAGAAAACAGGGGCTCTCTTCCTTTACCTGTCCCCCACTACACTATAATCCTCCACCAACCTCCATCCCCCAGGAAAATAATATTTTAAAACAAAGTGCTGGCATAAAAGAATTCAGAACAATTAAATTTAAAGGAAACCCCTAAAACTCTTCTGAGCCACTCCCTCAAAAACACAACACAGTAAGATCTTTAAAACAACTGTAGACAAATTAGAAATGCCCCCAAAGCTTTTTAAAAGCAGCACAAACCCTTTAAAAATTAACATACAAAGCTTCAATAAAGCAGCACAAACCTTTAAACTAAAAAAGCACAAAACCAAACCAAAACCAAACCAAGAAAACTGCTTGTAAAAACAACCCCACAACCAGGGCCGGCACCAGAATTTCTGGCACCTGAGGCTGGGGGGTGGGGGCAGCTTCAGGACTGCTCCTGCCCCCTCGTGCATGCACACCCAGACTGTGAGGTGGCGGGCAACTGGGCAGGAGGGTTAGGGAAGATCTATCCCCTTTCTTTGACCCAAATGGGAGTCTGAACCTACTTCTCAAACTTCCTTGCCAACTTTTCCCTAGTTCTCCTGTTGATGTTAAACTGCTTTCAGTTAGGACACTGTCTCCCAGCTGTTCACACTTGATTCTACTCAGCTAGGGCTGAAAACAGCCCCTCCTTTTTCCAAATCATGCTACCCCCTCAGATTCCTTGAAGTAGCCTGTCACTTAAAGCTCTTTGTGTCTGTGAGGGATTAACTCTTAACAATTCTTCAACTGTTTGTATAGCACTTCCAGGCTTTTAAAAAGTGCACTCCATCATAGTCAACAACAAGGAATCCTATTCACACATCCTCAAAGGCATTATTTTTGTGACTTCCCTCAGAGTAGAAAGCAGAACAGAACATGATACCAAAGGCTGCTTACAAACATATCTTGTATTATCTAAATGCCAGAGTCTATGTTCATAGTGATGATAGTATTTCCTTGAGGCACTCTTTTAGTTGCTGATCTGATCTCAGATCTGAAGCCCAACAAATCTTGGCAGTCATTGTTGCTCTTTATATTATCAATGTGCTGTGAATGCTGTTTTCTGCTCCTAAGGCGTATACTTGGGGTAAGTCCTTGTGAAATGAGTGGAATTTCATCTGAGTAAAAATGTATAGGATTGTGCTGTAAGTCTGTTTTTCATTACAGGACTTAAGATTTCCTCAATACAAACAAGCTATATACTATCTTTGCTGTCACATAAGAGCCTAGCTACAGAAGCTAATTGCCTTCCATTCATTTCTGACTTCAAATGGTCACACTGGTTAACCAAAGATTTTATTTTTCTTATTCAGCTCCAGGGATGCTGATGCTTTTTATTATTTAAATATATAGGTTTTTTTAAAAAAGAGTTAAGATGAGTTTGTTTTACCTTTCAATTGAACGATACCTAATGTTCATATACATGAAAGTGTTTTAGCAATCATACTGCAAGATATACCCTGCCTCTTGAAAGAGTAGTATGGCAAGTCATAATGTTGTACAATGTGGCTGTGAATATATTGTGTTTGCTGTTGTGGAGATAACAGTAACATACTTTGTAAACTGCTCTGAGTGGGCGTTAAGTTGTCCTAAAGGTCAATATATAAATTAAATGTTGTTGTTGTTAAGCAAAGGTAACTCCAGCCAAAAGCCAGTCGCAAATGCAAGTCCCACTCCCATGCATGCTGAACCAAAAAGCCCCACTGAACCAAACTGCAGCAAGGGAACCTATGTCAAACCAAACAACCTCAAAGTCAAAACAGAGAAACCTCCCAAACTGAAGCAGAGAGGATGAAGGTCGCTGGAGCCATAGAGTTTAAAATGTGGCCAACAGTGGCTTGAAGGGTTCCCTTGGAGCTCAGGTGGGGGTGGAAGATGGGATGGGGATCTACTCTGCCTCCTGTCCCCCACCAGCTTCACACCACTCTCTTGCTTCAGCATGGAGCTTGCCTGCTACCAAATAATCTAGCCCATCAAATGCTGGCTTCTCAGATCTGACCCAGGTTTCTCCAATGTGATCTGGCATAATAAGATTATCCCAAATTGCCATAAATCCAACTATTTAGCCAGTTCATAAGTCTTGTGAACATCCCTAAAGAATTGCTTAAGTCTGGAAAATACACCTGGAAACGTCAGTCTTCAAAATCTTGTAAGATCATGAACACGTAGCCCTCTTCAGCAGTGTATGTGGATTTGTGTGAGTATAGGATTGCTTTGAGTCATGAGATACTTGAGATAATGGTGGATATATAAATGTTCTAAATAAATAGGTAAAATCAACTTCAATTTTAAATAGTTAAGTGTAATAGTTAAGTGTAATAATGTAATAGTTAATATTACAACTAGTAGTGCATACAAAAATCCTTTACTACTTTTTTTTTAATTACAAAAGGGTCAGATTGACAGTATATCCTCTTGGAAAGAGGGGGAGGCCTGGATTCAGTCTTTCCGCCTCCCAACATCTATGTAGTGTCCCAAAGCCACTGTTGGTAAAGGTGTATACTGGCCTGAGTGATGGGTGCAAAATTCCAACCTTTTGTGTGCATCATTCCTGCCCTTTTCCCATGAAAAGAATGAATTCTTGTTCATGCAACACTTTATTTCCATTATGGATGGTAGTTTGATCCTTTTTTGGAGTGTTTTTTATTGACTAGTAATAACCTTTAATTCTGTTATTGGGACATTTGTTTGTCCTAATTGTCTACTAACAACTTCTGACTGAGAAATACACTGTGCCTTGCAAGCAAGATTTCTATTCCTACCCCACTGCAATTTATCTATGCTACTGTAAACTAAGATTATTTAAACATTATTTTTATTATCCTTGTCCAAGATGCCTTTACAACTATAACTTCCCCCAGAATCTGCTCTGAGTTCTTTGTTGTTTGATTGCATTCTTCCACATTGCTGTAAGTCAAAACATCTCACAACATACTGCAGCTGCAGTGAAACAGTATTTGTGTTTATTGCTCATCCTTATAGGACTTTAACTTGACATTTCTGCTTCAGATGTTAATTCGTTAGTGAAGAGCAAGCTTGAGCTGATAGCAGAAAATAGTTACCAATAAAATTCCAGAACATCACTGAAGCTACACAACATTCTTTTTGCACCACTGAAAAAATCCACTTACTTCTATTTATCTTATTTCTGCTTCAAGAATTTTTGGATGGAAAAGTGAAAGCGTAATATACCTGTGTCACATTCAGTAGCCATATGTCTAGCTTACTCTTCCAGTTTAGGTAAATTTTCTATTTCTGGAGATGATTTTTATAATCTATTTAAATTAAGGTCTTATCCATATGATTTTAAAACCACATCTTGTCCTTTTCTTCACCTGGATCCAATAGAAATATAGTGGTTTCTTTTCTGCATGCAGTATGGTAGCCTTCCTGAAATGGAATGGGGATAATTCGTTTTTAATAATGACATTCCTTCTCAATACTTATATGACTAATTCTAGAGAACCATCCTTCTATATTCCAAGAACAGATATTCAGTACTGAATCGACACCTAGTTAATTCATTTAAATAATCTGCTCCATTTCCAACTGTATCCCTTCTAATTTTCAAGGCTCAGTACCCATGGTCTTGTTAATAAACACTGTAAGTTTTAAGGGTATTATAGTGTGTCAGCTTATTGGGCCAGTTTCTTCATCAAGGCCGTCATACTTTATCTTTTGACCACTACATTCTGGATACATGGAGATACAGGCTTTTAAATAGATTCTGAATTATATTATTCTTCTCTTCCAACCCAAAAACGTTAAAAGTGGATAACATATTCAACACCACCATATCTAGGCTTCCTTTGCTGTTCTCTAAATATTGGTTCATTGTCTTGTTTCCAGTCAATTTCTTTTCTTGAATTTTTTTTGGTCTCCAAGAAGTTGAATCATTTAAGGGAGTATTCACAGGTTCTTTCTCTTGTGTTGTTTAACCTTAAGTTGGGCTAGGAACCAGCAATCATGCTTTTTGATTCCAGAAATATTTCCTTACTCTTATCCCTTAATGCTCTAAATTATTACAAAGGGCAAACGATCTTTATACTATCCTGCTAGATTGGAATGTAAGGAGAATTCCTTCAAAATACAATGAACTATTTAATACCTCAACTTGTTTTAGGTCCAACCTATACGAGGGAATATTTAATAAAAAAGGTAGATGGTGGCTAGCCCACCATCTAGTATTCCATCTTATCAACTGGTTCTAATAAGGATATATTTAATAATAATAACAACATTTGATTTATATACTGTCTTTCAGAACAACTTAACTTCAGGACAATTTAACATCAGAGCGGTTTACAAAGTATGTTATTATTATCCTCATGACAATCACCCTGTGAGGTGGGTTGGACTGAGAGAACTTTGAGAAGCTGTGACTGACTCAAGGTCACCCAGCTGGCTTCAAGTGGAGGAACTGGGAATCAAATCCAGTTCTCCAGATTAGAATCCTGCAGCTCTTAACCACTACACCAAAGACTATCATTTGTGTTTCATACTTTATGGCTTATCTTGCTCCCCATTCATCCTCATGCCTAGTTTTTCTCTCTTAGTATTATCTCCCCTTACAGCCATTTGCCCTTGGTTATTTCTTTGTTCGGTCTCCACTATACTCTCTACTCCTTATCAATTGATTATGAACATATGGAGTAATTTGTTCTAATTTTGCATAAATTTTCTGTAACATCATCAATTAAATAAGTGTGTTTTGCCAGAAAACAACTCTCTGAATTATTATTAAGTCTTGTGAGAAATGGAGAGGGTAATGGTGCTACCTTGGAAGAAAAGTGTTACTAACGTAGAAGCTTGTAAAGGCTCAAGTTTATAATAGGGGTGTGAATAATGGGAAAAAAGGAGCTGAAAATACACACCGAAATTGCTGGTTCAGTTCATTAAAGCAGCTTCCAGGAAAGGAGACTGTAATGACCCCATCCCCACAAAGTTTGTGTTTTGTTTCAGTTCTTACCACACAGAGGCCGCTCAGACAGGTCAGGCAGTGGGGGTGGGTGGGGATTGGCAGCATCTTGTTTTCCTTAACAGCAAGTCTCTACACTCATCATGCAACCAGTTGGATCCTAAGGGGAGAGGCTGAGCCCTTAGCATTAACTCTGTTGGCAGGAAGGGGGTGTGCATAGCACGTATGAGTGCATTTTTTTCTTCAGTGCTTCCTGGGCAATGGCAATGGCTTTGAGTGGCTCATAAGGATCAAATTGTAAAAGGTTTGCTTTGAGCTGGGGAGGGGAACAGCAGATGGCAAGGTTTTTATGCACAATTCAAGGAAAGGCTGGCAACAGCCACATGGGCATGCAAATGTGAGTCTGAGGAAGGAGGGGTCTCTTGCAGCCTCTGACCTTCTGACTGTCACAAAGACACATATTATGCAGATTAGGGTGAAAATTGGAAAGAAAAAACAATTATTATGGGAGAACCACATTAAGGAGGACCTTTCCAGCCATGTGAAGCTGGTTCATGCCCATTCAGTGGCCTTCTGCTGCTGCTGTCCTTCACTTAGGTACCATGGTGCCAGGGCCACTCACTGTGACTTAAGAAGTCCTCCAAAGATAGTAGGTCAAGGAGTGCCAGGGGAAAAAATTCATCTTGCTGGGATGTAGCAGGCCTGTGCATTGCACGTGCATACACATACATACATGCACTTCCAAGTCTTTCCAGATCAGTATTCCAGATGGAAGGACCAATCTGGTCAGATTTTTTATTTTTTGGCATGAGGGGACTCTCTCTTTCAGCTATACCCACGGCTGTTTCTTTTTCCTTTTCTTTCAACCTTGGGTTAATGGTTTTAGTCAGAAAGGTAGACTGGCAGCCAGCAACCTGCCCAGTCTCTCATTTTTAGAAGTAAAAATAGGAAAAAAGATTTTCATCCTCTGTCTACTTCCATTCCTACGAAGGAAAAACTAACAGGTTGGCAGTCAGCCAGTTTAAACAGGGACTCCTCTACTGCTGCAAAGTAGATTCGAGTGGGAAAGATTCACCTACCCCTCATTGTAGAAATGAAACTAAAAGGCACAGGGAAACATGGCATAACAGCAAGCCTTAAAGGAAATAATTTATTGGCTTTGCTATCATAAAGAAGCAATGTTTTATTTTTTAGTTTCACTGCACTGTGCCCATTGGCAATGTTTCTGCACCATTGGCATGCCATACTGATGCTGCTTTGCCAGTAAGTTT
Source organism: Eublepharis macularius (assembly GCF_028583425.1). NCBI lineage: Eukaryota > Metazoa > Chordata > Lepidosauria > Squamata > Eublepharidae > Eublepharis > Eublepharis macularius. The sequence goes on from NC_072790.1 coordinate 106,250,798, forward strand.
CCCACCATTGTATGTACCCAGCTGCCAACACTCACCTTCTTTGGGGTTCACTGTTGTGTGAGTTTTCATATGCTTGAGGAGAAACCCATTAAATCAATGGGATTTTGGACAATGCAGTGGTTGGTTAAGTGTGAATAGAATCTCATTACCCCAACTCCTCCCCCTTGAAAAGAACAGCATGTGTGTGCACACTGCACAGCTGCTCAAAACTCACCTTGCCACATGTCTCTCCCAAGCATTCCTCAGGGTCCATAACCACAGAACCCCATTGTTGCAATCTCTCAAACTTGGTGGGTCAATGGTTTAGAGAGAGGACTGTGTTCTGTGTGAATTTGGTGCTGTAGCATGCAAAAATAGCTGCCCCAGAACCTCATTTCCCCACCCCCCACCCCTGAAAAGAACAGTGTGCATTTACGCATGCATGGCCAATATGTGTGCAACAGGCCAAAACTCATGAAAACAAAAGAACCAAATGGATCCATTCTGAACTGGCACCACCCCAGCCAGAACAAATAATGATGGAATGGAATTATTCTGGAGCCCCCTGGAACCAGACCTGAAATGAAAATTTTCTCAGTGTGCACCCCTAAATGTAATTCTATAGGGCAAAATAATGTCTAATTTGGGGTTGGGGTTGTCTCTAACTTCATATTCTTCAAATGGGTAATCCATTTCCTTCCATTATCTAGGCCCAAAGTAATTCACAAATCTAAAAAAAATCAATTAAAATTAGCTAATAATTAAATAAGGACACAAAACAATATCATTTGCCGACTTAAACCAAAAAGAAAAGAACCACACACACACAACTGGGTGTGTGTGTAAAAAGTGAGCTGCCCCAGCTTGTTTACCTCCAGCAAGATGATGCAACCTCTAGCAGAATGCAGAAAGCTGAAAAGGAACAAATAAAAAGCTCTGACTGATACAATGCCTGCACCTGGCCCTCTCCCTGCTCTGCCTCCACACATACTTCAAGGAAGGAAGGAAGCATTACAAAAAGAAAGAAACTGATGTAACTGTGGCCAGGGAGCTGTGTGCATTTATATGTGAGTGAGGGTACTCTTTGTTTTCTCCCCTCTTCAAATTGTGTATTCTGAATCTGCCACGACTCAAATTGATTCTACTTTCCTCATTTAACAGTGGTTTGGGGTACAGATGAGCATGAACAGAAAAAAAACCCAAACATGTTTGTTGTTCATTGCCATCCATGAACAGGGACTCATGAACAACCACAAACATGGCCCTGTTCATGAACAGGTTCGTGGCTGGCTGTCCGTGGGGGCCAGTAGGCTCTCCTCCAGCCATCATCCAAGTCAAGATTCCTACTGCACAACTCCCAGAAACTTGACCTGAGCAGGCACCAGGAAAGGTACCAATAATAAATAATAGCTTGGCTCCAGAGCCTGGCAGCAGCCCTGGAACTTGAAGAGGTACATCCCTACCGCACCACTCCCAGAAACCTTACCTGAGCAGGCAGCAGGAAAGATACCAATAATAAATAATAGCTTGATCTAGAGACTGGCAGCAGCACTGGAACTTGAAGGGGTAGATCCCTATCCCACCACACAAAGAAAATTCAAGCTCCAATGCACTCTATCAAAATACCAACAGCAACTGTCTCTCTCCCTCTCCACTGTCTGCAAACTGAGAGCTGGGAGCCCCCTTTCCCCCTGCTCTTTGCTCCCTTGTTGTAACAAATTTGGAGCTCCACACTTGAAAGGAAGACCTGCCTATTGGGCTTAGATTGGGGTTTCCAAGGCAACAGCAGGAGTTCAGAGTTCAGTCAATCCCTGCCTAAGTTGCCAACGGAATTGATTGCAGGTGCCAGACAGTCTGGCTTGACGAACAGCAAGATGAACAGCAACGAACAAGGCTAGCAATGACCACCTGTTTGTTTAGAATGGGGCCTCATGAACAGCTTGTTTGCAAACAGCAAATTGGGCTGTTCGTGGCTTTTTTTTGTTTGTATGGCTGTTCATGCCCATCTCTAGTTTGGGGTACTGATAGGGCTCTGTGTGCATGCATGGAGTATGGATGCTCCCAGCTCCCCTTTCTCCTATTTGCTATCCAACCCAGCCAAACCAGGAGTCTGTACTGTGTGTGCGGGAGAGTCAGTTAGACATGTGGGTGAAATTCTATGAACGCAGTCAGAGTTCTTAAAATAGAAAGAACTTCACTCACTACACTATGAAGCACACATACATCAGGAAAAGTATATCACAGCACTAAAGGGCTATTGCAGAACTAAGAAAAAATAATACAACATTTGCTGCCAGTCTAAACTTAGAGAGACAGTTGTTACCTTGGCATCCCCTCCTGGGATGGACTCAAGTCTGCTGGAACTTAGGAAATAGAGTTAGGCACCCCTCTTGTCCCTCCCTCATTCCTGGTCTGGCTTGAGCACCACTGGCAAGGTGTCCAGATCTCTTAACCTTTCCTGCCCCAGCTATGTAGGTTTCCTGTCATTCAATGTGGAGCTTGGGGAGTGATACTACTCATGAGACACTTGGCATTCTTTTCTCCAGTCTTCTTGGATTGCACTTTTCCCTGCTTTATTGTCCCACTCAGGTTATCCAAATAGCCATCCATCTTGCCTCTTTCTGGTGCTTGGCAAATAGTTATCTCCCGGCAGGAAACCCAGCTGGCATATTATCACTCCCTTCCCTGGAAAACAGGGTTCTTCTCAGAGATCTCAGTGAACTCAGCTCGAATTACACGGTAGGCAAGATATACATTTACTAAGTAAACAATTCTGTGTTTCAATAGCAAATGAAAATAGACATCACCACCAAATTTATCTAAGGATGTTACTTAGCTGTGGAAGCTAAACTGCTCATCCTAGTTCCTAGTGAGAGTGCCTCTGAATTCCATTCTTTATTTGCATACTGTTTAATCAAGAATATCCCAAAAGATTTAACGATGTCCCTGTGACAGGATAATTCAAATAAGTTCGTTTTCACTTTTAAAGCATGTGAGTCCCTAGCAGATAAATCATTAAGAGCAGAGAAACAGTTTATTGATCTTACACTACAAACTGTGAGTTGTCTTTTGTTCATCTAGCGGTTATTTACCACTCATCTTAAACAAATTATGTATTATCTGAATCTGATAAACTGCCCCTATATCTCAGTGACGGGTTGGACTATGTTCACTACCACAGATACTGGAGAATGTGATATAGAATGTCTTAATTTAAAATTTAAGGAATTAGCAACATATGGGGCTTTTTTCTGCTGGAACACTCTGGAACAATGTTCCGGGACCTCTTGTGTGTGGTGGCCCTGCCCCCTGACTTCCAGATGGAGATCAGTTCCCCTGTAGCAAATGGCTTAAGGTAAGCCTGCTCCTGAGAGGGAGGGGAAGCACACGTGGCAGGAGGGTGGGGGAACAGCCTGGAACGGGCCACTGCTGAGCAGAAGAGCACTCCTCCACCCGGCAGCACTTGATCCTGGCTGAATCGGGCCCAATCCTGGCAATTTTGGGCCATTTGGGGCTCCAAACAACCAGAATTGGACCCAAAACAGCCAGGATCGGGCCTCTGCCGGGCAGGTGAGTGCTCTCCTGTGTGGCAACAGCCTGTCCCAGGCCAAATTGGGCCTAATCTTGGCCATTTGGGGCACCTTTTGGCCAAATTTGGGCCCTGAACAGCCAGGATTGGGCCTGAAACGGACAGGATTGGGCTACTGCCAGGCGTGGGAGTGCCCTCTCATGTGGCAGCAGCCTGTTCTGGGCTGATTCAGGCCTGATTCAGGCTGAATTCAGTCTGATCCAGGCCAGATTGGCCCCGTGTGGAGCATGAGAACACTCCTGGGAGCACACCCGAGTGATGACATCACTTCCCGGAAGTGATAACATCACACAATCCTGGGAGCATGTGAGTGCTGCGAGCATGTGCATATAGTAACAGGGGCACCTCCTCCTCCTGGGAGTTGCACCGGGTGAAAGTTCCCCCTCCTCTTTCCCAGAAAAAAAGCCCCAACAACATTTATACATATAAATGCCTCAGATGAATTTAATGGCATATGATATGCCTTTTAAGAATGTGATTATAGTAACGGTGATCCTTAATGTTTGGCCAAAATATCTATGTTTGATAGTCTGCTCAACCATCCTATAATGAAGCCAGCTTGTCAGATTCTAGTGCGGGCACCGCGGTGCTGTACGCCAGTGCACCTGACTTCGACTCCAGGCAGCCACCAGGGATATTGCAGTGCCTTGCTCTGTGGCAGGAGAGTGGGTATACCTCACCCTCGCTCCCTCTCAACCCACTCGCAGGCCTGCTCAACCTGGCTGACTCCCGGCTGCCTTCTCCTGCTTCCAGCTCACTGTTCCTTCCCTTCTTCAGCCCCTCTGCTCTTCCTCTTTCCATCTCTCACACTCTCCTTCGCTGTCCTCCTCTGCTGCTAAACAACCCATCCTCTCCTGTGGGTGGACTTCCCTTATATCTCTTAACCCATTTCCAGCTCCACCTGCCAGCCACGCCCTCCAGCACTCTAGCTTCGGCCATGGCTGTCTTAGGCAGCAATACCTGGGGTTACTCTGCTGGATGCTCTGGGCAGTTACACCTGTGCCTCCTTCGCTGGCTGCCGGGATTCCTTTGCTGATTGCCTCAGGCAGCCCCACCTGAGGTTGCTCTGTTCCCAGCCTCTCCTTTCTAGCCTTTTCTAGCCTGCCTACTGGTTGAGGTGTGGCCTGGTGCTGTCTTTGCTGTCCTTCAGCTACTGCTGGTGAGTTTGCTGGTGACCTTGCTGTCTGGTTGTCTCTGATGCCTGTGCCGTCTCCCTTTTGTCTTGGACTCCTATTCTCCCACCAGAAGGTAGGGCTGGCTGGCTCCCCCCTGCCTTGTTTGACTCTCTGGGGCTTGGGTGCTTCTTTTCTTTCCACTGTTGCTGGGTGTGACAGTGTCTTGGCGTATGTCTGGGCAGCTGCAGCTGAGCAGTGGTGGTTTGGCTGTCTCCCCTCCTCTTCTCCTGTTAAGTCCAGGAGCAAAGCCTCAGACCCCAGACACAGCTATATAAATGATTAAAATGAGTGTCTTACAGTCTTCCTCCCCTTTGCTCTCTTCTTTATAAAATTTTGTTTCATGCACATAAATAGATTGAAAGATGCAGACATTTTGCACTACATCCTCATAGAAACAGCTCCTAATGGGTCATAAAAACAATGACAAAATTTTAAACTTGAGTTTGAACACTCTGTCTGTTTAATTTTCTTAAAAATGCCAGTTTTCTCTAATACATTTTCATATTGATTGTAATATTTATTACATATATTCAGGGCTTTTTTCTGGGAAAAGAGGTGATGGAACTCTCTATTATCACATGTGTGCATGCAAAATGTGTGCGCACGCCCATAAATGTGTGATGACATCACTCCCAGAAGTGACATCACTCCCAGAAGTGATGCTGCTTCCCGGAACCCAGCACAATGCATTACAACAAGATAAATGTTAGTAAGCTTGGAAAATTACACTACTAAGAAAAAAGGTCCCCCCCTTTCTGTATCCTCTACAAAAAGTGAAATCTTCTGTTCCCTTTCCCAAACATTTCATTTCTTTGGAATCATATTTTAAAATATGCAAGAAGGAGGGGGCCTCGAAAAATCCAAAACCCATCTCACAAATCTAAATTCTAACAGATTCTCTCTGCCAGCGTAGAAATTTTTTTCCAAAATTCTTTCTCAGAATTCCAAAGTCTGAAATTCCTAATCTAATGAATATCGAATTTTCATATTTTCAGGGAGGGTTTTGCTTTACTGGAGCAATTCAAAATTAGATATTCAGCTTCAGCTGCATTAGATTTATACTTAGTTTAAAATGGCTTTTTTTTTGTTGCCTGCCAACTCTACCTTACCAATGGCTAAGCTGTTGTGACATTGTGGAATGCTCATAAATATTCCCATGTCCCAGACAAACAATATTCATAAAAACTTCCTTAACACCCATATGTCCACTGCAATTTCAGTGATGTTAATCAGCTGAGGGGGGGGAGAACCATTTGAGTTACAGCTATTAAGACATAAGAACACCTATATGCTAATGAATATATTGATGAATATATTGATGAAAGCCTTCTGTGACTTGGGCACAGCTATCCATTCCTAGCATAAAACTGGAATAACCATAACTGAAATTTTGACTAATACAAATAACCATAACTGATATATTTAACTAACACACATACAACCCCCCCACTCCCCCAATGAAAACAAAACAGAATGAACTCAAACAGCACACACATACACAGAAACCCCTGAATGAAATGAAAGCAGAATGAACTCAAAGCAGCTTACCCTCCTCTGGAGAGCCAGCCCCAGCAGCTCTGCTTGCACTCTCTCTCTCTCTCTCTCTCTCTCACTCACTCACAGAGGAATGGGAAAAAAGCAGAATGAACTCAAAGCATCTAAGCCTCCTCTGCAGAGCTTGTGCAGGGCCCCCACTCTCCATTTCCCCATCTCTCTCTCTCTCTCTCTCTCTCTCACACACACACACATGTACACACACACACACACACACACACACACAGAGGAATAGGGAAAAAAGAAGAATGAATGCAAAGCAGCTAAACCTCCTCTGAAGAGCTGTCCCCAGTAGCTCTGCTTGCTCTCTCTCCCTCTCCCTCTCACTCATGAATGAAAAAAAAGCAGAATGAACTCAAAGCAGCTAAACCTCCTCTGCAGAGCTTGTGCTGGGCTCCGGGTGTCTCTCTTTATCTCACTCATAGAGGAATGGGAAAAAAGCAGAATGAACTCAAAGCAGCTAAACCTCCTCTGCAGAGCCAGCACCAGGCCCGAGCAGCATCTACTTGCGCTCGCTTGCTCACTCTCACTCAAGAAAGCATAACAAACACAAAGCAGTTTAACCTCCTCTGGAGAGCCCACAGGGCCGAAGGAGGAAGGAATCACATGGGCAGATTCTAGAGCTTCCGGAACAGCCCGGCATATATTCTAAAATAAATCAATACCAATGATTGATTTTAAAAATAGTTGTTTTGCTGCTACTGCCACTCTTTTAAAACATTGTTTCATATTCTTACATTTCTTCTTTTCATACAACAATTAGCAATGTGTCCTGCTACAGACTGAATAAAATATTTCATTATGCTTTATCATCTCTGTTATGAAACCCTAATCTAGTAGCCTTTCACTTAAATGGTTACTCTAATAATCACCTTGAAGCAATGATTATTGAACATCATAATTATAAGGGATCACAGAATGATTACAATCCTTTTCCTCTAATTTTCTATCTTTAATTCCTTTGTTTGGTTTTCTTTAGAGATCACTGCTGGTGTTCAGCAATATCCACTAGTATAAGTAGGGATGAAATTACTTGAATGATAAACCTATTTTGCACAACAATTTGATGAGCAATTATGTTGGCTCAGTAATTTTTTTTAAGCAGTAAATGTTAATTATGACTTTTCTGGCAAGAGTTACACACAAGATTCAATTTCTGAGCAGCCGAAGGATAATGAAGGATGAAATTCTTCACAGTGTATCACAGCAGTCTTGGAAGATTTGGAAAAGCAGTCTGGCATAGAATTTCTGCCCAGAGTGACTTGCACATAAGAAACAACATGAATGTGGACCCATTTCTAGATGTCTGTTCAGAAACAGCATGTCTGGTTCCTAGGGTTACCCTGAAGAAAATGGCCGTGTAATTTTTTACATGAACTGTATTTAATTTGGATTTTATTTCTGTTTGTGAATTTGAGTTTTTTAATAATGGTTTCTGTGAATTTAAATGCAAGTCTGAGGAAAGAAGGGGGGTTGTATGGATGAGCGGAGTGTGATATGATTGGCTGGCAGCTGTACCCTATGAAGTGGAGTGAACTGCAGTTTTAAGTCAGAGAGCTGAGGGATGAGGTTTCAGTCAGTCCTTAAGAGTCTCAGAGAAAGACACTAGACCCAAAGGATATGAGCTTTTGAGGGTCAGAGCTTCTTTTATCAGATATGAGGAGTGGAAAAAGAAAGAAGTCCTTATAATTCAGGCAGAGTGTGGGAGTGTCAGTAGTCAGACCCCTCCTCCTGCTGAAGGGCAGTTTATAGATATAAAACCATAAACTCTTGTCTTCAAAGACACTTCCAGGCCTGAAATGAAACAAAATGGATGCTAGCCAGGGAAAATATTTTAAAAGGGAAGTCAAATAAGCTGACTGACTAATGGTCTCCTCCATGCCCTGGAGAGATGCATAATTTAGGACAATAGATCTCCCAAGAAATTCTGGACTAACTTCATCCATGCTCAACCTCACTTCCCCTCACCCATTTACCCTAATTAAGTGACACTTAACTGTATTCACCAAACCTGATAGCTTTTCCCATCTGGTACTCACAAGTAGACATGGGCATGAACAGCATTACGAATGGAAAAAAACCACGAACAGGCTACTCGGCTGTTCGCGAACGGGCTGTTTGCTGATGCGCCATTCCAGCTGAACAGGTGGTCAGCGCAAGCCTTGTTCATTGTGCTCGGCCGCCGTTCAGGAATCTAGACACTCAGGCGCCTTCAATCAGTTGCCTTGGCAACGGAGGGGGGGGGAGTGCCTGAACTCTGTCTGCACTCCCTCTATCGCACTGGACACCCCAAACTTAGCTTGATGGGCAGGTCTTCCTTCCAAGTGTGGAGCTGCAAATCGTTTACAATTGGTAACGTGGGAGCAGACACCAGGGGGGAGGGAGGAAGGAGAGGGGTGTTCTGTGGCCATGGGAACTCCAATCTCATCCCTGCAAGCCCTGTTAGGCAGTTCTGACTGCCAACCGCAGGCCTCCTATGTTTCTCCATGAGTCCTCAGCTTATAAAAGGGCACTGTGCTCCCATTTCTGGTTTCACTTTCAGCAAGCAGTGGAGTGGGACAGAGCTCTTAATAGCATTTTTGAGGAGAGATTAGGAGAGTGCATTGGAGCTGGGCTTTTTTCTGTATGTGGTGAATGGAATAGGGAGCTATTCCCTCTGGTTCCAGGGATGCTGCCAGGTCCTGGGGCCAAGCTCAGTGGGCACCTGGGTGGAAGGTTCACATTATTATCAGTGCCTGATTTGGTCAGGTCTCTGGGAGTGTTGAGCTAGGGCTCTACCCCCTCCCTCTGGTTCCAGGCCCTGAGGCCAAGCTCAGTGGGGGATCTGGTCAGGTTTCTGGGAGTGTTGGGCTAGGGCCACGGCTATACAGCCCGGAAAATCCACAACAACCATCATTCTCTGGCCGTGAAAGACTTCGACCGGATCCCCCAGCAAGCGAGGGACAGTGCGGCGACAGCCAACAGCACCTTCCTGCCTTGCCGGAAAGGACGGGAGGGAGAGGAGATGTCATTTGGAGGGGTCAGAGTGCTCCAGAGAAGGACAGGTCAAAAGAGGGTCTGTGAAGTCGGAAGATCCTAACAGCCGTGAGGCCTCCTCCAAGGATCCCACTGAGGAACTCTGCAACAGCAGCCAGCATCAACCACCTTCTTTCCTTTGCAGAAAGGATGGAATAGGACAGGACTGGAGAGGTCGTTGGGAGGGGACTGAGTGTTCCGCAGAGGGTGAGGTGAGAAGAGGGATGTTGTAATTGTGTGGGAGAGGAGGGCCAAGCCCGAGGCTTCCTGGCTGCACTGCACAGCAGGACTGGGACGGAGGGATCCCACATCCACCCTGAAGGAGTGCGCACACTGCTGTGGCAGAGGCTTGTCTGTCCCCCTGTGTCACAGTGGAGGCTGTCGCCAGCATCACTCACCTTCCTGCCTTCGCGGAAAGGACATGACCGGTCATGGTGGCATTACCTATTCACCCCTGCCCAGAGGGGACCGCCGCTGCTGTTGGCAGGGGCCACCATGACGTGGAATTTTATGTGCAACAGCAGTTGATCTGTCCCTTGTGGCCCAAAGCTGAAGCATCATACAGCACCCACCGTCCAGCCACACTAACACCAGCAACAGCTCTTGAGCTGCCCCTCATGCCCAAAAGCAGCGGCAGCAGACCTCAACCACCTTCCTACCTTAGTGGAAAGGACATGTGACTGGTCGTGGGTTCCATTCCCCCCATGCACAGAGAGGACAGCAGGTACACATGGATAGGGGTGCACCGTGCAGCTCAAACCTGTCAAGCTCAGCAAAAGCTTCTGAGTTGCCCCTCGGGGTCCAAAGCGGTGGCAGCAGACAGCACCCAATTTCCTGCCTTCGTGGAAAGGATGGGAGGGACTCATTCCCCCCTGCTCAGAGAGGACACCAGGTGCCATGGAAGGGGGGGTACCATACGGTGCCACTCTCACATCAGCAACAGCAGCAGAGCTGTTCCTCGTGCCCCAAAGTGGCATCAGCAGCACCACACCTTCCTGCCTTCGCAGAAAAAACGGGATGGGAAAGACAACGGGTTGGGAGGCATCTGAGCAGATCCAGAGAGGGAGAGGTGTGAAGAGGGAACAGGAACGTGTCTGGGAGAGGAGGGCAAAGGGGCACCAGCCATGGAAACAGCCCCAAGAACTGAGGGAGGCTTGAGCCCACTGTGGACGAGCTGGGCAGGCTAAAACCCCAGGGTGGCTCAGAGCCCGGGTAGGTCCTGGTCCACAGGAGGGTGTCCCAGTAGGTTGAGGTTTACCTTGATGAATGTGAACATGTCCACCAGGTCTGAGTGCAGACGTGGGCTGCGGGGACGGAGGCGGTCTCCCAGGTGGGAGAACACCCGCTGGCTCTGCATGCTGGTGGAAGGGCAGGACAGGATCTTTGTTGCCACAATGGACAGGTCCGGCCATAAGTCAGATTTCCTCGCCCAATACTGCAACGGGTTGGCATGGGGGGGGCTCAGTGGGCTCAGAAAGGTACTCGCGCACCATGGCCCCCACCAAGTCCTCCACTGAGAGGGATGTGCCCACCGTGCAGCAGCCAACCACGCAGCCCACCAACGAGGCCCAGAGATAGAATGTGTCTGTTGGGCTGGCTCTTTCCTGGTGTGGCTCTCTTCTCACCTCCTCCCCCCCTCCTCCTCCACTGCCTGCTCCTTGCCACTGCCCGGTTCCTTCTCTCCTGCCCTCTGTCTCTAGAAACGGAGCACCGCTCTGTGGAGCGCCTTTTTCCAGTGCTGCATCTGACCCGCCTGCGTGGCAATGCTGCCCTTGATGCGGGGGTCACAGAGGGAGGCCAGTTGGTATGGCACCTTGCAGCGTAGAGGATGCAGGTGTTCAGCGATGCAGGCCTGGATTCTCCGGACAAAATCCTGGACCCTAGTGAGCAGCTCTTGCCCTTGCTGGAGCTCCTGGGCCAGAAACTGGTCTAGGACGTGGGTCAGAGGGAGGATCTGACCCAGGCTGGCCTCGTAGGAGCACAAGAGCTCAGTGGCATCCTTGAAGGGTTTCAGGATCCAGGACATCTGGGCAAGGACTCTGCATTCCATGGAGCTGAGGCTCAACTCCTCTCCCCTCCTCAGCACATCCAAAGAGGACAGGATGTCTTCCAACACGCCCTTCTGCTCCACCAGACGATATATCATGTTGTAGGTGGAGTTCCAGCAGGTAGGCAGGTCCTGGAAAAGTTGGTGCTCGGGGTCTCCTGCCTCCCCCTGCCTCTGGAACAGCTCGTGGGAAGAGCTGATGCTGCGGGAGAAGTGGGAAGTGATGCGATGGCAGCTGTCCAGCAGATTACGTGTCCACAATGTTCCATCATCCCAGCTGTCCCTTGGCTCGCTCCCCAGCCCGAGCATGTCCCGCATCACAAGGTGCAGCTTGTGCACCATGCACACCAGGCCCGGGAGGGATGCTTCTTTCAGGGCTGCCAACATGTTGGCTCCCGTGTCTGTGACCATGGACAAACCCTTCCACCTCAGATGTCCACTCCCTCAGAGCCGCCTTGATGGTGGCAGCAATGTTCTTCCCGGTGTGGACCTCATCCATCCCCTGGGCCTGAAGAAGAACCGCCCTGTAGCCCGGTGTCAAGCTGGGCACCTTTTTACAGCTGATAGATCTTGGCCTGGGGAGGCGGAGATCCTCTGCTTGCCACCAGTGGGTGGTGATGGCAAGGTACCCGTGATGGCAGCTGCTCCACTGGTCGGCCGTGAAGGGCACTGTTCTGCCTTGGGCGGCTGACAGGTCTCTGTGCACCATGTCTCGCACTACCTCATACAGGGCGGGCACAACTCAATGCCCAATGGTGCACCGTGATGACATGGAGAACCATGGGGCAAAGTGCTAGAGCAGCAGTTGGAAGCCCATGCCCTCCACGACCAATAGGGGGAAGCCTTGCAGGGCAATCGTCTGAGCCACCACACGAACACCTGCCTCCTGAGCCCTTGACCTCACCCTTTTCAGCTGAGCCACCCCCGACCCCAATGGAACAACTTCCCCCAGGGCGGCCTGCTTGACCCTTCTGCTCCCACCAGCCACACCCTTGAGGCAAGGCTTCTTGCTCGGGGTGCATTCCAGAGACCCTCCCATCGATCCTGGCTCAGACGAGATGGTGGCCCTCGGTCTCCCCCGATGGATGTTGCGCTGGCTGAGGATGGAGACCACAGGCTCAGGTGGTGCCTCTTCAGGTGCCAAGTCAGGGCCATCGATGACAGGTGCTTCGGTTCATTGCCCCTGTGCACCAGGCTGAACTGTGGCCCACTAACGGTTCCAGGGGAGGGAGGATGAAGGTTTGCTGCTGGATGTGCCACAGAGCTCACAATGGAAGACGGTGATGGGTGGACTGCAGGTAGGGACAGCACCACCGGTAGTTTGGGATGGGGATGGGCTGGAGGTTTCCTCAAACCCCAACCATTCTTCCAAGGATCCCTCGGCCTCCTCCTCCCCCAAAATTTTCAGGAGTTCCTCTTCCACCACTGGCAAGACCTCTTCAGCCTCCTCCACAGCCGCAACTGGTGATTTTGGGGAAGTGGGAGTCTCTGCTGCTCCAGAGTCCAGCACTTAACTAACCAAATAGAGAGAACGTGGTACTATAGACAAACAAAACCAAAAATACCCACGTCAACTTACTAACTCAATAAAGTAACATATACCACAACCAGTATGTAGAACCACACAGTATTGGAGATCAATGTGCAAACTATACAATTTTAATAACGATCATCCCCAACAGTTGGAATAATATTCATACCAGTGCTAACATCAGGATACTGTACCAATAGATAAAGTGCAAGTTGCCCAAAGTGCTATTCATATATTGCAAATGCAAAGGGAGCACCATATACACAAGTCCTTTCAATAATTGCCAGTTCCAAAGCACAGTGTATCCAACTTGCAGGGAGAAAGAATTTATTTAATGATACTTCTCTCCAGAGGATTGTAGTTCTGTCAAAGCACAAAAGTCCTGTGAGGTCAATATGATGAATAATATTCCTCCAGAGTCCAGCACAGCACTGTTTCCCATGCTGCTACCGGGACAATCTCTGCACTTCCCCCCATGACCACTCTTGTCCTCCACCCGAAGCCTCATCGTGCCAGCAAACAACAATTGAGAAGAAGAACGGAGATGACACTGTGAACCCTCAGCTGAGGTGCCTACCGAGCTTGGTCCCAGGGCCTGGCAGCATCCCTGGCACCAGAGGGAAGGCGGGACTAGAGCCCTAGCCCACCACTCCCACAGCCCTGACCTGATCAGGCACTAATGTGAGCCTTCAGCCGAGGTACCCACCGAGCTTGGTCCCAGAGCCTGGCAGCAGCCCTGGCACCAGAGGGAAGGAGGGACTAGAGCCCTAGCCCACCACTCCCACAGACCTGACCCGATCAGGCACTGATCAGTAATCAATGTGAGCCCTCAGCCAAGGTGCCCACTGAGCTTGGCCCCAGAGCCAGGCAGCAGCCCTGGAACCAGAGGAGATAGATCCCTCTCCCCCAAATCCAAGCTGAATTATACTCTCAGTCTCTCTCCCCAAAGGCTAGCAAGTGGCAAGCAAGAGATCTGTCCCACTCCACTGCTCGCTGAAAGTGAAATCCAGCCTGGGAGCCCATGGCTATTTATAAGCACAGGTCCCATTGAACAATGCAGAAGGTCTGTGTTTGGCCGTCAGAGCTGCTTATCAGGGTTTGCAGGGATGAGATTGGAGTGCCCATGGATACAGAACACCCCTTTCCCCCTCCCTCCCCTGGGTGTCTTCTCCCAACTTGTAACCGCTTTGCAGCTCCATGGTTGGAAGGAAGACCTGCCGATCAAGGTAAGCTGGGCTTCGATTTGGGTTTCCAGGGCAACAGAAGGAGCGCAGACAGAGTTCAGGCATTTCCCCGGCTCCGTTGCCAGGGGAATTGATTGCTGGTGCCTGACTGTCTGGCTTCCCGAACCACGGCTGAACGCACCAAACCAGGCTTGTACTGACTGCTGGTTCGTTGACCGTGGCCAATAACAAACCGCCGGATCGCGATCATGCAATCGCCATTTTTGTGGGGTTTTGAAGTTCATAATGCGGTTTGTGCCCATCTCTACTTATGAAGCTTCCATTAACACTCTTTTTTGGTTGTTTTCATTAATAGATACTAATTGTTGTACAGGGTAATAATTCAATGCTTCAGATATTGACAGCATTTCCTACAAAGCAATTTATATTCTTTTAAAGTATATACAAAACAAAAACAAACAAAGCCAAATTCCAATCTAGTTATTATGCAAATTTACTAAACCGAGTTTGGGTCTTTAATATCAGACTTAATTATCAGATTAATGTGCTAATTAGGGGTGTGTGTCTAGAAAGTTTTCCATTTCAGTTTTGGTCACGGAACAATTGTGGCTCATTACTGTTCTGTTCTGGCTGGAGTAGTGCTAGCTTAGAACTGATCCATTTGCGGGTTTTTTGTTTCTTGGCCACAGATGTGCAAACACACTTTTCTTTTCAAGGGGGCAATGCTCTGGCACTGCAGTTTTTGCATGCAATGGCACCAAAACTACACAGAAAACACAGTCCTTCCTCTAAACCATTGACCCACTGAGTTTGAGAGAATGCAACAACAGGGTTCTGTATTTATGGACCCCAAGGAATGAGAAAGGTGCACATCAATGCAAGTGTTGGGCAGCTGCACACACATGCACATACTATTCTTTTCACATCATCCCAAAACCTGTCAATCCAATGAGTTTTCCCTCAAGCACATGAAGACTCACACAGCAATGGACCCCAAAGAAGGTGAGTGTTTCCCACATTTGGTTCAGCATTCTGGAAGCTGCTTTAATGTGCTGAACCCGCAAGTTCTGTGGATATTTTTGGCTCGGTTTTTTTATATTATTATTATTCTTCACACTTCTAGTACTAATACAACTAGCAAATTTCCATTTATTCAAGCAGGAAACACATTTTAAGGTATAACTTCATCCTATTGGACAAAGATTCTCAGGAATTGTGCCTGTGTAACCCAAGAGTGCCTATGTCCCAAGATTTAGATTGGAGAAAACACTCAAATTCAATACACAAATAATATTCTTCACTTGCAGAGTGGGCAGGAAGGCTTGAATTAACATGTGAAGGCTTCTGACTAGACATGGGCACGAACCAAAAAAATTTAATGAACCAGCAGTTTGTGGTTCGGTGCCGACAATGATCGCGAGGTCACGGTTTGTGGTTTGCAGTTCGTTGGGCGCAGGATGGCCCCCATGGCACTTAGAGAGCCCATATTCCCGGGGAGTGTTTTGCAAGCTCTCCTACAGTGATCACCCAAGTTTGGACAAGTTTGCAAATGGGATCTTGGAGTTATTCCCTCTCCAATCCAAGGCCCCCAGGAAACTCTCACAAATATCCAAGCTGAATTATACTATCAGTCTCTCTTGCCAAAGGCTAGCAAGTGGCAAGCAAGAGCTCTGTCCCACTCCACTGCTCGCTGAAAGTGAAACCCAGCCTGGGAACCCACGGCTATTTATAAGCACAGGTCCCATTGAGCAATGCAAGAGGTCTGTGTTTGGCCATCAGAGGTGCCTATCAGGGTTTGCAGGGATGAGATTGGAGTGCCCATGGCTACAGAACACCCCCTTCCCCCTCCCTCCCCGGATGTCTTCTCCCAACTTGTAACTGCTTTGCAGCTACGTGGTTGGAAGGAAGACTTGCCAATCAAGGTAAGCTGGGCTTCGATTTGGGTTTCCAGGGCAACAGAAGGAGTGCAGACAGAGTTCAGGCATTCCCCTGGCTTCATTGCCAGGGGAATTGATTGCTGGTGCCTGACTGTCTGGCTTCCCGAACCACGGCCAAACACACCGAACCAGGCCTCTCCCAAATGCTGGTTCGTTGACCGTGGACAATCATGAACCACCAGATCGCAATCGCCAATTTCGTGGGTTTTTGAAGTTCGTAATGCTGTTCATGCCCATCTCTACTTCTGACCACACCTTAATGTTGAGAATAATTGTGTTTGCATTTGGATCATTTAGTTGGAAGGAAGATGGGGAAGAGGAAGAGAAATGGAATGAAGTCTCTGTGCCAGTTTTTCTGATGGAAAAAGTGGGACACTTAATGTGATGCGCAATCAAGTTCTGCCCACCAGGAGCCTTAGCCAATCACTTTCAAATGGTGGACTGGAATGGTGAAAAGAAAAAAGGCAATAGTTGATTTAGCTGCTGGCCATCTGATACAGTTGCAGGTTCTTTGATTCTGGTGGGAGAAGAATTAGGAAGTCTGCTGGTGAGGTGAGGTGTCCATTAGGGCTGTGTGTAGATAGGGTTGTGTGTTGTTCCTGTCAAAAGCAGTTAAAAGTTAAAAGCCTTTCTGTTCTATGTCTGAATCAGTCAAGCAAGAAATCTGCTTTGTAACTGTTATGCTTTCTCAGGCCCCAGTTGTCCACTAACCAGTTTGGTGTAGTGGTTAAGAGCAACAGGATTCTAATCTGGAGAACCGTGTTGTTACCAGAACTGCTCTTTATTATAATGGGGAATTAGCTATAGCAGTCTGTAACTTAAAATTAGCGCGGATCTTAACCTATGTCTACGGAGGTCCCGATCCCAGACACTCAAGTGAAAAAGAGGCAGACTACAAATAGGTTCCAAACACGTGTATTTAGTGTGGCATAAGCCTAAACTTGCACAAGCATACAAAGAACACACAAGATCTAAGAAATACAGGGTAGGAAATACAGAGATGTTCGCATTAGCTGGTTCCCAACGATGGTGGGGAATACTCACTTATCCTGAAGCGAAGCAGAGACTCAACAGCGAGGTGGCCCAATGCCAGCACTGGGACCACAGACGGACAGCGAGGGGTTCTGGATAGGATGGCACGAGCACCGAGTGGTCTGGGAGACCAGCTGAAATACCCCAAAACGTACCCTGGGGCTGGTGCTGTACTTGGTGGTTCTCACAGTTTAAAACAAAGGTTCTAATGGGCTACTGAATGGCTTAGATGGGCCACTTTGGTAATCTGATTGTGATAAGTGACACCTCAGGAAGAGGGGACAAAAGAGGGAGGGGGAAATCCAAGCAGGCTGAAAGGATGTTCCAGCGGACAGGGCTTGTCCTGATGTCATCAGCTCTGGAATGCGGAGGTTTCTTTGAGATGCATTCTCTAAGTGCCTGGGATGGTCGGCACTTAGTTCCTTCTCCGTGGCGGCTCCTAGGATATGCAGAGCGGGGCGAGGTACTCTCGCTGCGGACGTGGTGTGCCCGCTTCGCCGAAATGGCTTCTCAAAGCAGTCTTCTTCCGTGGGTCTTCTGGCTGCCTGAGAACATGGATGCCGGCTGGGCATAGCTGGGGCTGGATAGCAGGCTGCCCAGTAGCGAGGGCAAGCTCGGGGACCGGCTCGCGGGAGGCTCCAGGCGGGAACTGACCAGGGAGCGCCTAGCCAGGCTCGCTGGAGGTTTCCCCGGCAGGCGCCCGGCTGCTAGCAGCGACGTGGGCCCATATGAGGCAGGCTTCCATGGAGACAGGGGGAACAGCACATAAAACACAGTCCAAAGCAGGGAACAGGCACAGTCCGTGGCAGAT
The DNA here is from genome assembly GCF_028583425.1 of Eublepharis macularius. NCBI lineage: Eukaryota > Metazoa > Chordata > Lepidosauria > Squamata > Eublepharidae > Eublepharis > Eublepharis macularius. Next base: position 106,268,652 of record NC_072790.1, read on the forward strand.
GGCAATGCAGGCACGGGGCACACTTGTAATAAAGTCCAAACACACACTGGGAAGTCCAGATACAGGTCAGGGCAGGGCTGCCCAGAAAGAGAGTCCTTTGTGCAGTTATCGAAACATGGAGTCAGGGAACTACACAGTCTATTGTAGCAGCAAGGCAATTAACACGCAGGCAGGAAACTGACACGTGTACCAGAACACACACGTGCAGGGCAGTCTTTGGTGCAGTAGTAAAACAGCAATGCAGGAAACTTTAACACAGTTCATGGCAAGCCTTAAAGCAGGAGAGGGGGCCTACTTGGCAACAATTCCCCCCCTCGGAGACCACGTGGCGTCAGGCGCATGGGTCTCCGAACTTGACTTCAAGGCGAGGTGGTCGGCAATGTCCGGTGGTCGAGCTTCGAGCGAGGAAGGAGTGGGAAGGGAAGGAGGGGGAGGCGTCACTCAAAAATTTAGTTTGGAGAACCACCTAACCGAATAAGTGCAATTTGGATCAGCCAATGGGCTGCAGGTCTCTGGGTTCACACCAGGAGGTGTGCTAAGTGCTACCGTCAGAATACATAGCAGTAATTCATAGTTACATAGGCAGTAATGAGCAATTCATAGGCAGTAACAATTCATAGCAATGAGCAATTCATAAGGTTAAAAGCAGAGGCAGTTCATGAGCCAATTCATGAATGCCGGATTAAAAGTAAAAGCACAGGCAATTCATAAAACCATAAATATACATAAAAGCAATTCATAGAAGGGGGAAATTCATATATGTTGAAAGTGAAAGGTGCAAGCAGGGCATACACGAGTAAAAACGAAGCAATTCATAGGACAATTCATAAAGGATTAAAAGCAATATATATATATATGAGGTTAAAAGCAATAACTTATGAGATTAAAACATTTCATAGATAAAAGCAGCGATAATAGTAAAAGCAAGTGCGTGGAAACAATTCATGAGGGTAAGCGGCGGAAGGGCTCATAGGGGGCAGAAAAATAAACTTCGCAATTAAAAGACCAATGCATGCGGCCAGATTAAAACCCAATTCATACAATCTAAAACCAATGTTTAAATACCCTTTAAAAAGAGACCGTTCATGAGAGGCCTCGGTTAAAACCAAATTCATAGAACGATAGATAGGTTAAAATCACTTCAACGAAGGGAGTCAGGTTAAAAGGCAATTCATATAGCAAAAAGGAAATTCATGTGAATAAAATTGATAGGGGGTGATTAAAAGATCCCAGTTCATGGGAAGATCATGGGCGCACTTGCAATAGATAGAGTGAGGGGTTAATTCGGGGCTAAATTCATAGGGGTGAAATTCCTGGAAGGCAATGGAAAGAATTTCATAGAAAGCTTAAAACAATGGAGCAGCAAAGATCACAGACGGCTCAGTCCGCAGTACAGCTGCTAGACTGGGTTGCATATATACAGGAACAAGCAAGCTTAGTCCATGTGTTCCAAAACACACTTCCACCCCCCCTTGCTGTCTGCGTCAATCCGCAGAGCAGGGCCGGCAGGCGGCGAGAAGGGCTTCAGGCACACAGTTCTAGTCCTCATGGAGGTAGCTCGGCTGTCGGTCGTTTGTAGGCGGGCCGTGGGCTGGGAGGCAGAGAAATACGTCCCCCCCCTAGTCCACAAGAGGGCCTCGGAGCGGTGTCCGGCAGCAAAGCGTCCATGGGGCTGGTGCAGAGTTCATACATATTAAGCACACACATAAGCGTATCTCATAACAATGTAAGTAGTAAAACAAGCAAGGGTTAAACGGGGCGCCAAGTACACCCATTAAGGCAAGAGGAGGTCTGGATTGTAGTGATCCAGGCGGTAAGACAGCTGGAGTTGCTGGAGCTGTCGGCAGCTCCAACAGCCCAAATAAAGTAGTGAGGCACACAACAAAACTTGGAAGGCCAAAATAACAATGATCGGGTGCAAAGCCAAATTGTAAATTCCAGTGGCAGTGGGGCTCCAGCCAAAGAGGGTTTCCCACCACGAGTGCTCACCGGTGGTCTTGATCCGCTGGACAAGATCCAAAATCTCCTTTCCGTTGTGGGACACAACCAAAGCAGTGGTATCCCCGTCCCTCTGGATGCTCTGGAGGGTGCGGTGGAGCTGCGGGTGGGTCAGGAGCTCGTGGATCAGCTCCAGACCGATGCCAAGGGAGACTGGCTTCACATAACGATAGATGGAGGGTGCTACCAGGATCTCTTCTTGGGTCCAGACTGGTACCGTGTAGGTGAAGTCGCAGGCTGCCACCGAAGACAGGTTGCAAAAGCAGCGATTGACTCCCGGGATCACGGGCTTGAGCTGGAACGAGTTCAGGATCACAAAATCGCAGGCCGTTCGCACGCAGGCACATCCTTTCCCAAGGTAGACCACAGCGGAGCTGTTCTCCTGGACGACCTCGAAGGAGCACTCGTTGAGGGCGTCGACTTGCGGGGCTACACAGGGGTGATGCGGTGCAAAGGCTTGGTCTTGGCAAATGAAGCTGGTCTGGTCTCGATGCTGGCACCCTTGGAGGCTGACGAGCTGCCATCCAGTCGGGGTGAAGCGGGCCCAATGGTCGGGGTGGCGAGCGTAGAGAACTTCGGTGTCACTGACTTGGAGTCCCAGAGGCACGACTGGGTACACGTGGAATGACTCGTGTGCACTGGCCGTTAATAAAAATAATTTAAGCTCCTGGGTGGTCGGTGAGAATGAGGAATTTACGAGAGACCACCAGGATTCAAGCTCCAGTTCTATGGGTGACAATTTGGGCATAATCAATCTTTTAATTTCCAGGGGCAGGTGCCCGTCCGTGGCTTGCCGAATTAGCCCCATGGCCACAGCCTGATTTAACTGTTGGGCTTGCATACATGCCATGGCTATTGACACGTTGCGTTCAAAAGACTGTGTTCCTTTGAGCAGCAGAGAAAAATCTCTTTCAATTTGACTCTCCCAGTTAACTAAAATGGAGCTGATCTCGTGTTACCCATTTGAAATGGAATTTAGGGACTGCACCACCGGTTTACCTAAGTCGGAGATGCTAGTCGTGACATGGGCAAACTTATTAGCGAGAGTCTCAATATTGACCGAATCCATGATTGCTAAGCCTCCGGCTGCAGGAGCAGTCCAGTCGGCAATGCTTCGTCTGGCACGTGAGAGAGAGGGAGAGGGATTGATCCATAGTTGTAGCCATGCATTCCAACCCTTGCTACCGGCCTCCAGATAGGGAGCGCACTGCAGCAGCCTCTGGGTTACATTTAGCTCAGCTAAGTCTATGCGGATCTCTTTTAAAGACATTTGCGGGCGGACTAGAACTCTCTCTCGAATGTCAGTCTTCAAAACATGGGAGCCCACTATATGCGTGCCGCCTTGGCTTAATTGTTCATTGCTAGCAATCAAAGGGTCAATTTGGATCGTGTGGGTCTCCTGGGTCCAGATCAGCAGGGAATAATTGCCTGGTTCATGAGTCAAATTTACAAAGAGCAGCCCAAGCCGGTGAAATTTCTCTACTAGGGGCTTGGTTTGGCATTCGGGCGTCTGTTGAACCAGTATCCAATCGGGTGGGCCATGTTTGGCTAGGTCTTCCTCCTTTACAATCCAGGTCAGGTTCTCCCAGCGTTCTATAGCGACAGAGAGAGCCGCGCCTGAAGGGGGCGTGACCGTGACTGATGCAGATTCAGTGGTAGTAGCGCCTAGTAGGATGGTCATTCTAAAGGGGTCTCCTGCCTTCCATACTGCGGCCGACACTAAAATGACTTCACAGTATGGTCCGAAAGCCTCAGTGACAAATGGCGAGATTTCGAAGTTGGCAGGGGTGGTATACTTGTTTACCACCGGGACTGCGGTGGGGGCTGGCCTGATACGGGGAAGGAACATACATGGAATCGGAGCAAGTGGTGACACTGTGTCAGTAGGTGAATAGCACACTAGCTCTTGGGACATGGTTTCCACTCCCACACATAAAATAACAAGCTCTGGAGGTCGGATCCACTGCTCTTCACAACTGCGGAAGTTTGTGCGATCCGTAGGGGTGGTCATATTGTTCTGCTGCACAACCTTGCAGACCATCATTTCATTCCCTGCTAGGGTATTAATACATCTCCAGTGGGGGTACGGCATTAATTTGGACGGGCGTCCCTCTATTAGGGTGCCTGCCAGTGTCAGGTCCAGTGTGTATTTAAACTGTACTGACTCCATTTTCTAATGTTTCTAGTGTCTAAGTGCTTTCCCTGCAGGTGCACCAGTTCCCAGGCAGCTTTCCCACTGGAGGAGACTGTTTTGTCTAACACCGTTCCACCAAGCATTGGCCTTGAAGGAGAGCAGCTTCCCAAGACTGAAAGATGTTGTTTTGAGAACTGTGGGGGGAGGCTGATGCAGATGGGAACTGTTACTCTGTACCTCATGCTTTGCCCTTCATTGGTAACAATGACTGTGTACCATCCTGAGTCTTCTATTCAGGACAGTGGACTATAATGGACCTTTTCTGCAGTAAAGTTTCCTTATTCAATCAATGGACTCTTGTTTGCTTTTGAAAGGGAACCTGTAGGAAGAGCCTTATCTAGCCACAAGCTGACATTTTGTTACCAATCATGCCTGAGTCGGGCCCAGCGGAATCCAAGGTAGTCCCGGACAGGGATCCTTTGTTTGATCCGTATGCGTCCCCCGACAGTCAAACAGCGCAACCCCAAGATTCTCAGGAACCGGTGCCAGCCGGGGCCGGAGCTTCGACTTCTACACCGCCTCTCATCGACCTCAGCAGTGAGGGGACAAGGCCGACGGCTGCCGCTCTCCCCTTGATCTCGCTACCCACCCCGTCGGAGTGGGGAGCCAGACCCCGAGAAACGCGAGAGCGCCAAGCCGGAGGACTACATCCAAGAGTTTCGATGGACGGACGCCGAAGCCTAGAGACTGTCCCTGAGCTGGATAGCAGCCAACCGTAGCTGTTTTGGAACAGGACGACCGAACAGACGGACGGGAACACATCCCGCCGCGGCGCCCTGAGTTGGGATTATTCGGAACTTGCCCCATGGAAAGAGCCAACGGAAGTTCCTGAACAAAGTTGGGTGCAAATGCAAAGTCGCACCCGGCATCTCGGCAGTGACGGGTCTAGCCAAAGGAATTCTAGCAGCGAGATCGCGAGTCGATCAAGGAGATCCTCCGCCTTGGGGGCCGTTTTCCCCGGTGAGTACAACCGAGGGAGGTTCCGTGATGGGGCAACCGGGTCCAAGCCGAATGCAACAGTTGGAAGCTAGGCTGATCGATATGGAGGAAAGTTTGGCTCATGCCATTCACCTAATCTCAGCGATGGGGGCAGGAGAGAGAATCTCACCTGAAGAAATGGCTGTACAAATCGCCACCCTCCAAAGCGTTATGTCCTATCCAGTGGAGGACGCCCCGCAGCAGCCGCTGCCTTCGGGAGAGGAGGAATCCTACCCTGGAGAACCGGGAGAACCGCCCGCGGAACTCCCTAGAATAGACGAAATTCCGCCTAGCGGGGATACTCCAGCTGAGGTGCCTGGAGAGACTCCAACGGAACCCCCTAAATCGGACGGGGATCCACCTCCCGAGGAGACTCCAGCTGAGGTGCCTAGAGAAGGGGAAGAAGGGCCAACCCGTCCAACCGAGACGACGGTGATACCCCCTCCCGCTTCTCCAATAACAGTTCGGCCGGATCAGACGGAAGAGCCTCCGGCCCCTCCTGGGGAGGAATTGCCGCAACAACCGCTAGAAGGGGTTCCCATTCAGCAAACCCCGAGGGACGGTCTACCAGCGCCACAAGACCAGCCTCTACTTCCCAGAGTCACGACGCCGGGAGGGGCAAGCCCACGCGGCCCACCACCCATCAGGCCTTCGCCGCTGCGGCCCCTTCCGCTTCGACCGCAACTAACCCCTTTGCAGCAACCGATACGTTTGCCACTTGATCAGCCCGTATTACCACCTCCGAACCAACCGGTGGGGCCTACACCACTACGACCCCACCAACCCGCCCCCCAGTGGCCGGTCATCACTCAACCGCACCGGCCACCTCCACCTCAACCGCTACTGCCAGCACCTCCGGTATTGCCACCACCTGCCCGACCAAGGTTGCAGCCGCCTGCCCGACCACGGCTACAGCCACCGGCCCAGCCGAGGGCACCGCCGCCAGCCCAGCCGAGGCCACCACCGCCAGCTCAGCCGGTGATGCCGCCGCCAGCGCAACCAGCGCCGCTACCACAACCGGGTCCCCCCGTACCTCAAGTGCCATTGATGCTTCCGACGGACTTCTACCCAGCACCGGCTCCGAGGCAAGACCTCCCGATGGGCTGGGTGAAACTGGAAGCTACTTTTGATGGGGATCCCTCCAAACTGGGATTTTTCCTAGTGCAAGTCGTGCAATTCTTCAACCGGTGGGGACACCTCTTCGGCAGCGAGGCCAGTCAAATTGAACATCTCGGCTCCCCCTTACAAGGCAAAGCAGCGGACTGGTATGTAGGACTATACAATATCGGGGCCCCGGAACTCAATACTCTCCAGGGGTTGGTGGATGCTATTCGAGCGCAATATGAAGACCCCTTAGAGGAAACCAGGGCCCGAACAGAATTGCAAGCCATTAAACAGGGCAGCATGTTGGCGAGAGACTATATTACGAAATTCCGACAATTGGCTGCCAAATGCCCTAGGTGTGAGGAGTCCACCAAAATCATCCTGTTCAAGCAAGGGCTAAACCCGAGACTTCTGGACAGAGCCCTTATGCAGGACAATCCCCCTACGTTGTTAGGTTGGATCCAACTTGCATGCGAAGTTGAAAATCGCATTTTGGAAGTCCGTTTGGTTGAACAACAACAACAAACGGGACAAAGAAGACCCTTGACTTTACAGAAGGGAGGACGGGGAGCTGGGTATGCCACTCGTGGAGCGAGAGATGCTAGATGGCAACAAGGGCTGTGTTTGCAATGCGGACAAGCCGGTCACTTTGCAGCACAATGCCCCTACCGCCTGTGCAGAGACCTCCGCTTCAACTACGGCGTCCAACCCTTGCTCCATTTCCTACTCTCCAATGCCCGATTCCCGCGCCACGCGCGAACAGAGGCCGCGGCGCTTCCCAAAGGCCCACCTCAGAAAGAGGACTGGAAGCGGAAGAAGTTATGGAATACGACCCCGCTTCCCCAAACGCAGAGGTAAATCCAGAAAGCCCCCAGTCGGGAAACGAGATGGATCTGTCGTAAAAGGGCCCAAACGACAGATCCACCCCAAGCCCGTCCCTGCGCGGAACCGGCCACCTGGGTCCATCTTATTCATGCCAGTGACTTTACTTAACCCGGAGAGGAAGATGCACATCCGAGTGCAAGCCCTCATCGACTCGGGTTGCTCGAGAGACATCATCGCCCCAGCCCTAGTCAACGGACTAGTTCTACCAACTCGTGAATTGCAAAATCCAGTGATTTTTGAACAAATGGATGGCACCAATATGAACCCTGTTACCACTGAAACCATTCCAATAATCACCGGCATGGGCCAACACTGGGAGAAAAGGTCTTTTGTCATCAGCTCCACTGCCAAATACCCGTTAATTTTAGGCAGCAAGTGGCTATGTGATCACAATCCCTACATAAATTGGGCAGAAGGATGCATCACTTTCAGTCACGCCAACTGTAAAAACCATCGCTGGAACCAAAACTGGGGTAGTGATCCAACTCACACCGAGAAGGCTCTTCTCACCCAAGAAGAAATAAACCAAATACCCGAACCGTACTGGCCCTTCCTGAATGCCTTCTCCGAAGAAGAAGCTGATACTCTACCCCCGCACCGACGAACTGACTGTGCGGTGGAAATTGTACCTGGAGCCTCATTGCCCAAAGGACGACTCTATCCCATGAGTCTCCATGAACGAGAGGAGCTCCGAAAATTCATCGACACCAATCTTCAAAGAGGGTTCATCCGCCCAGCCAATAGCCCCCATGCCGCTCCGGTACTCTTCGTAAAGAAAAAAGATGGGGGACTTCGGCTGTGCACGGACTTTAGAGGACTTAATGCTGTGTCTACCAACAACGCCTATCCCATCCCGCTCATCCGAGATCTTCTCAACGTCGTGGCCCAAGGTAAGATCTTTACAAAATTAGACTTAAAAGATGCTTACTTCCACGTCCGTATCAGGGCAGGGGATGAGTGGAAAACCGCATTTAATACACCCCTCGGACAGTATGAATATTTAGTTATGCCCTTTGGATTGGCGGAAGCCCCGTCTGTATTCATGTCCATGATAAATGAAGTTCTACACGAATTCCTCTATAAAGGTGTAGTGGTGTACCTTGATGATGTATTAATTTATTCGGACTCGGAGGAGGAACACGTTCAAATGGTGCAAAAGGTCCTGTCCACTTTGATGAACAATAAACTTCCCATTAAGCTGTCCAAATGTGAATTCCACAAAACTGAACTCACTTACCTTGGGTACTGTATCTCCCAAGAGGGGTTAAAAATGGATCCAGCCAAAATACAAGCGATCCAAGAATGGCAAACTCCCACCACCCGCAAAGAAGTGCAGTCCTTCCTGGGCTTTGCCAACTTCTATAGAGACTTCATAGCAAACTTTGCTCAAATCACGCTCCCCTTAACCGAATTGTTAAGGACAAAAAATAAAGGGGACCAGGCTAAAAAACCCTCCTCCAAAATACAATGGACATCCGATTGCCAAAATGCTTTCGAATGCCTAAAAGAGCAATTTGTAACAGAACCCATCCTCTGCCACCCCAACGAAAATTGCCCTTTCATAGTGCAAGTCGACGCCAGCGATGCGGCGATAGGAGGGGTATTATTGCAGAAGGGGGAGGATGGGAAACTACGGCCTTGTGCATTCCTGTCAAGGAAATTTTCAGAAGCAGAAAGGAATTGGAATGTGTGGGAGAAGGAAGCTTTTGCAGTAAAAGCGGCCCTCACTAACTGGAGACATTGGCTGGAGGGGGCGCGATATCCCTTCGAGGTCTGGACAGATCATAAAAATTTGGAGGCCCTTCGCAGCCCTCGCAGACTGAATGCCAAACAATTGCGATGGGCAGAATTCTTTTCCAAATTCAACTTCACTTTAAATTACCTCCCGGGCAAAACTAACTTTCTTGCAGACGCCCTATCGCGCATGCCCCAACACAAGAGCAAACGGGAGGAGACTGTAGACACGGTCTTCTCCCCTACGCAATTGGGAGGCGTGGTAACTACCCGCAGCCGCGCAAGACAGCCCCTCCCGCATAACCAGGAGTGGAAATCGAAACTTAAAGCTGAGGTGGAAAAGGAGGGGGATAAAGCGCCTAAAAGCAAACTGGCTCAATCCCCACAGGGGGACTGGCTAGCTGGAAGCAAATTTTATGTCCCAGACAGCCTCCGACGGGAGGTATTACAACGATGTCACGATGCCCCCACTGCTGGTCATTATGGGTATCTGAAAACGTTGCATCTAATACAACGGCAATTCTGGTGGCCGGGCATGCGCACAGACATTTCCCAATACGTTAGCTCCTGCCCCATTTGCCTCAGCGCCAAAACCTGGAAAGGGAAACCTCCAGGCCTCCTACAACCATTGGAAACGCCTAACAGACCGTGGGAAATAATATCTATGGACTTTATCACTGATTTACCCCTTTCGAAAGGACATAATTGCATTTTAGTCGTGGTAGATCTGTTCTCCGAACAAGCTCATTTTATTCCATGTACTGCTATACCCACCGCTCGAAAACTGGCAGATTTATTCTTAAAACACATCGTAAAATTACATTCTTTTCCGTCCAAGGTGATTTCGGATCGTGGCGGACAGTTCGTTGCCAACTTCTGGCGGGAGCTTTTGCGAATGTTGAATATTGAGCAAGGAATCAGTTCAAGCCACCACCCACAAACCGACGGACAATCCGAAAAAACTAATCAGATTTTAGAACAGTTCCTTCGTTGCTACATTAATTTCCAACAAGATAATTGGGTGGACCTTCTTCCTTTAGCCGAGTTCTCATACAACAACAGTGTGGATGCTTCCACTGGGGAGGCCCCTTTCAAAATTGTATATGGAACTCACTTCAATCCCTTCCTGTTGGACACTCCCCCCCTCCGTTCCTCTAATTCGCCTGATGTATCTTCCTGGTGGGGGGAGGCCAAGCAGCAATGGACTCTTATTAAAAAACACCTCGAGAAAGCCAAACTGGATTACAAAAAGTACGCAGATCGCCATCGTGTGGCCGAATGGGATTTACAACCTGGAGATCATGTTTATATTTCCACCAAGAACCTGAAATTAGCTCAGACAAGCCGCAAACTAGCATTAAAGTTCCTTGGGCCTTTCCCTGTGTGCAAAGTAATTAATAAAGTGACTGTTGCTATAAATTTACCCAAGAACTTGCGCCATGTTCATGATACATTTCATGTCAGTCTCCTTAAAAGAGCTCCCACCGACGACAAGTGGCACATCAAAGCTCCACCCATTCCAACTTTGATAGACGACCAAATACACTACGAAGTGCAACAAATTTTGGACTCTAAATTCAAACGGAATCAGCTTTTTTACCTCATTAGGTGGAAGGACTTTGATTCTGGATACGATGAGTGGGTGAACTCTGTACATGTTCATGCTCCTAGATTAACCAAAGCTTTTCATACTCGTTACCCATATAAGCCAGGGGGGGATCTATTTTAAGGGGGGCAGAATGTCAGGTCCAGTGTGTATTTAAACTGTACTGACTCCATTTTCTAATGTTTCTAGTGTCTAAGTGCTTTCCCTGCAGGTGCACCAGTTCCCAGGCAGCTTTCCCACCGGAGGAGACTGTTTTGTCTAACACCGTTCCACCAAGCATTGGCCTTGAAGGAGAGCAGCTTCCCAAGACTGAAAGATGTTGTTTTGAGAACTGTGGGGGGAGGCTGATGCAGATGGGAACTGTTACTCTGTACCTCATGCTTTGCCCTTCATTGGTAACAATGACTGTGTACCATCCTGAGTCTTCTATTCAGGACAGTGGACTATAATGGACCTTTTCTGCAGTAAAGTTTCCTTATTCAATCAATGGACTCTTGTTTGCTTTTGAAAGGGAACCTGTAGGAAGAGCCTTATCTAGCCACAAGCTGACAGCCAGCACGAGCAAACACAGAGTAGCCAGGTGCCTCATCTCCTGGCCTTCCTTTCCTTTCTGTAGTGAAAATATCCTGGGGAGACCTGTGGGTATAAGTACAGGTTCCCTGAGTTTGTTGCAGCAAAATAAATGAAGTGAAGTAGGGAAAAAAAAAGGAGGGCGTTTTTCTGCCAGCACTGTCTATTAGGTGGGGCTCGAACGAGGAGTCCCAGGGCACTAAGCGAGCCTTCCAGCTTGTTGCTCTGGGGAACTCCTGTGCGGAGGCTTCTTCCTAAAGCATGTATATTTCAGAGGGTAACGTCTTTGCGTCGAGCGAGGGTCGGCTGTACGCTAGGCGGGATTATGCAAACTTGCCCCAGGGGTCCCTGGGTGCCTAGACTATGTGGCCTTCAGGTGCCCCTTGCTCAGTGGCGGGCTGCTTTTATTTTGCGGGCTGAGAGTTATCGGTCCAGCTCGGCCTGGCCTTGCCGCTTTAAAAAGGAAAAAAAAGAACTAGAGAGCGGTATCCAGCAACTATAAGGGTTGCTGCAGACGGGGACCTTCGCTTAATTTCCTAAAATAGGCTCTCGTCATATGTTTGCAGGACAAGCAATTTTTGGAGGGACTTCCTCGGGAGGCCCCATTTTCTGGTTTAAAAAAAATATACCAAAAAGGAGAATACACCGAGCAAAAAGAAAAATACACAGAGCAGAAGCTCCCGGGTGTGGGATGCTTTTAGGTTGCCCTTACTTGGGGTGCCTGGCATGGCTTTATTATAACTTCAACATGTCTCCCCCCCCTTCTTTTCCCTTATACGGCACGGGCAAGGGAAAAGATTACGTTAGACGGGGCGGGCGGCTGCTGGCGGAAAGGGTCGAAGTCGAGCAGAAGGCGCTTGGCGGCGTTTATCGAAAAGCGGCGGAGGCGGTGAAAATCTTTCGGCGCCGTTGGGTCTGGGTTATTCGGGGGTCATCTTGGCGCAGGGTATCCTGGCTATGTAAATGAGGCATGCTGTCCCTTGTGAGTAGCGAACGCACCTCAATAACACATTCCAGAGGGCACATATTTACAAAATACTGGCGGGTCTTTTACCTTTGCACTAAAGCGTACTAGATGGTGGCGCCATATAGCAACTCACCATGACGAATATGAACATTAGTAAAAGAGGGGGTTGATGGGCTTGACGGGGGTTTCCTTCAGGGGAGGCACGGCCCTCAAAGCCAAAGCCGACCATCATGCGAAAGCGTGGGTCTGGCAGGTGAGACCCCGAATCTACGTAGATGCAGGATCTTCACCAGCACGGCGGGTGAAATGTTTTCAAACAAAGAAATCACCTTATTTGGTGGTTTCAACGTTGGAAGACTGCATTCACTTTTGGGCTAAAGCCTCCCTAAACACTTTCACACACAGCAAATCTCTTTTGCCTGTGCAATTTTTTTCCGAACACGTGGCTTAAAATCCAATCAAGAATCACTTTCGGTGGTGGTCCTATTTGGCTTTGGTTGCCGTGTTTCCCCCTAGGGTCCCAACTGTGGGGCCCGCCTAACGAAGTTAAAGAACAGAACTGAAACAACATTTATACATATATATTCTGCCGTTACTTTTATACTAGAGCTACAAAGGTCTGGTCTAAGGGGACACAGGGTATCTCTGGCCCAGGGTGAAGGGACATCTGGCGAATCACTGGGCAGAGGGGGGCTGGACTGGCGGCTGTTCCCCCAGGGTCAAACACAGGCGGGGTGGTTTGGAGCGACTTCCCTTTCCATTCCTTCAATTGGGAGGCATGGAAGTATTTTAGCCAAGTGCCTCCTGTCTTCCTCTGGATGGCTACCTGATAGACGGCTGGAGAGACTCTTTTCGTAATTGGGATGGGGCCTTGCCATTTGGCCGCTAACGAGTGCGCCTTCTGCGAGAACTTCCTATATAGAACAAGCTGTCCTTCTTCCCACTGCCTCGGGTTTCTGACCCATCCTAGTTTGCGGTCCATATCCTTCTGAGCTGTGCCTAACTTCTGGGCCACTCGCATGTGGACGGCGTGTATGGATGAGATGAGGTCCTGAACCCAGGCGTCATTAATTACTACGGGTTGCATATCAGAAGGGAGCTGCGTGTCTAGCCAGAAGGCTTCTGGGAGCTGCATTTTCCGTCCTGTCATGACCAAATGGGGCGTGAGTCCATGAACTGCGGTGGTGCCTCTGATGGCCATTAGAATTATGGGGAGTTTTTCATCCCAGTCTCTCCTGGAGGAGCGAACCATCTTGTGGAGAGCCTCCTTGAGGGTCCGGTTGGTTCTTTCTATGGCGCCGGAAGCTTGGGGATGGCCAGCTATGTGAAAGCATTGTTGGATGCCTAATGCCTTGCAAAGTTCCTGGGTTACTTCTCCAATAAAATGTGAGCCCAAATCGGAATCCATGACTCGTACAGTGCCCCATCTCGAGAATACATTGTTGAACAGTAGTTTGGCCGTGGTGGCTGCAGTGTTATGCTTACACGGGAATGCCTCGACCCATTTACTAAAGGGATCTATGACAGTGAGACAGTAGCGATTGCCGTGGGGAGTGGGAGGAAGGGGGCCGATAAAGTCAATCTGTATACGAGCCCAGGGTCCATCAATTCTCTGATGCTGGAGGGGAGCTCTAGGTCCAGTCGGGTCTGCATTGACCATAGCACAGGACAGACAGTTGTCCACCCATTGTGCTACTTCGGTACGCATGCTAGGCCACCAACCAACCTCTTTGACCCTCTCCAGAGTCAGGTCCTTGCCTCGGTGTCCCTGCTCGTGGACAAACTGAATCAGGTTGGCCCTGACTTCCAGTGGCACTACCCAGTGGCGTTCGCCGGCTGTATCTACTGCCCAGACTATGCCTTCCTCTTCTCGAATCACTAGTCTTCCTGTCTGGTCTCTTCCTGCGGCTAGGAGGTCAGCTACTTCTGGGTCGGATATCTGCAGTTGGGCTAGGTCTAGTGTACCTGCGGTTCCCTGAGCCTGGTTACGGGCTTGTGCCCGGGTGGTGACAGGGTGGAGGGGACAATCTGGGGCTGGTTCCGGTAAGGGAGCATTTTCCGTGGCGGCTGCCTTGGCTGCGAGGTCTGCCTGGTCATTCCAATAGGCGGTCTCTGAGTTCGTCTTTTGGTGTCCTTTAACATGTGTAACCTGCGTTGGGCCTGTGCGGGACTGAAGGAGCGTGGCCACTTGCTGCCATAGCTGTAGGTGGGCTACGGGTTTCCCATCGCTAGCTCTCCACCCCTGATTCTGCCACACCGGGAGCCAGACTGTGGCGGCTTTGGCCGTCCAATCCGAGTCTGTGTAAATGGCAAGTGGGCTTTCTGGGGGCTCAAACTCAAGCACTGCCAGAAGCGCTTGCACCTCAGCCGCTTGGCTGGAATGGGGGCGGGCTGGACCTTTGAGGGTATATGCGTCGCTCACTCACACAGCGCCGTAGCCTGTCCGAGGGGAGCCTCCAACGTGAAAGGAGGAACCATCGCAGAACCAGCATGTGAAGCTGTTCAGTCGGGCTTCCTCTAGTGGGACTCCCCATGTGACTGGCCAAACAACCTGCGGTGGCGGGTCCAGGGGGCACTCATGCTCGGTCCCGGTTACTAACAGGCCATAGGGGGCTGGTGGCTCAGTGGCTTCCTTTTTAAATTCTACTCCGCGGTTGACCAGGGCTAGGGTCCATTGTGCTATGCGGGCGTTAGATACCTGCCCGTCCTGTATTTTTCCAGATAGGATGTACTTGAGGGGCGTATGGGTGGTCTGGACTATCGTGCGCCACCTATGATAAATTCCCAATGGGTCAGACTCCAAACTAGAGCGAGGCAAGTCTTTTCGCATGGGCTGAACTTGGTCTCTACTGAAGTTAGGTTGCGAGAGGCATAGGCTACTACTCTAGCGGCTCCCGCTTGCTGCTGGGTGAGCGTGGCTCCGATGCTTTTGTCCGAGACTGCTAGCTGAATAAAGAACGGCTGGGTGACATCCGGATGGGCTAGAGCTGGGGCTGCGGCCAGACTACGTTTCATTTCGGCCAAGGCTGTCTGCTGATCTTGTCCCCATTCCCAGGGAGTGTTCTTTTTAAGTAGGGCATAAAGAGGGCGAGCCTTATCTGCAAACGACTCGATGAAATCTCGGGAGAAGTTGAAGGTTCCTAGAAGGGCTCTAAGGGAGGGGACGTCAGTGGGTGCAGGCAGCTTGGAAATGACCTCCATTCGCTGGGCATCTGGGGTGTGACCCTCGGGTCCCAGGGTCAGACCCAGGTACTTGACGCTGGTCTGAACGAATTGGGCCTTTTCCCTGCTTGCCTTGAACCCAGTCTCGCGGAGGAGTTCTAGGACTTCCCTCGTGACTTGGCGAGCTAATTCTTCTGTGGGGGCGTGGACCAGGATATCATCCACGTAACTCAGAACATGGGGCCTCGAGGAGGGTTGGAGGCGTTCCCACATCTGAACTACATGGGCATGGCAAATGCTGGGGCTGGAGTGGAATCCCTGGGGTGTCCGCTTGAATGCGTATTGCTGGCCGCGGAAAGTGAACGCGAACTTGTACCAGCAAGACTCATGCAACCGGATGGAGTGGAAGGCGTTGGCCAGGTCTATGACCGAGTAGAACCGGGACCCAGCGGCAATGGCCGTCAGGATCTCATTGTACTTGGCCACAACCGGGGCAACTGGAGGGGTGGTGGCATTCAGGGCACGGAAGTCGACCGTCATTCTCCAGGTCACTCCATCTGCTTTCAGGACCGGCCACAATGGGGCGTTGCAGATGGACTGCATCGGGAGTATGACGTCCCACTCAAGAAGTCCTTCAATGGTCTTGGCTATCCCTGCCTCGGCTTCGGCTGGGTACTTGTACTGTCTCTGGGGAGGGGGGTCCTTTCCTTCAATTAGGACGCAGGCGCCCTTCACTATCCCACACTCGGCTTTGTCTGTCACCCAAACTTCGGGAAAGTCCTGAACCCAGGGGTCTCCTGTGATGGGGGCGAGAGGCAAAGGGGCCTTAAGGGCTGCACATCGATGGACTGCGTTGACAAAGTCTGGGCCTCCCGGGATGCGCCACAGGAGCCCGTTCGCTAAGTCAATGGTCAGTCCCTCGGCTCAGAAGAACGGCATACCCAAAAGTCCATCATCTTCTCCCCGGTTTGCGCATGCTGAAATCCGGGTGGCCAGGCTCCCAACGGAGAGGGGGATATCCTGCCAGACCGGGGATTCCTGCATGCCGCCTCCAAAGCCGGCGAGCTGCATGGTAGTAGGGGTCTGAGTTCCCTTTGTAACTAAGGTGGGCCGGAGTATATTAAGTGAAGCTCCGGTATCTATGAGGAGGGTGGCAGGCTTCTTCTTTAACCTGGGAGTCCCGATCCCTGCCTTTACTGTCGGTCTCCCCCATGTGTCTGGCTTTAGTTTGGCAACTATGCCCATGGAAGGAGACTGGGACTCGGGGCGACCCTATCCTGATCCTGCACCCTGGTCGGTGGAAGCGGCACTCTCTCTAAAGGGGTTGTTGGGGCTCGGGCGTTCCCGGACCGCAGCTATCGGGGGACCCGGAAAGGAAAGGTCCGGTGGTAAGGGGGGCGCCGTCGGGGGTACCGGGGGTTGCTGCTGATCTTCCCAGTCCATGATCGCCTTCATCAGAACGGACGTGGGCTTTCCATCGAAAAGCTCCATGTTCGCTCCAATGTTTTTGAGGCGCATCCAAAGTTCCCAACGGAGGGGGTCCCTGGACTGGGGCGTGCTGCCACGGTCCTTGTAGCCCTCGTGGTCGCCTTGCGGTGCTCCCCAAGCGTTAGACTGATCTGGAGGTGGGTAGACCTGATGGTTGTACGGGTGCGATGCTCGAGAATGGGAAGGGGCTAGGGGCGCATCTTGTGGCCGGGGCTCGTGGGGTCCCTGCTGGGAGGAGGAACCGTAACTCGGGGTGGGTGCAAAGGAAACTCCTGGGCGGTAGTCCCTTGGCCCTCTTCCCCGGTTAAAACTGCTACTCCTTCCCCTCAGGATTCCTCCCCTTGCCTCCAAGTACGAGTTGCGTCCCTGCGGTCGGTACTGAGAGTGGGGGCCATGGTTGGCATAAGTGACTGCGCTTATCGGCTCGCTCTCCTTCCTACGGGAGGCCGGGGACTTCACGTGGCGGATCGCTCCGGTCTCTCGCAACAGGCCAGCAATGCTCCTGATGCTGGACTCCAGCTCTCCCCATGTAATGCTCCCGGGTTCGACTCCTGCCAGGGCCAGGCGAGTGGTGCTGTTGAGCCCATCTATGACTGCTCTCCTAAATTCTAAGTCATCGAAGTCAGGCATGTCGCTCAAGTCTAAGTCTACCTCGTCTGCTAGTTCGGCTAGGAGCTGCTTTCTGGCCAAATATGCCTCTGGGTCCTCTCTGGGTTTTTGAGATTCTGCTATGTATAAGGCCTTCAAGCTCTTGGTAGGCCAGAGGAAGGCGCACAGTTCCTTCATGGCACCATACTGACTGCGAGTGGCTAGCCTCCGGTTAGAAATGTATGCGTTAAGAGAGGTGACTATTTCGGGGCTGGCACAGTGGCGCGCCAGCTGAGCTACATCGGATCCACTGGCGGAGGGCTGGGACATGGTCACGTGGGCGAACCATTGTATGGCTGAGTCCCGGTTCAGGGGTCCCATGCGGTCCGCTATGGCTTGGAGTTCGTCGGGCCTCCAATTGCGTGTTTCCTTAACTATCCGGTCTGTCTTCCTGCCATCCTCGTCTGTGGAAACGATCTCCTTGGTAGCTATCGGGCGGAGGGGCTGCGGGGCTTCCTCGGGCTGGGACGAAGGGGATGACCAGCTGTCGGTACTACCTTCGGGGAGGGCCAAGAGGGCTGCGGGATGCACGGCAGAAATTACGGCCTGCTGCATTCCCAGGTGCTGCTTTAGGGCCTCTAGCTCCCTCTTACAAGCGGAGTGGTCAGCAGAAGCCACCTTGGAGTGATTGTGCTCCGCCATGAACTGGGCGGCATGGGTTAATTTGGCAATTTTCTCCTGTCCTTCAATTACTGCGTGCTCAGCCATATCAGTGCGAGCGGTGGCCGCTTCAGCCTTGTGCTGAGTGTCCTGGAGGGCAGTGGTTAGTCCTTGTTTTTCTAATATGAAATTGACGCGTTCGGCGCGCCACTCAACTGTCTTTTCCTCATGGTCTCTTTCCTGTTCGACTAGTTTGGCCCTGAGACTCTGGATTTCTAGATGCAGGGTGTC
This sequence comes from Eublepharis macularius, assembly GCF_028583425.1. Taxonomy (NCBI): domain Eukaryota; kingdom Metazoa; phylum Chordata; class Lepidosauria; order Squamata; family Eublepharidae; genus Eublepharis; species Eublepharis macularius. Next base: position 106,286,877 of record NC_072790.1, read on the forward strand.
CTGTTCTCGCTTTGCTTTTTCCTCTAGCTCTTTCCTCTCTTTGTCCTGGGCTATTCTGAGCCTCTCTATTTCCTGCTCACTATCTTCCTGCGCTATCTGTAATTTACTAATTAGGGACACGCTGTCCTGTAAGGCAGTGAAAAGTGCCCAGGCTCCGTATCTGTCTTTCTTACTTGACTTGGGTTTCTCCTTCTCACAAAAATCCTGGAAGGCGCTTCTGACTATCTGGAGCGGGTCGGGTCCCTTGAAGGAACTGGCTTCCCAAGGGCAATCTCCCTTCTTAACTAGCCACTTCTCCAGGCGGGGCACGGTGGGGTTTGCCCGGTACATTTTACTTTTCGTTTAAGGCTGATCTCGGGGCGGTTAAAGGGTGGATCAGCGGCACCACGGATGGGGTGATTAAAGCTCCCTATAAGTTTTCCCGTCTAGGGGCCATTCGGAGGTGTATTTTCCTTCGGGTCCTTGGGGATTCTTACACTGGATTCTTAGGGGTTTTTAACAACTTTTCCTCTCTATGTTCCTTTGGGAGGTTTATCCTTCCCTCCGGTTCTCAAGGATTTTTAAACTGGGTTCTACACAGGGTTTTACCAGGGGTGGTTTAAAGGTCCTACACTCGGTTCTCCTCCACCAGGGGAGAAGGAAAATTCCTATTCCCGTTTCAAGCTTGCCTACAAGCCACGGGACCAGGAAAGCTTACTAGCTCAGAAGGTGCTCTCAAGCTCTCTAAGCCCAAGAACCAAAACGCTCAGTGCTTCCAAGCCTCTGCTCAGAAGCCAAAGCTCAGGGGTCTCCCAAGCCTATGTGCTCAGAAACCCAAAAAGTGTTCCCATGCCTCTGCTCAGAAACTGCAATTAAGGGGTCTCCCAAGCCTCTGCTCAGGCAACCAGAAATGCTCCCAAGCCTCTGCTCAGAAGCCAACAATGCTCTCAAGCTCTCTGCCCAAGAACTAAACTCAAAGTGTCCCCAGGCCTCGTGCTCGGAGACAAACGGTTAAACTGTCTCCAAGCCTTGACCAAAAGACTAAAGCGCTCAAGGACTGCCTCTGCAAGTCCCCAAGCAAAAGTGCCCAGGAGTAAAACTACGGTACTCCCAAGCGGAAAAGCGCTCAAGAGTTCTAACAACTCCCAAGCAAAAGTGCCCAAGAGTCCAACTAACTCTCAAGCGGAAAGGCGCCCAAGAGTCTACCTTAAAACTCTTAAGCATGGTGCGGCCGGCTGCCGCGGGGCTTCAGGATCCTGGCTTTAGATTCCCAAAGCTAAACTAAGTGAACGGACTATCGATCCCTTCACGTTTCCTCCGGAACGGGGATTGAAGCCTAAGTGCTGGCAGGAACGGGGTTTGGACCGACTTAGGAGAGACGGGGGAGGGCGGAAAAGAGTTGTATATGTGCTGCTTCAGGATGTGTATATATATAGAACCTACTTCTGGGATCCCACCCACATAGACGCGTTTAGGCGGCCTGGAAAGTGGCCAGGAACTTCACCAGTTCAGAGGTCCTCACCCACAGTACACCGGTTATAACGGCTGGAGGGCCTCGCGGTGCACCACAAAAGGCAAGTAGTCCAAAGCTGGCTGAAGGAGGAAATGGGGGAAAAGCCAACCCACAAGATAGAAATGCTCGCTAGAGCCACACACACTCACACTTTTAATTCCCTGAGCTAAATTGCGCTTCTTACACTGAGGTCTGGAAAATTTTCCTCTACGTCAGTTTGCTGAAAACACGCGTGTCGACTCATGTGGATTCACACGAACTGGGTCATGCCCACATTCTCCACCAGTAAACTGTTACCAGAACTGCTCTTTATTATAATGGGGAATTAGCTATAGCAGTCTGTAACTTAAAATTAGCGCGGATCTTAACCTATGTCTACGGAGGTCCCGATCCCAGACACTCAAGTGAAAAAGAGGCAGACTACAAATAGGTTCCAAACACGTGTATTTAGTGTGGCGTAAGCCTAAACTTGCACAAGCATACAAAGAACACACAAGATCTAAGAAATACAGGGTAGGAAATACAGAGATGTTCGCATTAGCTGGTTCCCAACGATGGTGGGGAATACTCACTTATCCTGAAGTGAAGCAGAGACTCAACAGCGAGGTGGCCCAATGCCAGCACTGGGACCACAGACGGACAGCGAGGGGTTCTGGATAGGATGGCACGAGCACCGAGTGGTCTGGGAGACCAGCTTAAATACCCCAAAATGTACCCTGGGGCTGGTGCTGTACTTGGTGGTTCTCACAGTTTAAAACAAAGGTTCTAATGGGCTACTGAATGGCTTAGATGGGCCACTTTGGTAATCTGATTGTGATAAGTGACACCTCAGGAAGAGGGGACAAAAGAGGGAGGGGGAAATCCAAGCGGGCTGAAAGGATGTTCCAGCGGACAGGGCTTGTCCTGATGTCATCAGCTCTGGAATGCGGAGGTTTCTTTGAGATGCATTCTCTAAGTGCCTGGGATGGTCGGCACTTAGTTCCTTCTCCGGGGCGGCTCCTAAGATATGCAGAGCGGGGCGAGGTACTCTCGCTGCGGACGTGGTGTGCCCACTTCGCCAAAATGGCTTCTCAAAGCAGTCTTCTTCCCTGGGTCTTCTGGCTGCCTGAGAACATGGATGCCGGCTGGGCATAGCTGGGGCTGGATAGCAGGCTGCCCGGTAGCGAGGGCAAGCTCGGGGACCAGCTCACGGGAGGCTCCAGGCGGGAACTGACCAGGGAGCGCCTAGCCAGGCTCGCTGGAGGTTTCCCCGGCAGGCGCCCGGCTGCTAGCAGCGACGTGGGCCCATATGAGGCAGGCTTCCATGGAGGCAGGGGGAACAGCACATAAAACACAGTCCAAAGCAGGGAACAGGCACGTCCGTGGCAGATGGCAATGCAGGCACGGGGCACACTTGTAATAAAGTCCAAACACACACTGGGAAGTCCAGATACAGGTCAGGGCAGGGCTGCCCAGAAAGAGAGTCCTTTGTGCAGTTATCGAAACATGGAATCAGGGAACTACACAGTCTATTGTAGCAGCAAGGCAATTAACACGCAGGCAGGAAACTGACACGTGTATCAGAAAACACACGTGCAGGGCAGTCTTTGGTGCAGTAGTAAAACAGCAACGCAGGAAACTTTAACACAGTTCATGGCAAGCCTTAAAGCAGGAGAGGGGGCCTACTTGGCAACAGTGTTTGATTCCCCACTCCTCTACTTGAAGCCAGCTGCATTACCCTGGGTCAATCACAGCTTCCTGGAGTTCTCTCAGCCCCACGCACCTCACAGGGTATTTGTTGTGGGGATAATAATAATAATCTTTAAACTGTTCTGAGTGGGTGTTAAGTTGCCCTGAAGGGTGGTCTATAAATTAAATGTTGTTGTTGTTGTGACTAACTTTGTTACTATAATACTCTAATATTGAGGATGCCTCTAGACCAGGGGTCTTCAGTGTGGTGTTCATGGGCACCATTGCGCCCACCGACACCTTTCCTGGTGCCCGTCAAGTATGTTTAGAAAGTGAGTGGGGCCAAGTAGGCTTTTGCCAAGCATGGCTTCTGAATGGCAGAAGCTGCATCCACAGCACAAGAATCTTCATAGTGTGATTGAAGGTAAGCTGTGGAAGCCATTATGTGCCTGGCTCCACCTCCTGCAGTAGCCATTTTCTGACAGCCATTTTGTAGTTGTGCCCACCATACTGTGTCAGAATTCCAAACGTGCCTGCAGGCTCGAAAAATTTGGGGACCTCTGACAATGAATCCTCCATGAGTTAATGCAAGTGTCATCTGGGTTTAATTTGACTGTGTCAATTAAACTTCCATTTAATTAATTTGACTGTGTCAAAATACTTCCATTTACCTGTTTGTTCTGCAGTACTGCACATATCTCCTCCATCCCCTTGATGTCTTAGACATATAGCCATGCTTCCCTGTGTTCACTCAAACAACATAGATTCATTGATATAGAGTGTCCTTTTTTTAAAAAAAAAGAAAACAAAAAACTGCCGTTCAGATCCCAACAGTGGTTTCACTCAAACTGCAGCCAGAGGCAATCAGACTGAGACATTTGACAGATTGAGGTAAAATGCTGAAAGGAGGTGGTGGAGTGTGGGAGGAGGACAGGGATCTGGGTAAGGGAGGAAAGAGGAGATATTAAAAGGGGTGTCTCCCCCACACTCTCAGCAAAAGGGGAAAAAAATCATCATTCTAAATTATAGCTAATGTTTCTTTTTGAGAACAAGAGAGATGCATCTTTGCAAAGGAGATGGGGATGGATTTAAATGCAAAAGGGACAGAGGGAGGGGGGAATTGCAGAACCAAGCAAGGCACTGTGCATTTTTTTTTTACAACCACATTGGTTTGGGTGCTTCTCCCTTTCTTTTTCTTTTCTTTTTTTTAAGTCCTCCTTTCAAGTAGAGATCCCTAACTTGTGAAATGTTTTTGATTTTTTTAAAAAAACGCTTAAATAAAGAGTCAAATTTGAATCAAATACCTTTATTGGCATAACAGGACATACATATGCACAAAATAAAGGATCAAAAATGAGAAGTCTCTGCCCCCTGTAAACAAACTTTATATGAAAACAAGAGCAAAAGGAAATAAAAGAGAGAATTTGAATAAATCAATTTACATAATAGTAATGGAGGATGGTTTGGAGAGAGAGAATGATAGGATGCAATCTTTTAAAAATAAAGGAGGAGGACGGACAGTCAAACCCATGGAGGTTCATGCATGAGTATAATAAATGTGTGACCACAGGAGGAAGTATACATCTTATCAAAGAGTAAGTGAGAGCCAGTTTGGTGTAGTGGTTAAGAGCATGGGACTCTAATCTGGAGAGCCAGGTTTGATTCCCCATGCCTCCGAAGCCAGCTGGGTGACCTTGGGCTAGTCACAGTTCTCTGGAGCTCTCTCAGCCCCACCCACCTCACAGGGTGTTTGTTGTGGGGATAATAATGGCATACTTTGTAAACCGCTCTGAGTGTGCATTAAGTTGTCCTGAAGGGCGGTATATAAATCGAATGTTGTTGTTGTTGTTGTTGTTGTTATTGTTATTAAGTATGTGGAATTCTGTTCACTTGCATTAACTCATGGAGGATGTATCATCTAAAGCTGCCCTGAGGGAGATGGAGAAAAGGAAAACCGAGAAACACCCTAGCTATGCATACCACTGAAATAGACCTGTCTCTCAATTGTTTTCATGAAGCCTATGTGTGGTTCCTTCAAGCCAATAGTCCTCTCATAATAGGCCAAGGGAATGTCATGTGGCACCCTAAGTCCAGGCATTGCCTTCATTGAGGACTAGGAAACTTAGCAGTCCCCAAAGCTTTTATAAAAATAAAAGTATAGGGTATGAAATTTAAGTCCCTAGTTGTCATACATATCCGTACTGGAATGACTGTTTTTGTGAAGGTTGTCTGAAGAACAAGCAGAATTAAGCAAATGGTTTTAGAAGGAAGTAACTCTATTCAGGACTGCAGTGTAAGTCAAACAGAGATGACAAGAGCTGAACTTCTAGGAACAATGAGCAAATTGAAAAGTAATGAGCCTTTGATTCTGAATCTGGATAGCATATACACAAGGTTCTTCCAGAACTCAAAGATGAAATTGTTGATATTCTTACAAGTATGTGTAGCTTGTTACAAAATCAGCCTCCCTATTGGAGTACTTGACAGTAAAGAAAGCTTATAAAGGTTATTAAACAAAGTGTTGTTAGTGCTCAAGGTTGCAAGTAAAACCTGAGCAATTGAAAACCTTAAGCATTAATGCGTTTTTCAATCATCATTTTAATTTTTCTAATGGGCCTTTACAGCCAATTTATAGTCAAATTATTGCATTTGTAGAGAATTTGTAAAATCAAAAAGAGTCCAGTAGCACCTTTAAGACTAACCAATTTTATTGCAGCATAAGCTTTCGAGAATCACGTTCTCCGTCAGATGCATGATACAAACTGGTCAAATACAGAAGAGGAGGGGGGAGAGGGGAGAGAAGGAGAGGAGGGCTTATACTACATAGAAATTGGATGCTTTTACTGCTGCAAACTAACACGGCAAACTGACTACACACCAAAAGGAGATGTTTACATTTACTAGCAAAGGAATGTTTTGGTTGCCTCCCCCCTAATTGCATCTTGTCCTCTCCTTCTCTCCCCTCTCCCCCCTCCTCTTCTGTATTTGACCAGTTTGTATCATGCATCTGACGAAGAGAACTTGATTCTCTAAAGCTTATGCTGCAATAAAATTGGTTAGTCTTGAAAGTGCTACTGGACTCTTTTTGATTTTGCTACTACAGACTAACACAGCTAACTCCTCTAGAGAATTTGTCTGATTCTTCAAGAAACACAGGTCTTTGTCAAATGAGTTTGTGATGAGCAACGGTTATAACACGAGTACTTATATGTAACTATAATTTAGAACACTGAATGATCTGCTGAACCTTAAACCTGGCCAAAGTAAGGACAGCATTGTGGGGGGAGCAGTTTTGAGATCTAAAATAACAACAGTAAAATAACAACAGTGTGAAAAGTAGTAGTTGACTGAAGTTGGATATTTTCTTACTGGGTGTGAATGATCTTTCTGTCAGGGAACTATGTTGGCGTGTAGCAATACATTGTGCCGAGATTATATTCATTGTTCAAATTGCATCCCAGCTGCACCACACATTATTGCAATCTACCTATTACTACCAACTGTGGAGAATCAGGCTGGTTTCAGTGCCCACTTCTCTCTCTTTATACACTCCCTTTTTTCATGCCATAGCTTTATGTAACCTAGGGCTTTTACAAAATAGAATTCTTTTTATTACTGGTAATTTAGTAGGTTCCTGGGGAAAATGTAATAATAATCTTTCTTCCAATGTTAATTTTTCCTCTATGTATGGAGGACTATATCGGAAAGATGGGATTTAAAATGCAGAGATAGGGCAGGAAGCATAAGCAGGAAACTATATTCTTGCTCATTCCTGGAACTTTCTTATATAACTTTCATGCACTTTTCCATTGTGACGTTCTGTGAAGGAAATTATTTAGTATTATGAAGAAGGCATGCACCTGCTTTTCATATTTATGGTAATGCTACTGCTAATTGGTATTTCTTACAGATATATACACATGGGGCAATGTACATGCAAATGAATATAATTTCATAGAGGAATTTCATTGTGTGGTCTTAATATTATTATGGCTAATACCTGCATGTTGTCATCAAAGGATCAATTTACATTGCCAGTAAAATCACAGGGTATCACTTCAGAATGCAAGTCAGAGGGTGGTTGTACATAGAGAGCTAGCACATCAGGGAGAGCAATTTAAAGGCTCTTCTCCATGATGCCATGTTTTTTTTAGTTTTTGACATGGGAAGCATTCAGTCAGATGATTCTCCACCCACTTTCTGAAATGGTACAGAATGGATGAATAAAATAGCCTTCTCTTCTGTAAATGCAGCCTGTGTGGTAGGGAATATGTTGGGCTTTGTGGTAGGGGATATGTTGCTGTGTGACAAGAACTTCTGCCCACAAAGTATGAATTTCTTGGCTCCCACCTCTCATGCTAGCCCCAAATGTCCCCCTGAAATCATTTCTTGAAGGCAAGGGGACTACAAGGAACTAGGTTTGCGTGGACGTTTCAGGCTGCTGCAATAGGGGAGACTAAGGAAGTCATGTTCTGTGGCCACAAGTCCTTGTACGTGCAGAAACATTGAACTGGATATAATCCAATGATTGGTAAAACATAGTAACTACTTTTTGAAATCATATCGTGCTGGATGGATTGTATTTATCATGAGATGAAATTTTATCAAGTGTGCAGGCTGCCATTTTAACAGTCCATACCTCTGCAGAGTTATATCAGTCATAAGATGATTTCTGTACCTAAGGCTTGGTTTGATAAATTAGAGTCTCAGCATAATCAGTGTAGCTGAGACCTAGCCTATATTCACATTTTAGGACCAATTGGTTAATTTAAGAAAGTGCCCCCTCATCTCAGTATTTTTTTCCTGCAATGCCTGGGAAAATATTAACATTTTCCTTTGCATTAATCTCTCTTGTTTCTTTTTCTTTTGGCTTTTTTGTCGTCACAAACATCATCAAATGTGATAGACGATATAATGACGTGATGTCAGCCCATTCCCTGCTTGATTTCTAATCAGCTGGGATAATCCATGGACTAGTAGAGGGAGCATCATCTTCAGTTTCAGTTGACTATTTACTCTCATAGATGTCAGTACATAGCTGAGCCATAGCATGACATTGACATGAACACTACATGATCTGTAATTGGCAAGTCTGGCTGATGAGACTAATCCTTGAATTAAAAAAGGAAGAAGAAGTAGCCTAGAATATATGGCATTAGAGTAGTGGTAGACTGGGGAGAGTTAATGTTACATGTAGGACTGGGAAAGATGAATATTTATTTATTTATTTATTTAGAATATTTCTAGGCTATTTCTCCAGAGTCTTGTTTGAGGCAACTTACAACTAACCACAGTATAAAACAAAAGCCATTAAAACACACACACACACACACACCACTAAAAACAAGGCATTAAAAACAAGTCATATATTCTCACATAAGAGGTTGGATCGAGACAATTGACAATCGTCTCTTCCATTCCAGACCCTCCTCATGTTATTCCTCAGGGGCTCAGGATCACCTGTTACCATCCCCTGACACAGTAATCTTCAGGAGAAGCATTTCATGGAAATCAGCAGTCTGCAGTATGTGAGGGGGAGGCAGAAAGGTTCTATCCCACTGATGGAAAATCTAGTCTAGGCCTAACCAAGCTGTATGTGTATGTTTTTTTCCCCCAGGAAGCATTCCTACTTCATAAATTACTCTTTTTAGAAAGTAAATTGGAATAATATTTGTCACAGATGTATTTGCATTGTTTCCTGTTTCCAAGGTACTAAAAATTGCATTTATTATGAAGTACTTATGGAGTCTCATGGTGTCTTGGGGCCTATTCTCTTAGACAGAGGAAGCCAGATTTTGGCATGGATTTTCAATTTCACTGGTAATGAGCTAGAATTGAGTCCAGTAGCACTTTTAGTGTAGTAATGAGTTTCACGAAATTTGAAACTATTAACCTCCATTTGAATCTGTCAGTTTCAAATTAGGAAAATCTGTTGAACATATCCAGTTTTTCATTTCTGCTTCGAGCATGACAGAGGTTAGAGATTTTTTGCTATGAGACTAAATAAATAGTTGCAAGGCTATTCAGATATGACTGTTTGTTCCAATATTGTATAAATCTTTTTATTTTTGCCCTGAGAATAAAAAGAGATCCATCTTTTGTACACAGCATTTTCAGAAATAGACTTTAGCTGTTACACTTTAATGTCCACCCCTTAAAAACCCATTATCGATAGGTGTATTTATTGCAGTTGCTGCTGAATTTGAGTGTTATGATTCAACTGGATTCCTGCACAGAAAGCAGTAACGGCTTTGTTAAAGCCAGGCATTAGTCTGGGCCTTCATACAGGCAGATAGGTATTGACAGAACCAGCAGCGGAGAAGTTTGATTCACTTTGTTCAGGAGTTTGCTTCTCAGTGAAGCATGCTGGACTGTCAACACCCCATTCATCACAGTTACTGATGTCAGACATATTAGATGAAGAAGCAGCTGCCATGGCAGCAGCACTAGAAAGAGGAGTCTTGTTTAAAATGGGGTATAGGACAGGCTAAGCAAGAGATTGGGAGGGAGAGGGTGTTCATAAATCTGTGGGAACTGTATTTTCCTTCAGCTTTTTTTTAAAAGAAAAGACAAAGAACACACAACTATTAGCTACAAGTCTATTTGCGGGTGCTGAGATTCTTAATTTCTACTTCCCTATTTATGCTGTACTTATCAAATGTTCAACATACTTCACTTTTGTTGCTATCTCTTACTGCCAACCAAAACTACCCTTTTACATTTTCAGTTTTAGTGGCTGAAAAAAAAGGGATGGCATGATATCAAAGAGCATTGGATGCAACTATTCACCCATACTCTCTTTAAAGTGTTGTCATAGAATTGACAATTCCAGCTCGGGAAATTCACGGAGATTTGGAGACAGTGCCTGGGAAGGGGAGGAAGCCAAGAGTCAAATTTTAATTTCCAGCCTCATATAACTTACCCCTGGTCATTTCCTCCCAGCGCACTTCATCTTTATATTTTTATATACATGCGCTCTGTATGCCATACTAACCATTTGATCATAAACATTTGCACTTGAATAGCTGGCTGCTATCCAGTTATGTTTTACTCAGCCTAAAAAACCTCTCAATACTTTCCTCAGGTTTTCTCATTATTGAGGAGAAAAATCCACTCTGAAGGCTTATTAAGGATGTGTTCTGAGAAAAATTTCATTACCATTTCAGATTCGGAGGGGGGAGATTTTTGCTGTGATTTCTGGGTTTGGGGTAGGACATTATTGGTTCCATATTCAAATCTGTGTACTTATTTTGATTCCAGAGTTTGGGACCATTGTTTTCAAAAGGGAATGTATTCAAGGGCCTGGGCAGCTGTTTATAAAGATAATGGCATCAAACTTACACAGAACATAGTTCTTCCTGTAATCTAAAAAACACCTATGTTTCAAACAGATTGAACAAAGGGATTTGATTTTTACAGAATCCTGAATTAGGTGCCTCTCTGCACAGGAATAATGCTCTCTACTGATTTCTATGGGAGAAAAATGGTAGACAAGTGGCAACCTTGCAGGAGAGTGCCAGCCTGGCCACTAGTTATTTTTTTTAATTAAAAACACTATCTACATTCATTTAATTTTCCTACTCTTACAGTGACTGTCAGACAATATTTTTGTTTATTTTTCACTGAAAACTGAATTTGCCATTCTTCCATGTTGTGGTTGTTCATTTCTTTTCACAAAGTGAGGAAGGGTCCTTTGCAGAAAACCTCCCCATCCCATCCCATCTCAACCCATCCCACAGTTCTGCCATTATTCCCTATGGGGGATTTATTTTGAAGGGGTGGACGGGATTAGCAGTTTTTATACCAATGACACCAAAATAGCAAGGGAGCTAGAGCTGCCTGTCCACTAAGGAACTCACAAGTTTCTAGTAAATTGGACCAAGGGATACAATTCTAAGGCCTACTGGACAATGTGCCCCCAGACATCCCTACTCACAGAGGGAAAAGGGGCCAGAACTGCAGCTCTGCCATGCCTTGCATATGGATTTTGCTGGCTGGAAGCTGCCTTTCCTGGGTCCAGAAAATCAATGGAATCAAAGAAAAACAAGATGCCTGCTGAATTGCTGATGGTAAGAACTAAAACATGAAAAACACAGGGAAGGGGGTTCACCATTTCTAAGAATCCTGGATTTGTGTTACAATTCCAGAAAATCGAGGTGATGATGACTAGACATGGGCACGAAAAGCATTATGAATGAAAAAAACCACAAACAGCCCGTTCATCTGTTCACGAACAAGCCATTCATGAGGCTCCATTCTAAACAATTGCAAGCCTCGTTCCTTGCCTTCGTCAGCCATTCATCAAGCTAGACAGTCTGGGGCCTTTCAATCAATTCTCCTGGCAACGGCAGGGACTGAACTCTGTCTCAACTCTTTCTGGCTTTCCTTCTGGCTTTAACCCTTCAAAGTACTTCCAGCAGAGAGTCCCATTTTTGCCACTGTGAAAATGACAGGAAAGGGGGAGACCCATGCATCATGCCTTTCCCGGGATGCAATCTCTCTGAAACTTGGGGGGGGGGGGGTCCTTCAGAGGACAGTGAGGACTATGTCCCCTGCAAACTTGGGGGGTATTTGACATCGGGAAGGTCAGTTTGTTACCCCTCAAAGTAGCTTCCACCAGACAGTCCCATTCTTGCCACTGAGAAAATGACAACAAAGGGATCATGCCTTTCCCGGGGCGCAATCTCTGTGAAACTTGGGAGGTCTTCGGAGGACAGTGAGGACTATGTCCCCTACAAATTTGGTGGGCATTGGACATTGGGAAGGTCAGTTTGTAACTCCTCAAAGTAGCTGCCTTCCAACAGGCAGTTCCATTTTTGCCACTGTGGAGAGAAAATGACAACGAAGGGGTGGGGACACATGGATCATCCCTTTCCCGGGGTGCAATCTCTCTGAATCTTGGAGGGTCTTTGGAAGACAGTGAGGACTATGTCCCCTGCAAATTTGATGGGTATTGGACATTGGGAAGGTCAGTTTGTGGGGTGTTTAAAGGGCCCTGCCCCTTGCACCTGGCAAGAAAGGGCCCTTTAAGCTTTCAGCGGGCAGGTGGCAGGGGGGAATTCCCCCTGCCACTTGCCAGCTGATAGTTTAAAGGGATCTTTAAGGGGCCACGAACAACGAACAAGTTTGTGAACAGGGTCATGTTTGTTACTGTTCATTGTTCGTGGATGGCAATGAACAACAAACAGCTTGTTTGTGTTTTTTTTCCATTTGTGCCCATGTCTAATTATGACATGAAACAGAAATTTTCATGTATATTTTCAGCTCAGGAATTTCTCAATGCACACCACTAAGTCCCATAGAAAGACAACAGCAGTTCTATCCCTCATTCAATTTCTACCTGGCCTTTGGCCTTTAGTGTCCTTACAGGGCACAAACAGTCTTTCCCAGACTTTATGTACACCATACAGTCTTAGTGGTATAATATAAGAGAAACAGAAGTTTCAGCCTGGAAATCAGTAGGACACTGGATGGTGGGGACATGGGGGGGGGTGGCTGTCTGCAATGGCATGATGCCACTTCTGAGAAAATCTGAAAGTGACAACACACCTTTCTAGGAATTGCTGGAAATGCTATGGTAAGCATAGCATTTTGAGCAATTCCTAGGATGACTGATATAGCTTCCAACTTTTCCCTGGAAGGGAAGTCACTCCATCAGCCTGATGGCCATGAGAGATCTCCTGCCTCTAATGGGGGACTGGCAATCCTACCTAGAGCATCTACCTTATATAGACACACTAGAACTGATGCATGGATGGAAGGATGCCAAGAGAATGGGCAGCCAAGGTTATTTTTCTTCCAGTTGACCTGGAGACATTTAGAGGGCAATAACCTATGTCCACAGGTGGCAATTACTACAACAGTTAGTTCATTAATTGACTTTTTAAAAATTTATCTGCCATCTTTTTATACTTATGACTTTAAAAAAAAATAAAAACAATGTTAAGTAGCAAGACTTAATATAAAATTATCATAATTAAAACTACAGCAATAAAAATAAATTAATAAAAGACTTCAATCTTTATAATGAATAAAGCAATGCTATTAAAGAAGAAACTTTTTGAGACTGGTAGTATATTCATTTGACAGCTTTTAAATATAAAAGTCAGACATGGCATTTGTTTGGTCCCTGCCTCCAGCACCCCTCAGGAGCTGCCTCTGTCTCCTCTACCAGTTTTTAAACACATTTTTCTTACATTGGGGAAGTGTTTCTTGCAACCATTTGGAACTGAGAAGGAACTCCTTCACTAATAAAAAAAGCAGTGAGCATGCAAAAAAATTTTGTGCTGCTTTAATACAGTGTGAGCTTCTCCAAGAGCTTTGATTCTCTGGTGATTTTTTAAAAAATCACATGAAAAGCAGCCATGCAGGACCTTGATTAGATTCGTTTGGCCTAAGGACAGAAAGAACCTTCTGCTTTTCCCCATGGCACGGCTGCCTGTTTACTCATGCATGGCTTTTGTTATTCATGCCACCGCAAGGCTATTGGCATTTCTTGTTTACAATGTATAGAGGTAGTTTATTATGATTGTGATGATTGTGATTAGTTTTCTGTGATTGACTCTCCAGAACAGTGGAATATATATGTGTGTGTGTGTGTGTGTTGTTTATGCCATGATGTCATGGGCAATCATTCTGGAAACAAGAGACACAGTGTGGCATGCATGTATAACTGCAAATCATAGTGCTAAAAACAGCTCAGGTCTCAACATTTCAGCTTGGCTAAAAGACGCTGTAGGTCATATTTTCAGTTGCACATGTAATTTGCCTTAACAGCTTGTTGCTGAAGAAAAATATGTGTGCGTGACTGTGTGTGTATGTGTGTGTGAGAGAAATCCTTTTAAAATGGGTATTACAATAATGATATTGCTGTACTCAAGTGGAATTTTAGTATTACTTCATGCTTGATCTTCCTTCACCCCTGTATTTAGAGATAAATCTTAATATCTATAAAATGCTATGTATGGCCCATAGTGTGTCATGCTTAGAGCCAAATAGATTTTACAGGCCTCAAATTAGATGCCTCTCTCTGCAGCCACTCTTTCTTTGCTGATTCCTAAAATGTTGTTCAAGCAGCAGCCTAGTAATTTGACATCACAACATCTATATTGCAATCCTATGACATCCCTATAAATCAATGAAATATACATCTGACGCAGAAAAGCTTTGATCCCAGGGGCAGCCCCACTCCTCACTGACATATGTACATACATATAGAGTACGTTTGATTTCTGTACTCAGCCTGGCTCCATGGGAAGAAAGTAAAACCATAAAGGACTATGGGGAAGGCAGCACTTTGTAACCATGACCTTGTTTTCTCTCACATGGGAAAAACAAGAACTTGAAGTGAACAGAGTTTTTTCCTGCCTCACACTCCCCTCTATTGTTATTACAATTACACCTGCCTTTGCTCACAGCTCTGGGTATATTTGAATTACTTCAGTGGTGGATTCCCATGCTACGCTCAAATAGAATGTTTGATCCCCTAGTTTGATGAATTTCAAAATTTCCCACAATTTGTGTTAGTGTACATAGTACTGTCCTGTCTTAATTTGTACATCAAAATCATAAACGGATTAGTTAATTGCCCCACAGTTATCATTCTCATCAATGCCCCCCTCCCAGGTTCCACTTATGCTATCGTATCAAATAACTGTTTTTAGCAGTTATATTACTTGCAAATAAGTATCTTTGCCATAGAAATCTACTGATTTCAATCCCCAGGTACCAGATTTCTGGGTCCTCTCAGCCCTTTCCCTCATCATTTATACATGTCCTCATTTTCCTGCTGCATCCTTAATGCCCCAGATTTCTAAGTTGTATGCTTTATTACCGAGCCCACAGATTCATGTATACCAGGATGCTTAAGAATAACAGGTTAATTCAAGGTTGTTACTATTAAAATTATCAGAAATGTATGTGTAGGATTTTTGATCCTTTATGATATGAAATGTGTACAAGTGAATATTCCCTTATTCTGTTTACCTCTTAGTTTTTGCCTTTGTAGCAATCCCATTATTTGTCTATCTGTTGGTAATAAAACCTTATTATTGTGCTTCAGTGTTTGTTTTGCTGTTCCTCAAATCTCATGCCAATATAAGTCCAACCTCCCATCACAATGCTGGTAGCCCAAGCCACAGGCACCTGATATATACAGGAAAAGATCCCAATATAAATTAACCCTACTAGTGCTGGTTTGCATTATGGACCAGAGAACCAACACATGTAGCCATTTGGCAAACAGCAGGAGAGCTCCAGCCAGCCACTGACATAAAAAAAGTCTGCATTTATTTCGTTTTCCTGCTCTTACAGTGACTGAGTGACAACAAAATGGACCAAGGTATTCAGTTCTACAGGCCCCTAAGCAAGGTGCTCCCCAGCCAAAGTAGTAAAGAGTTCAGTAGCACATTTAAAGTTGGTTAGTCTTAAAGGTGCTACTGGACTTTTTACTATTTTGTGACTACAGAGTAACACGGCTAACTCCTCTGGATCCCAGCCAAAGTATTTGCAAACAACTAAGATGGGGTTTGGGGGAGGGATCTGGAGTGGCTGTTTTTCAACCAAATGTCTCCAAAATTGCAGCAAATTTACTGTTACCTGCCCAGTAAAAAACTCCACGTTTCAAGCAAATTGAACTAAGATTTCCAATTCCATGGGCCAATTCTATAGATGCACCAGCTGCTACTTGCACAGTGGAAAAAAAGGGGCCCTGCCCCCACAAAGCAGATTGCACAGGGCAATAGCAGTTCTCTGCAGATGATTGGCTGGGAGAGCTCTGTGCTCATCCCTTGCAAAGATCCAATTTCAAGAGAGAAATTGCTCAGGAAATCAATAGAATCAAAGAAAAACATGAGCTCAAGCTGTATTGCTGATAACTATCCAAGCTAGAAAAAAACCTTAGATGGTTCAGTGGGTTTTGCAATTCCCAAGCATTTTGGCTTTGCTTTACCATTCAAGAAAGTCATGGTAATGATGACCCCAAACAGCTATTTCTGTGTATATCTTCTGTTCAGGAATTTTATAATGCATTCCCTTAGTAGTTATTATGTTCATGTTCTCTTTTCTGTTATTTACTTGTTTCTCTTGATTCCAATGGGGAAAAAAAACATTTTTGCCTGTTTTCCACCGCTCATTGATCTTGGAATCATGACAGTTTCTTCTGCCAAGCATCAACCAACCAAGAGGTAGCCAAGATTGGTGGCAACAGCAGCAGCAGCAGTATAACCATCAACTAAATAAGCCCTTAGTTTGGTTTGGGGGAGGGACAGAAGGTGTCACACTCATGCTCAGCTCCTGGATGGCTTCTTGCATCCAGCCATAGCAGGTGGTGTGACAGTTATTTTCCTTCTATGCAATACTGAAGCACATACTTGTTTATCTTCATGTACAGGTAGCTGTATTGGTCCAAAGTGAAATCCAAAAGAAAAACCACGTACTGCCTTTTTTAAAGAACCAATCATAATAATACAGAACAGTATGCTTTCATGTTCTCCAGAACTTTTCAATGTAGACAGACAGATACTAATATGGCCTGCCTTACAGGGCTGGTGTAAGAATAGTTGAGATAATGAGCTAACATGAACACCTGGTGCACTATATACATTCCAAGAGTAATCAGTGGTTTTACTATTCTTTGAGAGAGTATTTCTGTGCATATTCCTAATGACCAGATTTGGAGCAGATTAACGTCAGCAAGGCTGCTGCATCATGTGTCTACAAATGATGCCCTGGGTTGATCAATGAAATTGGAAAACTTGGTGAATGTGAAATTTTGTCATCTCTGAAAAGGAAACCTATTTAGGGGCATTCTGTTACTGCTAGTACTATCAGTAGTGCTATTTAAAAAAAATTCGCAAAGTGATTAAAATCATGCAGCCAGACTTGGACAGCCTAGGCGAGTTTGATCTTGTGACATCTAGGAAGCTAAGCAAGGTCAGCCTTGGTTAGTAATCAGATGAGAGACCTCCAATTAAGACCAGAGTTTCAGAGGCAGGTAATGGCAAATCACCTCTATGAGTTTCGTGCCTTGAAAACCCCAGCCCCGGGGTGGTGGGTCACCATATCAGCTATGATTTGAAGGCACTTACCATCATCATCCATCCAGATTATATTAGTTTAAATCACATTTTTTATTCAATGTATTTATTTATTCCTTTTATATCTTGCCCTTCTTCAAAACATCTCAGGGCATCTAACAAGATTAAAAGTATTTAAAAAAATAAAAGGCAATACATTTAGTAACAGCAGCTAAACTTTCCAAATAAATCACCCAATACAAAATTTCTAACCCCAGAGAACAAGTTTTCCATATCCAGTTCTGTATTAGTAAAATGCATTACCATATTCTTTCCAGAAAACACAGAGAAGACACTATTTTATGACAAAAAGTGTTGTTCTTATTTAGCTCATATCGATTGTCAATGTACATTTACTCTGTGGCTGCTGCAGCTCTTACAGTTGCTCCCCAGGCTGGTGACATCTCATCTTCTGCCCAATGGGATGCTGCAGGCTGCTATGGTGACATTCAGGCTCAAGAGTGAAGAAAGAGAGAATGTTAGCAAAAGCATTGAGAAGACCTGAAGGACACGGAGGCAGCAATTCAAAGCAAAAGAAAGAGCCAGCAAGGAGCAAGATACCATGATCTGAGTGAAAGATAACAATAACATGGAAACACAGTTTAGCAGTTCATGGAGTGGAGAATGCCCTCAGGTCATAGTTGACTTATGGCACCCCCCTGGTGGAGTTTTCATGGCAAGAGACAAATACAGGGAGAATTAGAGAAATTCTTTAAGGAACATTAATTGTTTACTCTTTACCAAAATATGACTAGAAGAGTATCAATGATAAAAATCTAATAGTTGCTAGGGGATTTTGTATATATCTGTCATTAATATAAAGCCTCCTCTGAATATTAGGGACAATCCTAGCCTTGTCTGTGAATGATTTAAGATACTGACTGAGCCTGATGCTGGCATAATATTGAGATAATCTGAAATAATTCAAACATATGCTTCTGGCATATTTGGAAGTGGTCTCGGGGTGTGTTGGGGAACGATTGGATCTTCATCAATATCCAACATCTCCCCAGCCCTCTCCTTTCCCCTGGAATAACATTATGCCAGCAACAATCCTGATGTGACTGGAAAGAATCCCCATAAAAGTCATGGAGACGGAAAGTACAACTCTGTCTCCCTACCAGCCCCACTACAACTCCAAAACTTCCCAAGCAACGTACACATCCTAGGACACCCATAACTCAGATGACAATATTTGGTTTCATCTTTCTCATGTCTGGTATAAGGAGGTCTGTGAAAACCGGAGATGTTTCCAGGGGAAATGCACTGGAATGGAATTTTGGTACATCTTTAGGTTCTGGCACCTCTTTACAGAGTTTCAGCACCTCTTGGCATTTTGGACTTAGGCGGAGAAGGTAGAATATCATGAATATATCATAAAAAAGAAAAAGAAAAAAGCACTGTTGAAAGCCCACAGAAAGGGCATTTTTTACAAATTGCTAAGGAAGAGAATAAACATTTTTCCTGTCCTAACTGGTTCTCCATCTTAGAATACAAACACCAGATGTGTACCTCCAGTTTTGTGATATGCACCTGAAAAAAAATTGGTATGTTTCAGATTTGGATTTTAGGAATGGGTTCCATACCAGTATTCTGTATTATTCAGCCCCTCCAATACTATTTCTGAATTCTGATTTTTTTTAATGCTGATTTTTTTTCAGTCTCTTATATTTTGAGTCTCTTTTGTGCATGTGTGTGGGTGTATGTGAGTGGTTGGAGAGGCTGCAGAGAACTCAGTCCTGCCTGTCCACTACAGACCCCCTCCCCCAAGATCCAAGTGAATTGGATCAAAGGGTCCAATTCTACAGTTCCTTGAACAGGGTGCTCCTTCCACTCTACATGTCTCCATTGTTTCCTATTAGAAAAAATTCCATGCTTTCTCCAGGGCAAGAAGCCAATAGCCAAACACACAAGAGAAACAACTGCCCCAAAGCCTCCAAATTCAACCCCACCCCCACAAACCCAACAGAACAAATGTCAAACCAGAGAATCTCAGCGTAACATGGACCAATATGGCAAACCCAGCACCACATGTCAAACTATAGAATCCAAGCCGTAGAAGCAAAAGACTCTGTTCCAAGCCCAACAGAACCAA
Organism: Eublepharis macularius; assembly: GCF_028583425.1. NCBI lineage: Eukaryota > Metazoa > Chordata > Lepidosauria > Squamata > Eublepharidae > Eublepharis > Eublepharis macularius. The sequence continues at coordinate 106,306,207 of NC_072790.1, forward strand.
TTCAAACCAAAGAAGTCAAAGAGAAAACAAGGCCAATGTGGCAAGCCCAACACAACTAATATCAAATCCACTGGATATTTTTTGTTACTATGGAATGGAAGGAATTTGGAGCGACTCTTTCCCTGCCTTCTGGGCTCACAAACAAACTGCACCACCAGTGCATGTGTGTGTGTGTGTGTGTGTGTGTGTGTGTGTGTGTGTGGAAATTCTGCAAACACGGGAGAATCAGATAAAATTGGCTCCTCCTCTTTCTCTTATGGTTTGAGTCATGGAAGAGAAAAAAGGTGGTGACTTTGCCATCCTCACTGCAGTCTCTCCACTGTGTGGTGTTAGCCAAACTGATCTAAAGATGGGGAATTAATGAACAGTAGGCTAATATCAGGGATCTAGACCAATGTATACCAGGGTGAGTTCCTGGATCACCCAATAAGAGAGGAGACGAATACTTCCAAAGACTTTACTTAATAACTCTTCAATCTTACAGGGTCTAAGAATCATACATACACATCCAATGCAAGGCTAGGAAATAAAAGGGTGGAAAGCATATAGAGACAGTTGCATGAGCAGGAGTATCGTAGCTGGGCAATACTCACTTGTCCATTGAGAGGCAGAGATCTTAGCAGCAAGGAGGGAAAAAATCTAACATAGTACCTGCACTATGTTAGTTAGGATGGGGGTGGGGGATGGCGCGTGCTGGGGCACTTTTGCTTCTCCCTTAAATAGCCAATTATTTGTCTTGTGGCAAGGCTAGTGGAAATGGTCCATGCCCCTTTGATGGTTCTCAGGAACTTTAACAAAAGCAATAAATGTGTCAATTTAGCAAGACACTTGATATCCAAAAAAGATAATTTAGGATCTAATGTTTTCTGTTGTGACTAGAGATGGGCACGAACAGCAATACGAATGAAAAAAAGCCATGAACAGCCCAATCAGCTGTTCGCGAACAAGCTGTTTGTGAGGCCCCCTTCTAAATGAACAGGTGGTCATAGCAAGCCTCGTTCGTTGCTGTTCATTGCTGTTCATCAAGCCAGACAGTCTGGCACCTGCAATCGATTCCCTTGGCAACCGGGACTGCCTGAACTCTGTCTGGACTCCTGCTGTTGCCGTGGAAACCCCAGTCTAAGCCCAATTTAGCTTGTTGGGCAGGTCTTCCTTTCATGTGTGGAGCTCAAAATTTGTTACAAGGAAGCAAAGAGCAGGGGAAAGGGGGGCTCCCAGCTTTGGTTTTGCAGACAGTGAGGGAAAGACAGTTGCTGTTGGGATTTTGAGAGAGAGACAGGGAGAGTGCATTGGAGCGTGAATTTTCTTTGTGTGTGTTGGGATAGGGATCTACCTCTTCAAGTTCCAGGGCTGCTGCCAGGCTCTGGGCCAAGCTATTATTTATTACTGGTATCTTTCTTGCTGCCTGCTCAGGTAAGGTTTCTGGGAGTAGTGTGGTAGGGATCTATGGCCAGGGGTCATTTTGTAGAAAAAGAGATGGAGGAACTCATTAGCATAACTCATTAGCAAAACTCATTAGCATATGCCACACCCCCTGACATCACCTATTCTGGCTGTTTTGGACCCAATCCTGGCCATTCAGGGCCGAAATTATTTATTTATTTATTTATTTTATCGTATTTATATTCCGCCCTCCCCGCAAGCAGGCTCAGGGCGGTTAACAACATTAAAACATTTAAAACATTCCATTAAACATTAAACATAAAACATTAAAAACATTGTATAAAGACTAAAAATAGCAGCACTCTTTTCTTGGTGGCGGCAATATCGTTGAGTACAGAAAGTGCAACAGTGAAACATGGCAGCAGCTTCAGAACAGTGGTGGGCAGCTCTCATAGGGAGGGGAGTAGATGTTATATCCTCCAGCCAGTGGAGGCCCAGCCTCAGCCATAAGCCTGGCGGAACAACTCTGTCTTACAGGCCTGGCAGAAAGATAGTAGATCCTGCTGGGCCCTGGTCTCGGTAGACAGAGTGTTCCACCAGGTAGGAGCCAGGACTGAGAAAGCTCTTGCTCTAGTCGAGGCCAGGCGGGCCTCTTTGGAGCCAGGGACTGATAGCAATTTCTTTTCTCCTGATTGGAGAGTCCTCTGGGGAATATACAGGGAGAGACGGTCCCGGAGGTATGCTGGCCCCAGTCCACACAGGGCCTTATAGGTCAATACCAAAACCTTGAACCTGATCCGATACTCCACTTTGGGCCCAAAATGGCAAAAAGGGGCTGAAAATGGCTGAAAAGGGGCCCAAAATGGTCAGGATCAGGCCGCTGATGAGCGGGAGAGTGATCCACCACCTGTCAGAGGCCAGATCCAGGCCATTCCGGCCCCAATCCAGGCTGAAATGGGCCCAAAATGGCCAAGAGTCAGGTGGGCAGGACCATCTGCCATGTGACCTCTTTGGGGAACTGCCGGAACTGCTTTCCTGTGCGTTCCCCCTCGAAATGAGTCCTGGATCTACCCCTTCAGGTTCCAGGGCTGCTGCCAGGGCTCTGGGTCTAAGCTATTATTTATTTTTGGTACATTTCCTGCTGCCTGCTCAGGTAGAGGTTCTGGGAGTGGTGTAGTAGGGATATTGATGGCTGGAGGAGAGCCTGCTGGCCCCATGAACAATGAACAACTAACATGTTCGTGAACAGGTCATGTTCGTCAATGTTCATTGTTTGTGGATGGCAACGAATAACAAACACCATGTTCGTTTTTTTCCTGTTCATGCCCATGTCTAGTTGTGACACCTTGATAGAGGGAAGGAGGGAGGGGAAGGAGAGGGGAGGAAGTGATTGAGCTTATTGATGGTGCTTTCTGTCACCTCTATGCAGAAGAAAAGATACAAATGGGGCATCATCTGCATTTTACTGCACTCCATTGTTTTGATAGTTGGAGGCAATCGTTTCAATGGGTGATTCCCAGAGTCAGATGTGCCTCGTTTCCTGGTCTTCACTTTGGGTATCTGCATATCAAATGTGCAACGTGTAAACAGTTCATGCCAGCAGCCCTGGCTGGCAATGGCGTCCACAGGAAAAGTTGTTGTCCTTTTTGAAACTGCTCTGGAATCATGGTTTCCCTCTCTCACACACTGCTAGCCTTAGTTCCTATAGGCACATCAGCAGTGGCTGGCATCTTGGCATGCAAGTACATTCATTTAGTGCAGAATGGCCATTTCAGCACTTTTGCAGAGGGGGGGCACTTGTGGATGCTGGCTCAGGAGCTGCCCTGCCAGTTCCTTGACTTTCCTTTCTTCATGCATTGCATCGGCCTCACCACCCAGTTATGCACTGTTCCCACATAAAGTCCATGCCCAAATTATAATGAAGGGGGCTCTGGGCAACAGTGGTACATTTTATTTGTCAGGCTCTTCCAACCATTCAAGAGGAGTTTTGGGATAATCAGCAGTCTGCTTGGGAAAAGAGGATGTGGGGAAAGATCCACTCTGCTAGCCCTTTCCACGAATTCTTACAACCCTATGCATGTGTACTGAAGTTTCCATAGGCTTAGTGACTGAATGCATCAGTACTCACGCATGAAACTGTCTTATACTGAATCAGACCCTCTGTCCATCAAGGTTGGTACCGTCTACTCAGACTGGCAGTGGCTCCCCAGGGTCTCACGCAGAGGTTTTTCACATCACCTACTGCCTGGTTTATTTAACTGGAGATGCCAGGGACTGAACCTGGGACCTTCTGCATGCCAAGCAGATGATCTATGGCTGAGTCACAACCCCTCCCTATTGTGTCCAGCATATTTGCCAATGTGTTCTGGTGCTAGAAAAGTCCTTTCTCCTTAGTCCTCTTGCTGCATTGTTCTGGTAGTACACTGACACCCCCACCCCCATGGTTGCAATATGGTATTTATGATTCACAGGCAACAGATTCCATTCTGTTTGCTTTCTTGTTTGCTTAGTGTATTATACAACTCCCACCACAAATAAATTAACTTGGGTAGAAGAGGTAAACATAGTTATTTTTAAACAGCACATTTGAGCATTGAACGGGAGCACAGGTGTCATTAATACTTCCCAGCGCTGCTCTGTACCAGTACTTCAGAGACTTATCAACAGTTCTATGCCCTTGTTAAACAACTCTCTTCCATTTTTTCAAGTTGCCAGCAAGAAATGTAAAGGGTCAGAAGGATTTGCAGCTTGGAGGTGATTGTGGTTTAGGTTTTTCACATTTTGGATCTCTTAAAGAACTTCTGGACTGGACCTGCCAAAGTATATCAGACGAAAAGTTGCTATCATGTTTGTCTTATAACTCATAAAATCCAAATAACTGAAACTGTAGATGTTCCCAGAGATTTTTTCCCCCAGGCTCATGTAGGCTTCAGCATAGGAATCAATTTTGTTTCCTTCAGTTATAAAAAGGAGTTTCATTGTTGGGTTGTTACATATGGTTTTCCCTCATTGTTTCTTTTGTTATTGTTACTTCATTTTCATAAGTCTATGTTGTTATTATTTTTCACTGGTTTCAATGGAAGACCCCCTCCCCCTTTTCTCAGGTCTGTACCTTCATAGTATTCCATACAAATTGGAAAAACCCAGGGGGACCCACAATGCTAAATTCCAGATAGATTAACTGCCCCCCTTTGTGACACAATGAAAGGCATCCATGTTTAATATTAAAATCAATGGGAGAAGTGATAAGAAAAATTCCAAACATTAACACCAAAAGAACTGCAGTCATGAAGAAAAGTAGCACAAGAAGAGGCAGACTGACAAAGGCAAGGTGGTACAAGGTGGGCTAGGCATTTGGGTAGGCAGGCAGCAGAAAGACCTTGAAGTAGATTTTCTTAGGGCCAAACTAGACATGATGGTGTTCTCATGTCAGCTACAGGGACATTACTATCATTTTAAAGCATAAAATGGCTGCATCAGGCCCATAGGGATGAGATATTTGTCTTCTCCCACCCCAAATGTCTTTTCAAGTGCTGAAATGGCTGAGGGGGCAGTTGAAAAGGCATGGGGGAATCATGAGTACCTCGTCTCATTGTACTGGCATTTTAAAATCATCATTTTAGGCACTAAAATACTATCTCCCTGATAGACATGATGTTGCTGCCATGTCTAGTTTGGCTCTTGGATATAGGATTAGGTTTGGAGAGCAGCAGGCCAGCAGGGATGTGCAGAGTGCAAGAGAAAAATTGGCACAGCAGGGCTTGAATTGAGAGGAGAAAGAAAAGCAAAGTCCCAGTTTGTAACCTTCAGGATTGAAATATCACACTCACATATATAATTCTAGAAGCTACAGACAGCAGTCAATCAAGACAGCCAGGAGCCTCTGTCCCCCCTCCCATTCTCTTTATACTTTTTATTACAAAAATGCTCGTTGTCTTGTAAAAATGAAGCCAATAGAGACAGAGATTGCAATAATGAAAGAAATTTGAACAAAAGGAAAGAAAATCATGGGTGTTTTCATTTTAGGCCATTTAGATGGGAACTTTGTTTTGTTTCATATTAATTATGATAATTAGGAAACATCCATTTTTAAATTATTTTAAGTAATGATGAAAGAAATGTACAAGTCTAATCTCAGGTGGGCATCAAATTGTTTAGGTAGAAATTCAAAAAGGTTGCTTTGAAAGTGATCTTACCATCCCGAAAACCCTCCCTCACATTTGCAGATCTCTCTCTCTCTCTCTCTCTCTCTCTCTCTCTCTCTCTCTCTCTCTCTCTCTCTCTCTCTATATATATATATATATATATATAAAGTGTGTGTGTTTTGGAACCATATAGTTAAAGTGATATGTCACTAAAAATTAGACAGATGTTATCAACATATTAAATACACATTTGTGGTAGCATGGCTTTGGCAATCCATTAACAAATTCCATACGCTACAAATTATACAAAACAGAGACTGCTCACATCTGCAGTGTAACTTCTCTGAAATGGTTACCCAGGAAACCAGCTAAAAGCAGATTGAGCAGTCAAATGTAGACACCTTAACTTAAAATCAAAGTTGTACTAGAAACATTTTGGTTAAGAGCATCAGAATTCCCATAAGAGGTCAGATCAGTGGTTGATGAAGTCTAGTATATTACTTCTACAGATTTTGCAATAGTTATATTCCCAGGATCATTCATACTGTGCAAAGCAGAAACTACAACTTCACAGACTTTTCATGTTCTCCATAGACACTTCTGTGTTACTCTGGAAATACACTACCTTCCATGAATCAGCAAAATTAAAATCTGGTGTCCAGAAAGCAGTTTACCCTGGATATGCCCAAGTAGATATGGGCACGAAATGGAAAAAGTCTGAAATGAGAGTTTCGTGTTTCATTGCGATCCACGAATCATGAAACTTCACAAAATTGACACGTTTGCTGAAATGATTCATTAGTTTCATGATTCGTCAGAACCCGGGGCATTTCAATGCCCCCCTTCATACCCGGAGATACCCGGAGATACCCGGAGATAGATAGAGTGAGGGGATACCCGGAGATAGATAGAGTGAGGGGTCAGGTGGGGTGGAGGAAAAAAGGTACCCTCATCCAAAGACCTTCCTACAGCAAGGCCAAGAGCTGGAAATAAGAGGCTTCTTTCAGACTCTTTAAAGCAGCAGCAGCCAACAGCACAATCCCAAATCCTTCCACACACTCTCCCACTCCAATCCCAGCAAAATGCTGACATAGATCAGAACAGGAGGTCTGTGGTTGGCTGACAGACCTGCCTAACAGGGTTTGGAGGGGTGAGATTGGTGCGTCCATGGCTACAGAAGGCCCACCTCCTTGGTTGCGTAGGGGATTGACCTCCAGCTCCTGGCTGTATAGGGCAGAATGGAAGCTCTCCGGATGGCTAGAAGAGCTGCCAATCAAAGGTAAGTGGGCTATGATTGGGGTTTCCAATGGCAACAAAAAGTCTGGCCCATTGTTGCCTAGGGAATCAATGGATCGGCACCAGCCTGTCTGCAATACGAATCATTCATGAAGCTAACAAAACAGTCCGAAAAGTCATGAATTTCATGATAATTTCATGATAACTGCAGCCCCACAAAACGCTGTTTCACGACACATGAAACAGCCCGTTTTGTGATGAAATTTGCTTCGTATTTCAATTCATGTCCATGTCTATGCCCATGTACAGATACTAAAGCACTCCTTTCCTTGCAGTTGATGCTCTGCTACTGTCAGAGTCCCACTGACAAAATAATCCCTCCATGTTTAATGCATGCACACTTACAAACCCTATACATAATTAAAAACAGCAGGAGTATCATACCATTTATTGGAATAAGGACAACTCTATGTGCTTTGTACACTGGAGGATGATATGCTTCTCTTTTTTTATTCTTCTCTAGCTTTTGTGTCTTCCTCTTGGCATTGGCATAGAGCACTGGTCACTGGGGGAGGGAGGGAGATAGCTATGAATTTCCTGCATTGTGCAGAAGGTTGGACTAGATGACCCTTGGTCTAACTTCCAGCTCTATGTTTCTGTTTCTTAGTATTGAAGTGAAGGATAAGGCATTCATTTCTGTTTTGTCATGCCAGATGGCTATGTCACTCATTGTCTGGAGGTAACTCGTTTCTTGCTCACTTCCTGTTCTTCTTCCCCCACCCCACCCCTACTTTCAAAGGAGCAGCACACACAACTCTCTCACTTTTTCATGAGGGAAGGCAGGCAAGTCCAGACATGCCTGCTCAGCTGACTCTATATGCACATGGCCAGCAACTAGGGACCACTTTTAGGAACTAGTATTTTTGATGGGGTTAACTAGATGAAAATTATCTCAAGAAAGTAAATTTCCATTTTCTTTATTTTAATTCTGTCTTGTGTTTGCAATTTCTCTTTTTTCCCTAAGTTTTTTTGCTGTCAAATCTGTGCTTCACTACTCTCATGTGCAGTTAGAAGTAGGCAGGGGCTTTGGCCAGGACTACTTTGAACAGGACTCCAGAGAGGTGCCATTTAACTATCCTAAATAAACAAACACCTGATGGCTAACAATCTGTATTGTGGATGTATAGAAGAAGTGCAAGGAATCTAATGGTCAAGCCTTTGATTGTTAGATATTCAGTACTGAGGAAAGGTGGTGGTGGTTGGTCAGCAGTAGGCTGTCAAAGTTCACCTTTTAAAACCATTTATTGTTAATAGCTATATTTCAGCTACGTCAGCAACGGTGGAAGAATCTCCTAAATATTTCATTTTGCTTATAGATTTTGCAGATATTTACTTTGTGTTACCTCTAGGGTGTGATAATCTAGCAAACAGGCCTCATTTGACATTTCATTAGTTATCTTCCTGTCAAAATTACTGTGCTTGATTTGTTAGTTTTTTCTGGTAATTATTGTTTTATGACCATGCCATGTATTTCAGATCAGAGATAAAATATTCCAGATAAATAATCCATCATTGAAAGGCCATATTGCCCCTTTGTGATGCCACTCCATGCAGCAGTAACAATATTTCTTATGAAAGTTTTAAATGGGACAACTTTAAATTGCTTTAGTTAAACAAAATCTAACCATTTCTCTAAGTGGATTAATAGGCACACCTAAGCAGTGTTATGGGCAGTGCAATCCTGAGTGGAGGCATTCACATAATTAGAGCCCCATTAGTTCTCTCCCTCAGGGGGAAACAAAAGCTCACGCACCCCTACCAGGCATAGGGAACAGAGCAAGCATGTTGGAGTCAACAGAAACATTAGCAGCATCCACAAATCACGTAACAGCAGCTGATTACAGCCCTGTGAGTGGCACTCACAGGTGTTGCCAATCACTGGCTACCAATGAACCCTCTGTTCTTCAATGCCACTTCCACCCACAGACAACTAGCAGAAAGGGAGTCTCTCTACATGAGACATCTTACATGGGAACACTCAAGTGTAGGGGAATACAATGTTACCGGGAAGTGTAGTTTAAAAAGAGAACCAAAGGCTCTGTCAACTTCACCTCTCTGCACAAGGGTAGTTTAAAAGACAGAGCTGGTGGAGATCACTCCTCAGAGGGTTTCTTAATTTTATCTTTGCCTCCAGAAGACTCTGTCAATTTCATCTCCCCTTTGGGGAAGCAAAGATGAAATTAACAAACTCTCTGAGGAGTGATCTCCGCCAGCTCTGTCTTTTTAAAACTACCCTCATGTAGAGAAGTGAATGTCTGGGCTATACAGGGTTTGTTTAACCTCCAACTTGTGTACAGAACTATGGATCCTAACACAGAACATGTGTTTCTGTAATATAACTGCTCCCCCACCCCGCTTTTACCACTTTCCAGCAGCAGAAATAATACCCCCCAAGCTTCTTAAGCCTGCTTTTTTTTTTTACTGTCTTCTATTTTGTTCTTATGAAGCAGGTCTACTCTACCACAGGAAGCTGTTTTATTTCTACCTATGATACAGGTGAAACCACTCAAAGGTCATCTGGATCTTTGCAGCAAGAAGCCAGACCAAAATTAAATAAGCTTTAAAGGAAAGAGATGCTGGCTCATTGCTTGAACTAGAATGTATTTCTCTTTCAGAGAAACAGAAGGCAATATAAGCTAAGGGCTATCTAGCTTCATATATGATGGCAGGGAACAAGCATCAAGTAATTTAGTGATCCATTCCCAACAGCCAGCTCAACTATATTACCTTTGATGCAGTTCACCTATGGATTTTCTTTTGGGAGTGCTGATGTTTTAGTTTGTTTTGGTGGAAGTAGACTGGATTGGTCAAGGGAACTTGATCCTTTTTCTCTTGTGAGGTTCCACAAAGCTTTTTATATTGAATCCATGCTTGTAGTAGATGAGCTCCCCTGGGTCAGCTTTCATTCCCAGAAGTCTCCTCACAGTCTATCTATTAATAAGCCCCTCAAATCCATTGCTAGACTTTATAAGCCTCCTTCAATGAACAAAAAAGGCAACACTGCAGGAATTTATCTTTCTCAATTTTTCTCAATGCCTGGCAGGATCTCTGCTCTGAATTGGCAGTGGCATTTCTAAATGCCCACTTGAAGATTGGTTTGGGCTAGGCAGGGGTCATTTTGTAGAAAAAGAGCTGCAGGAACCCATTAGCATAACTCATTAGCACAACTCACTTGCATATGCCACACCCCTTGACATCACCAGAAGTGTGTCATTAGCATAACTGATTTGCTTATGTCCCACCCCCTGACATCACCTTTCCTGGTTGTTTTGGACCCAATCCTGGACATTCATGGCTGAAATTGGGCCCAAAATGGCAAAAAGGGGCTGAAAATGTCCCCAAAATGGTCAGCATTGGGCTGCTGCTGAGCAGGAGAGTGATCCACCACCTGTCAGAGGCCTGATCCTGGCCGTTTCAGGACCAATCCTGGCTGTTTTGGGCCTGATCCTGGCCATTTTGGGCTCAAATTGGCAAAATGGGCCCAAAAGGGCCAAAAATCAGGTGGGCAGGGCCATCTGACATGTGACCTTTTTGGAGAACTACCGGAACTGTGTTCCTGCACATTCCCCCTCAAAATGAGCCCTGGGGCTAGGTAAGGATAAAAAAGACTGCAATTGTATCCATACCAAAGAAAATTGCTGGTTGGTTGTAAAGGCCAACTGTCAACAAGAAGACTGGTTCTCAAAGAAAAAGACTTGCATTCTGAATATACAGCTGAAGGTAGTGCTGCGTCTGAACCCCTAGGAGCAGGTATGGCTGGAACACCTTTTATTGCCTCATCTTTACTGTGTTGCTGCTCTACGCAGGCAATTCTTTAAACAGACAGTTAAATCACTCACAAATCATACGAGTCAGTCATAAATAAATGCCATGCTTAAAAGACCCTACCATTTGGGGTTCGTCTAAGTAGTCCTTAGCAATGTTAATGGCTGGTGACCTATTAAGATCAGAAGAATTTTTATGCATGCTCAGTTTTGAAAAGAAAAAATGTAAGAGGCAAATCAGTTTGGCAGACATTTGAGTTATTTGGTACTGAACCAAACAGACCCATTGATTGGCTCATATCTGACTAGCACAGTCAAACATGGTAAATTCAACATTTGCTGCAAAATACACAACATTCCTAGCTAAGTTATGAGTAAATGGGCCAGAAGGAAGGGCTCTGCTAATCCCCCTGTTGTTTTCCATATACCAGGATAGAAACAATTAAAGTCCACCTAGGCATGGGAAGATATAAATCAGCAGGTTGAATCAATGATACTGTTACCAGAACTGCTATTTTATGGGGAAATTAGCTAGCAGTCTGGGACTAAATTAAGCGTGGATCTTACCCAATGTATACCAAGGTCCACTTCCAATGCAGCAAGAAAGAGGAGGCGATTTCTTCAAATAAAATGTTGTTTTAATGCAAAATTGCTGCGTGTACCTATACTAATACACATTCAATCAAGAACATACAAGTACTAAGGAAATAGAGCAAGGAAAGCATAGAGACAGTTGCATTAGCAGGTTCCCATTTGAGTATGCTGGAACTGGGGTGGTAATTATACGAACCTGTCACGGTGAGAAGAGAAATATCAGCAGCCAGTGTGGATTTGTCCAACGGCCTGCATTAGACAAGCCGGGAGAGAGACAAAGGTGTTGATAGGGAAGGCACCTGCGTGCTCGAGAGCGAGGGAAGGCTGCTTAAATACCCAAAAAGGGGCTTTGAAGCTTGCGTGTTCCTAAGGGATCTCATGAATAAAAACAAAAGGTTTTTATTGCTCCTATCTCTAAGATGAATGGGCCACTTTTAGAGTCAGGATTAGACATGGGCACAATTGGAATTACGGTCTGAAAATTGTCCCGATTTTGGCGTTTGCGCCAATGGGACTGGGCTGATCGGTTCCGTCCACAGCTCCCGGTTCAGTGCTTGGGTGGGGCACTCTATCGGGTCTCGATCGGATTGATTGGTTTATGTTTGGGATTGCAGTCTGCAGACAGTCTGGTGCCAGCCATCTGTTCCCAAGGGAACGGAGCTCCGTGGAAACGGAGCCTGGGGAATGCCGGAGCTGTTTGCCCTCCTTCTGTCGCCCTGGAAACCCGAATGGAAGCCCAGCTTTCCTTGATCAGCAGGGCTTCCTTCCAACCATGGAGCAGCCAGAAAAGCTGCTCGTCCATTTGGGAGAAGAGAGGGGAGGGCGGGGGAAGGGGGTGTTCTTCTGTAGCCATGGGCACTTGAATCTCATCCCTGCAAAGCCTGAGAGGCAGCTCTTACGGCCAAACACAGCCCTCCTGTGTAGCAGACCCAGGCTTTATAAATAGCCATGTGCTGCGCAACAAAGTTTCACTTTCCGCTCGCGGGTGGAGTGGGACAGAGGCGAGCTCTCGCTTGCCGCTTTTGGAGAGAGAAAGCGCAAGAGAGAGAGAGAGAGAGAGAGAGGGAGCTTTAGCTTTGGGCTTCAGTGGATAGGGAATAGGGAGCTATCTCCTCTGGTTCCAGGGCTGCCGCCTAGCTCTGGGGCCAAGCTTGGTGGGCACCTCGGCTGAGGGCTCAGGTCTGGGGGGGAGTGTTGCAGCTGGGGTTGGGCTCTATTCCTATTCTCTCTCTCTGCTTCCAGGGCTGCTGTCTAGCTCTGGGGCCAAGCTCAGTGGGCACCTCCTTGGCTGAGGGCTCACACAGTATTACACACTCTAGTTCCTTGTCACTCTGGTCTGAGGGAGTGTTGTTGGTGGTGGGTGGGCTAAGGCTCTAGTCTCTTCCCTCTCTCTTTCTCTCTCTGCTTCCAGGGCTGCCATCTAGCTTTGGGGCCAAGCTCAGTGGGCACCTCCTTGGCTGAGGGCTCACACAGTATTACACACTCTAGTTCCTTGTCACTCTGGTCTGCGGGAGTGTTGGTGGTGGTGGGTGGGCTAAGGCTCTAGTCTCTTCCCTCTCTCTTTCTCTCTCTGCTTCCAGGGCTGCCGCCTAGCTCTGGGGCCAAGCTCAGTGGGCACCTCCTTGGCTGAGGGCTCACACTCTGTCATCTCCTCCTTTGTTGTTGGCTGGCAGTATGAGGCTCCGGGTGGGGGAAAAGAGTGGTGGTGGGGGAAAGTGCAGGGATTGTTTTGGTTGCGGCACGGGAAACAGTGCTGCGCAGGGCTCTGGAGCAGCAGGGACTCCCGCTCCCCCCAAATTACCAGCTGAGGCTGTGGAGGAGGCTGCATAGTTCTGGTGTCATTAAGTATGTTTGGATTGCGGGCCCTTGATGTCCCTTGATGAGGCGACCTCTCTTGATATGCAGAGCAGGGCAAGGCTGGGTGCTGCAGACTTGTTGTGTGCAGGTTCACGAAATGGCTTCTTGTCTGCAAACTGCTTCTGCTGTTAGAGGCATGGCTTCTCTCTGGGCATTTCTTCCAGGCTAGTAGGCAGGCTGCTTGGTGAATGGGCAGACTTAGCGTGATACTGGGCCCAAATGGAGCAGAGGTCCAGGGAAGCAGGTAACAGCATCAAGCACAGTTCATGGTAAAGCAGCAAACATGACAGTAGTTCCACACAGAGTTCCTGAGCTGTGTGTATAATACCATTGCGGCAAAGCACTTGGCACAGTTTGACGTTCTTGACGGCAGACAGGGGGCCATAGGCAACAATACTACTCCCTCAGACTTTGCTCAGTTGACAATAAGGACCACTTAAAATTTAGCTGCTAACCAAGCTTCACGTGGTCTGGGCTCATATGAGCCTCCCCAGATCATTCATAAAGATTGGTTAAGAGCTCAGCACGTTTCCTAAGAACTATCTTTCTGCCTGTTTATCTGTCATTGGAGAATACCAGTGTGGCAGTTCCTGGTAATCTTAAATTGTTTGTTCTAAGGATGGGGAGAGGGGAGTATATTTACAGGAAAAACCTCACAAACTTCAGCCTTTTTCACTGCTTTTGGCCTAATGATCCCCCTTTCCCAATTTTCCTTCCTGTATCAGAGGCTTCTCTCTCTCCTTTTCTCTCCTCTCTCTCATTCTCCTAGCGCAGCGATTCTGAAATTTTAACAACCCAAGGTTTTGGATTGTAAAGTGTTTGCAGACCCACAAGCTCTCCCCATCTTTGATATCAGCATAGAGCATATCAAATAGCCCCTTTAAATAAAATGTTTGTATTGACTGAACATGACCTACAAGGTCACATCTCAGAAGGGCTGATTCTGTATAGCCACAGTTCAAAAGGCTCTGACCCAAGTTCTAATCAATTTCACCCCTTGATAAGGGATGTCGCAAATTTCACATTGGACACATTTGACTGTCAAACTTACTATGTTTGAAGGTGGCAATCAGATATGACCTAATCACTCAGCCTGTTCAGGTTACTCCCAGAAGCTGCAAATGCCCACTGAATGGATTTGCATCAGATTTTCCCCAAACTGCACACATACAAAGATGCTGCTGATTCAAACTGATCAGTGATCATTAGAATCACCAACTACTCAGACTAACACTGATTTTATTGAAACACAGCATTTTAAAGACTAATTTACATAATCTGGGAGTAATTTAATTGTCTATTTAAATAATTGCCTGCTGAATGGAGCAGTTATGAAACTCAATAGAGCTATGTGAGAAAGCATATGCAAAAAGCCAATCATCAGTAAACATAGTTAGTAAAAAATACCGTGAAACAACCTGCCAAACAACTATGAACAGATCAACGAATTATCTAACCAGTCACTGAAAAATCAGGTCTCTTTTAGCAACTGGCAAACAGGATTAGAGCTGAACTGGCAGATGTTCAAGCATCCATACATTTGACTGGAAGGGACTTTGCTCCAAAGACAAACTTCCTCATTAGTTTAATAACTTCTATATAGAGGCTTGCTCAACTTCTTGCTGACGTCATGGCAGCTCACTGCAAGAGGTTTCATCACCAAGTGCTTTACAATGTGGAGTGTTTAATTAATTGATTATTGCTTCTAGAAGACAGTTATTTGGTTGTCAACTCTATAGTTCTTATTCTTGAAGGAAGAAGTGTGTGACTTTAGGCAGAACGTATGATTAATGGTGGAATTCTATTTTAAGAAGATAAACTGAGGCAAAGAGCTAAATGCCTACTGGAGTGAGAATACAGGCTATAATGAGACGTCATATGGTCCCATCATGGTTTCTCCTTCTTAAAAACCTTGTTCGAATGGGTATTAATTGTACTTATTCTTTTCGAGTGAGGGATAAGTAATGCTTCATTAAGTATATCATTATTACCAATTAAAGGAGGTGCAAATGGGAAGATTGTATACCTGTGCTTGCAACAATCCTGAGGCAATTTTTCAGTGCTCTTTTAAACACTCGTTACTGTGTAGATTAAGAGGGCTATTTTGTATATAAGAAACCTTTAGAGTGGAGCTCCTGAAATTGGGAGTGTAGGAGGCTTTTTCCATTATTATCCTTACCTAAGTGTGGATAACCTAGTAGGAAAGATCATTGAAGACGGAAGCCAATTTACTTGTTCTGTGGATTGAAATCCTTTCAGTTCTCTCTCTAATTGTTAGCTAGCAACCTTCCATTACCCTTTCTTATTTCTTCCTCTGTAAGGTTTATTAAAAGCCAAGGTATTTTATCTCTCAGGGCTCTAGGTAACATTTCCACATGGTAAATCTTGTCAGCTTTCGACAAGGGTATATTAAGCCATCTTTAACTTAGGATTTGTGTGACCTAGTACATGGGGGAGAGACATTTACTCTATACTTTGGTAGCCAGAGGTTTAGTGCTCATGTTATGTACTTCACAGGGAAGGTGGCAGAAGATGGAATGTCAAGTGGTACTACCCAAGGAAACCGTACCAACCAGTTGACAGTTACTTGCTAACAGGGAGATGATAGAAAGCTTAACTTTGTGTGTGTGTGTGTGTGTAAAATGTATATTAAAGTAACTGAAATTTTCCACAAAAAACTAACACCAGCAGCCTAAAGTTATACAAATCTGCATGGGGAAATCCTCCCCTATGAACTCTGGAGTTTAGACCCTCCATCCAGCTTCAAATATGTCATCAACAATCACAATACTCTATAATTTAAGCTTATTTTGTTTAAGGGGTAGGAATTTGTTCTTTTTCTTTAAATCCCTACCCCCACCCCCTTCAGTTATTTATGTTTCTGAAATCTGAACCCCTGTGTTTTGTAGATTACAGCAACACTTTTGACTGTGTGGATCATTAAAACTATTTGTGGTGTTAAAAGCAATAGGTGTACTACAATATCTGATTGTTTTGATGCACAACGTGTACTCTGGACAAGAGGCTACTGTTAGGACAGAATATGGGAGAAAAGAATGGCTTCCAATTGACAAGAGTGTGAAACAAGTATGTATATTATCTCCCTATCTGTTCAACCCATATGCAAAATGTATCACAAGGAAAGCTGAATTAGATTTAGATGGAGGTGAAGTGAAAACTGCTGGAAAGAACATTACCAATTTGGAATATGCAGATGACAACACATTAGTGGCAGAAAATAGTGAAGACTTGAAATGACTACTGATGAAGGTTAAAGGAGAAAGTAAATAATTGGGTTCTCGATCAATTTAAATGTGAATTCTCCCTAGAAACTAACATGACAAAACTGAGGCCATCATACTTTGGCCACATCATGAAGAGACAAAACTCTGTGGAAAAGACAATAGTGCTAGGAAAGATGGAAGGCAGTAGGCAAAGAGGAAGCCCCAAAATAAATCAGATTGACTCACTATAGGAAGCCAGAGCCTTCTTTTTGCAAGATCATAAGCTGATGGCACTTAATATATACATTCTGAACTCAGAACTCTGCTTTTTCTGCAATAGTACGGAAATGCATAGTTTTAGCTATGTGAATGGAACATCTAGTGTATAGCTGGAATTTTGTATAATTATAAATTTGGAATGTTGTTTATAAGTATTTATTAGATCTATACATCTGTTCTTTAATATTTATTGCCTCAATGTAACCTCATTTACCCTTAAAGATCTAATGAAATGAAAAGCTATCCGCGGGGGTACCTATGTTTGTAAGATTGTAATGCTGGTCTTTAATACTTATTGCCTCAATGTAACCTCATTCACCCTTAAAGAAAAGCTATCCGCAGGGGTACCTATGTTTGTAAGATTGTAATGCTGTGTATAAAGTGTTTGTGATTTGATAGGCAGTGCCGTGCCGCAGTGGCACCATTAATTGATTAACAATCTCCACCTGGCAGTATAAAATTGAGCCCGGGAGGTTACAACCCATCCCAATGCAACATATATTGCTTCTCTACAGAATATGAAATTCTATTTAATATTATGGGCAATAATTGTGAGTATGTAGTCTCGGTCTGTAAGTTTTAATATATTTTTGGTGTTGGTTTTGATATGTGAGTTTATGGTACTGCAGTTTATCATAGGTGTAATGGCCTGAGGAAAGAGACAGGTCTGAAACGAGTGCAGAAAAGAAGCCAGCAAGGCTCGTTGCCTTCTCCTTACGGGTGTGCAGCCTTCTCCCTACGGGTTTGCGGAATTTTGCAACCGTTAGCGATCAAGCAACTCAGAACATGACAGCTTACTCGCAGACGCCAGCCTGAACATAGGGCGGCTTTCTGTCTACACCAAATTGCTTCTGAACTGTTCTTGAACTTTTGAAACTGTATTTTGTTGGGACCAATTAAGTCCAAGAATTGTTATTATTACTGCATTATTTGTGGTTTGAATGGTAATATACCTTATGGCGATACATTACGCCCAGTAGCGGTTTTTGGTGTGCTTCCTTGAGCCTTGGGCTCCCCTGTGATTAGATATTGTTTAGAGGAAGCAGTTCCCTGAATTTTGACTTAATATATACATTCTGAACTCAGAACTCTGCTTTTTCTGCAATAGTAAGGAAATGCATAGTTTTAGCTATGTGAATGAACTACAGATGATTTTGAGTTTTTCATCTCTGCTCTTTCAAACCCAAAATTATCATTGTCCAAACTAAACAACTCTAGTTTAGCACCATGTTTATTTCCTTCTCTGGTTTTTTCCCATAAAATGTCCCAACTCTATTTGTGGCCACTGTGTGACAGAGAGTGTTGAACTGGATGGGCCATTGGCCTCATCCAACATAGCTTCTCTTATGTTCTAATGACAGAGTGGATTTCCTTTTCCTCATGAGTCTTCACAGATCTCTATCTTTAAAAAAGCAGAAAAAAGAAACCAAACCAGGCCTATCCCTACAGTGAACCCAAAGAATCAGCTAACTTATGGATGGATCAGCTACTTGGGTCAAACCCCCCCCCCTTTTTTACTTTGTTTAGATTTACAGAAAGATACAGCCAAGCTGTGAGTCCCCCCACACCATATTATTTTGTTCCACATGGTGGGGGTCATCTATCATTATTAGCTATATGATATTTTTGTGAGTGGTTTTGATTCTGCATATTCAAAATACATGTAATGTTCAATGCTGACAAGGTTGCTTAAGTCAGTGCATACTGATGGGATGCTACCAAACATGCATAGGAGACAGCGCAATGTGAAATTATTCTTTAATCATCAGTGCAGCATTTGATGGCAATAGAAGGCAGCAGAGAGTGTGATATAGGGTACAGGCATGCTCAGCACCTCTGGCTAGCATTTAGGAATGGCTCATGTGCTTCAAACTGAAATGAGAGGCAACAGAAGAAAAAGGAAGCTTGTGAAAAGAATGCAAGCATTTAAGAGAATGATTCTTTTTCTGCTACTCACCAGATCTTGGCATAATTCTTTATCAATAAACCACCCAGAAGATCCAGCATAGCACTGAAACCTCCTTCATTTTCTTGTTCCATACTTTCATAGAGTTCCATAGTTGTGCAGAAATCCAGAATAACAGCTCAGATTTTTGTAGAAGTTGGGCAATAAACTGCAATGAGCCTCAAGTTAAAAAGCCTAGAACTGTCTGTAGGTGTGGCCAGCACAACCTATGGCTACGCTGCCCTTTGCTGTAGTTCTTAATTTGAAGTCAAGGTTTGTGGATTGTAGAAATCTCTACTGAAATGCTTGATGTCTTTAGCCTGCTCCTGAGCTATTTATGTCCCATGCTCCTTTACATTCCACACTTTTCAACCAAGGCCATTAAAATGCCTATTTATCACTTAATCTCCATTAAAGCTCTTAATAGAGATTGTGTGCGATAGGTCTTATCCTTGTGCTAAAGTTCCACAGAAGGCAGAGCTTGCTCAGATAGGATGAAGTGCACTCAGTTAGCCTTGAATTGCTGGGCTATATAATTTTCCAACTGCAACTCTTGCCTGTACACTACAGATAAACGACTTGGCAACAAATACAAGAGCTCTCTTTAGGGTTGTGCTTCATCTTGAAGAGCTTCTATTTAAAGAATACCAAGAGCCTTCTTTTTAATGAGTTATAAATGGCTGGTTTAAGCACTCCACAGATGATGTGCAAGAAGTAGAAAGAGAGAACAGGTCTGTAGCTCCAAAATAGCCTTATTTATTGCCTGACAGTAGCCAGCAACTACTGGAAGGAAATAAAAACAGCTGGGGTGACTCTTCTTTTGAATTAAACCCATGCCAAGAGAAGGATCATGATTTAGCACTGCTCTCCTTGTTCTACGTGATTCTGAACAGGTCATTATCAGAGGCTCCAACAAGCTTTCTCTTTCTTAACTAGAGTAAAGGAGGAGTTCATGCTGGAAGTAGTGAGCTCTCACAGAATCAGGTGGGTAGGGAGTAAAAAATTGGGAACACCACCCAGTACTGCAAGAATTCTAGTGATAGGTGGATACCTTTCTGTTCAACCAACCTTCAGCCTTAATAATCTTGTGCTATAGCATTTATTGCTTTGAAGTGCTGAGCTGACTAATGCTTGGGCTTAGGCGAGCAGGAACCAGCTCATCATACCACAAACCTGAGTGGTACAGCACAGCTGTACACAAGCTCCTAGATATATCAACAGACCAATTTCCCCATCCATCTTAATTTTTGCTTTAGTTTTTTCTCTAGATGATGCTCAACTACTCTTAATGTTCCATACACTTGGGAGAACATGCTCTGTCCTGTCTGTTCCAGGCCAGTTGGGTAGTATTTTTCCCCTCTAAAATTTAAAAACGGGGGATTTTTTGTTGTTGTTGCAGACCAGGAGGATCACCATAATAAGCAGAAATCTCTACCTTGTCAGCATTTTTGTTGTCCTAATTCACTTAGCTGTGGATTTAACTATTAGAGGGAGCAAGTAGAGGACACACAAGGACTTGTAGGGGGCATCTCATCCCCCCCCCACGCTATTTCCTCTTTCCCTTTCCTAAAAGCCCTTAGCCTCTCCCCTTTCCCTGCTTCCTTCTCTCCTTCCCATCCACCAGCCAGCCTACTCTTACCATCAGCAAAGTGACACTAAGGCACCGGAGGGGCGTGGGCCCGGGGGCAGGGGGGTGCGTCACAGAGCTGCCACCGCCGCCACCAGCCAGGAGCGAGTGCTGGTGGCGGCAGCGTGGGGCAACTGAGTGGGCAGCCTCCTGTTCAGTTGCTCTGTGGGCCAGAGCAACTGAACAATGGGATGCAGAGCAACTGAATGGGACGCAGTGACATCATCATGCAGTCTGGTGTGCGCGCACTTGCTTGTGCGCGTACACAGAGACACCCATTTAGCTGCCTCAGGTGCCGGCAACACTGGAGCCGGCCCTGCTTACCATCCCCACTGTCTTCAGCTTTCCCTCCTTCCCTCACACTGGCAGCCTTTCCCCAGGAAAAGTCTGGCCCAGTTGTGAGGTGCTGACTGCCAGACCAGGCCTAGCTGCATGGTGGAGGACACACAAGGACTTGGCAACCTATTTTCTTCTGCTTCCTCTTCCCCACACTGTTTCCTTTTTTCCCCTCCTCTGGGCAACTCCCAAATCTTCACCTTTTAAATCACCTGGTGGTTGCTTCTGGGCCTGGCCCCAATGAGTCCTTCCTCAAAGAACAAGACAATCCTGGAAAGGGCCCTCCCCTGCCTATTACTGAGAGAGAGACTAAGCCTGGAATACTACCTAAATTGTTATGTTTGCAAAGCAACAGCCACTGAGGGCATCTGGTTAAAACTACAAATGCTCCTTTTATCATTTTTTTTAAAGCCGATGTAATTTTTTAGACTTCACATTTTTCTGCAAACCTTTGGTGACTGAAAATAATATATGCAGGTGTAGCAGCTGAAAAAAAGTGTATGTTTTATTGGATTGTGATAATGGACAACCCGTTAAAATAATGTGTATCAGAAACTTAGTTGCAGTCATAGCAGCTACAGTCATGAAACTCTCACTTTGGTTTTCAGCTTTTGAGGCTACATTACAACATGAAGCAGTGATCCCATTTCTTTTCATTTAGAAAATTACAATTAGTGAATACATTTAATGTCTCCCTATTTTCAGTTCATGACTAACATCTATCTTCAAGTTGCATTAGTTAATTTTGGAGCTATTTCATGCTGAGCGATTTTGTTCTTTTCCACTTAATGATTTGTTAAACGATGTATCTCAGAAGTCAGTAGTTACTTCCTGGGCTTAACTGGCTTTATATTCTAATGTTCTGGATGATATAGGGACTGTCAATGTCAATGCAATCAGGATAATTGCCAGTATTTTCTTTCATGCTTTTCTATATCCATTTCCATCCCTTGCCCTTTTGGGGTCTTTAAAGATTGGCTTATAGGAGAAACCTGTGAAATGAATGATTTTTTAACAACAAAATTGTCTCATTCTGATAGGTCTATTCATTTAATAGGCATAGGAGAAACAATCTGCCATCTTATGAAGTAGAACGTAAGGGAATGCGGTACTCCCGGCTGCCACACAGTGGCTTGAGCTGGGGACCGTACTTTGCCACTTCGGAAGGAGAAGCAGGCAGAGACATCTCCCAGGCATATGGGGATATAGCTGGGGGGGCGGAGACAAAGCCTTCAGAAGACGGCTCCGCCCTCCCTGCTGGCAGTTGCTCTGCGTGCTCGGCCTGAGCAGAGCACATCTCAAGCTCTCTCAGCCGAGCTCCTCTGAGGCTGGTTTTACTAAAGGCCCTCAGGGCTAGGCAGCAGTAACTGCCTTGGAGAGCTGTGAATTTCTCATGCTTGCTACCTTCAGACTTCAAGAGGAGAGCCAGGGCCCAGCGCCAGGCTCACTGGTTTGGCAGAGTCTTTTTTCTTATTTACATTTGGGGCCTGTTGTCTATCAGTCAGGAGGGCTAAAGCAGGGTGAGGCCCAGCCCTTGCAGGCCTCTGGCCTACCTAGGCTCCTTTCCCCCCACTACTGTTTTACTTGGTTGGGAGAGAGTACTTCAGCAGCAGCAATAGATAGGCTTTGCTGTAGGCCAGAAGGGTGAGTTGCAGCCCCCTGAGGGATAGATTAATTCATACTTTATTACTACTGGCCTAGCAGGGTGGATGCTGGTAGTCCCCCCCCTTCCTCCCATCTAGGCTTTTCCCTCCCTTGCCATTTACACTTACTTGGGAGGGAGTAATTCTAGCAGCAATAGCTTGGCCTAAGGCCTTCAGGCAGCAGTGGCCATTTTGCAGTTTATTCAGTTGGGTTCAGCCATTTTGTGAGTGGCACCCAGTGACCTTAGTTTCCTGGCAGTGCAGCCATGTTGTGAAGGCATCTACAACATGCACAGCTCCAAGAGCGGCCATTTTGAGTGTGCCATTTGTGTGGCCTGATTTGCCTCCTACTTACTGGCATTAGCAGTCATTTTGGTGGGGCTTGTGCAGCTACCTGCAGACTCATTCTTTGAGGATGATGATGAGGCCAAAGGGATGAAGAAAATATTGGGTTATCACTGTCTATCAGTCAGGAGGGCTGAAGCAGGCTTAGGCCCAGCCCCCGCAGGCCTCCATCCTGCCTAGACTTCCCCCACCCCATTGTTCTACTTTGTCTGGAGACAGTACTTACAGCAACAGCAGAGAAGGCTTGTCTGAGGCTAGTGGGGGCGGGGGAGGAGGCTTGCAGTCATCTGAATGGTGAATTGCCTCACATATTATTTCTGCTAGCTTAGCAAGGTTCTATAGTCCCAGGGTCGTGGCTAGTTAAACCACCTGCTGCCCCACCTTCCCCTGCTCAATTTTGCAGCCTTTGTAGGCATAAAGGGTTGTTTTTAGGTTTTGTCATTCATGTCACTCATGCCACCTAAAGGCATGCTGTGTTGTTGCATCTGCAGAGCTGTCATGCAGAGCACAGTAGTCTAAGATGTGGTCTGATCTTTCTACCAGATTCGCACAATTGACAGCCAGTAGTGGATCTGGCCTAGGCTGCTGTAATCCAGTCATGCAGAGGAGACAGTGGATCTGATTGACAAGATTACTGTAAGTGATGGGCAGCAGCTGAGATGCGCTAGTCTGCCATAAGCCGGTCCTGGGACTGTTGCAGTGGACTTATGAAGTCAAGTCTATCTGGCAGAAGGGGATTGTCCAGCGCCCTCGGTGGCAACCAGTCTGGCACACAGCCTCTTGTGAGATGATGGGGGAAGATGACATTGATATGGCTGAAGGAGATTTATAGTTGGAACTTGTGCTGGTAACAGTAGAGTGCAACCGCCAGTTAAGGAGATAATGGGGGCATTTGTTATGTTTTGCATGGGAAGTGTATCCCAGACCATAGGGTGTGGGACTGCCGTGCGAATGTGCTGTTAGGTACCGAGTTTGTGGAGTAAACTGGGCTGGTATCTGTAGCAGGGAGCCTGTGGGCAACGAGGGTGGGCCCATGGGCCCTGGCTGGGGTATGTCTTGCCATGCAGCCTTGCTGATCAGGCCTGGTCCCCTCACCCCTGGCACGTTATGCCCAGTTACACTTTTTAAACTCTCTCAGTGGGCAGTGTGTGTCCTGGAGGGCAGTATATGAATCAACTGTTAATTTTGTGACATTATTAACATGTTTAGGCTATACATGCCAGGGTTTCCTACCCATTGGTGAGGCATCTGAGCCTATGTGGTCAGAAGCTCAAGTGCTGTCCTCTCATGGGACAGAAGCACGATCCCCAAAAGGCCTGTTTGGCATAGGAACCTCCCAGGGCAGTCTTGCCCTACACGCACACAGTCTTGACTGGCCATGAGGTCTGGGTGGGTACAGCGGTTGGTAAGGCCTCCAGCAGCTCTGGGTTGGCATTTTGCCTCCTCCTAGCCCCGCCTGGGGCTCTTTGCTGTGGGGTTTTCATTCAGGGGCCAATCTAATACAGGCTGGGCTCTTCCAACTGGGCACCCTGCCTCTGGTTTTGCCTTGATCTGAATCAGATCTTTTCCTCAATGAGCAAGTAACACCCGGCTTTCATACATCTCTATTTCCATTGTCTGCTCAGTTTTCCTATGGCTAATCCCTTATGGAGTGGTCTGGGGTTGCCTTTCTGGCGCATGGCGTGAAGTTGGCAGGTCTCAGTGACAACTGGGTCAAACCCAAAGGGTGGTCATGAAGGCCATGGGGCCCAGGGGGGCTGGGGCCATGTCCCCCTTGGGTAGCAAAGGGAGACCCTGCAACAGGGTGTGGCCACTTCCCTGACATGTAGGACACTCCCTCACCACCCCTGGCTGGTGTTTCAGAGATAGTGATACCCCACATGGCCTGGCAGCTCTCTCTCAGTACCCAGTTTGTATGGGGCAGCCTCTAGGGCCACAGCCATGGACCTCAGGCTGTTATTCAGCAGGTTGTCTGGTGCCAGCCAACAGTGATTGTTCAGAGTTAGGCTGAGGCTGGTGTTGTAGAATGTCTTATCATGTCTTTTTTGGTGGGTGTGGTGTATTGCCACAGGAGGGTGAAGTCCCTCATCTGCTGGCCCAGCATGGGGTTGTTCGGGCAGTCATTCGAGCCTAGAGGATGCCAGTTGGGAATTAGCTTGGTTTTGTTAATGGCAGTTATCAAGTCACGGGACCAACTAGAACTGTGTTGGCCAGGCTGCTGCCACTGTGGTGAGATAACTGCTCCCCTCTGCATATCTAGTCATGCACCTGAGGAGGTGTAGGCTACGGCAGATGATGGCCTGGCCCCTCTTTCTTTACTGGATCCCACAGACTTGCAGTGCCCAGACAAGTAGTGGTCTGTTGGCTCGAGGGGAGGTGTGGTCCTCCACCTTACTCCTGGTCATTCACTTGGTGGATGATAACTTTCACTCACAGGGTGTGCTGTTTTCCTTACAGGTATACAGATTTGCAGCGCCCAGACAAGGAGTGGCCTGATGGCTCGAGGGGAGGTGTGGTCCTCCACCTCACATCAATGTCAGTCACTTAGTGAGTGATGACCGTGTCTCACAGGGCTTACCATTTTCCTTACAGGCTCACAGGGTTGCAGCACCCAAACAAGGAGTGGCACGAGGGGAGGTGCGGTCCTCTGCCTCACATCCTGGTCATTCACCTGGTGGGTGATGACCGTGGCTCACAGGGCATACAGTTTTCCTTACAGGCCCACAGACTTGCAGCGCCCAGGCAAGGAGTGGCCTAATGGCTCGAGGGGAGGTGTGGTCCTCTGCCTCACGTCCAGGTCAGTCACCTGGTGAGTGATGACCATGGCTCACAGGGCATACCGTTTTCCTTACAGGCTCACAGACTTGCAGCGCCCAGGCAAGGAGTGGCCTAATGGCTCGAGGAGAGGTGTGGTCCTCTGCCTCACGTCCAGGTCAGTCACCTGGTGAGTGATGACCGTGGCTCACAGGGCATACCGTTTTCCTTACAGGCTCACAGACTTGCAGCGCCCAGGCAAGGAGTGGCCTAATGGCTCGAGGAGAGGTGTGGTCCTCTGCCTCACGTCCAGGTCAGTCACCTGGTGAGTGATGACCGTGGCTCACAGGGCATACCGTTTTCCTTACAGGCTCACAGACTTGCAGCGCCCAGGCAAGGAGTGGCCTGATGGTTCGAGGGGAGGTCGGCCTCCGCCTCACGTACCGGTCATTCACCCTGGGTAATGACCTTGGCTCACAGGGCATGGCCCTTTCCTTTCAGGCTCACATGGACTTGCAACGCACAGGCAAGTAGTGGTCTGATGGTTTGAGGGGAGGTCGGCCTCCGCCTCATTTTAGTCATTTACTGCATGGTGGTGATCTGACTGGGCAGTATGCTCCCCTTTTGTTACAGGCTTGTGTGGGCAAGTGGGGGCCTGGCGGATTGATGTTTGGTCTGCAGTGCTCCCACAGCGGGGAAGGGTCTGTGCATTTATTTGCCACGCCTCCACATAAGGCTGAATTTGCCAACCTCTACAGAGGTGTGGGGGTTCACTAGTCAAATTACTTCATCTTAGGATAAGGGCTGGATTTCCCAACCTCTACAGAGGTGACAGGGTTCACTGGCAATGACATCATCATAAACCAGCGGCAAGGGCTCCGGTGGGCACTAGGCCACCTGTGGGGCGCTTGGGCCTAAGCAGAGGCTTGGCCCCAGCTGTGGCAGGAGAGAGTTTGGAGATAGGGAGCGGGCCGGTGAGCACCCCTTGGCAATTCCCCATTGGTGGGGAAATGGGGTCTACCAGGAGAGGATGGTATGCTTGTGACGGCTACCACCACCTGGAGACTGCCTGCAGTGAACCCCATGTGTAAGTCCTTCCCTCATGCTGTACGGCTGAGGCTTTAGGAGCTTGAAGGGGGGAACCATTTTGCCTGGCTGGCCGGGGAAAAGCCATTGCATGGATGGCTCCTACCCGGGGCTGTGGGGCTCGCCCAGACAGGTCAAGGCGGTGGTCCAGGGGTGACCCCGTGGCTTGACCTGTACCGCTAGTTTGCCCTTGCCGTATTTAATGGTTGATGTTATATTAATAAAGTGGCCCTTTAGTTCCAACTCCTGTGTCTGCCTCTTCATTCCGACTGGGGTGGCAATGCGGTACTCCCGGCTGCCACACAGTGGCTTGAGCTGGGGACCGTACTTTGCCACTTCGGAAGGAGAAGCAGGCAGAGACATCTCCCAGGCATATGGGGATATAGCTGGGGGGGCGGAGACAAAGCCTTCAGAAGACGGCTCCGCCCTCCCTGCTGGCAGTTGCTCTGCGTGCTCGGCCCACCCACCTCACCCTGTAGTAGTGCAGGATTAGCCGGCTGCTGTTCCCAGAGCCAGGTAGGAATTTTTTTCTCCTCTCCCCATATTGGCAAGGTGGGAGAGGTGGTTTTTCGCCTACCTTGCACTGCAGGCAGAGGTTTGAGGTAATTGGCAGTGGTGGTGCATCGTTGTAAGTCACTGGCAGGAGAGAGTTTGGGGATAGGGAGCGGGCCGGTGAGCACCCCTTGGCAATTCCCCATTGGTGGGGAAATGGGGTCTACCAGGAGCGGATGGTATGCTTGTGACGGCTACCACCACCTGGAGACTGCCTGCAGTGAACCCCATGTGTAAGTCCTTCCCTCATGCTGTACGGCTGAGGCTTTAGGAGCTTGAAGGGGGGAACCATTTTGCCTGGCTGGCCGGGGAAAAGCCATTGCATGGATGGCTCCTACCCGGGGCTGTGGGGCTCGCCCAGACAGGTCAAGGCGGTGGTCCAGGGGTGACCCCGTGGCTTGACCTGTACCGCTAGTTTGCCCTTGCCGTATTTAATGGTTGATGTTATATTAATAAAGTGGCCCTTTAGTTCCAACTCCTGTGTCTGCCTCTTCATTCCGACTCGGGTGGCAAATGGGTTTATGCAATGGTTCACATCATCTGTTAGGTCGCTTCATGTCTGATGAAAGAAAATAGTTTGTAATATTAAGTGGGTATTTGGATTCAACTTTTTCCCATGATTATCTTGGCAACTTTTAAAAGTCAATACTGCCTGTTTGCCTCTTGCACATATCTCAAAACTTCTAAATTCTTTTAAAGTAGTTTGGTAATGTTTTGATTCCCATCCAAATTAATCAACTTACTGCTAGGATTCACTGAGTATTGTAACAGAAGATACTTAATTTTCATCTGTGTGGATGACACTCAAATTAATTAAAACATGAGAATACATATTGTTCATAAAGCATTATGCATAACACAAAGTAGGCCTGACAACATGTGCAAGTCTCAAAGTCCATAACTTATTCATTAATTAATTTAGGAAGATGACGACAAACTAAAAAAAAGAGAGAGAGAAATATGCATGAATATGATGCACACTCCCCCTAAAGTTACTATACCATATATGCAGTAGCCAACTGTCCTCCTGTGGGTACTTAAAGCTGCAGATCAGGGTCACTAGGCTAGACACCCAGTTAGGTGTAGTGGTTAAGAGTGATGGAACTCTCATCTGGAGAACTGGGTTTGATTCCCCACTCCTCCGCTTGAAGCCAGCTGGGTGACCTTGGGTCAGTCACAGCTCTTCCAGAGCTCTCTCAGCCCCACCCACCTCACAGGGTGATTGTTCTGGGGGAAAATAACATTCTTTGTAAACCGCTCTGAGTGGGTGTTAAGTTGTCCTGAAGGGCGGTATATACATTTATTATTATTATTATTATTATTATTATTATTATTTGTATTTCACGCAACACTATCAATAATAAATAGAGATCACATGTTATCATTGATTGGCCTTGCTGAGCTGATACAAGTTTCCACCAGAGACCTAAATATCAGCCAGGAATTGGTGTAATATGTACACTGTTCCAAGTAATGCCATCTTTTGTAGTTCTGTAGGTGTTATATAAGAAAGATTCAGTTTTTCCATATTGCAAATTTTTTTGAAATAGTTCCCAGTGCCCCGATGACAATGGGGACTACTGTTGTATTCTTCATCCATAGCCAGGTGGTTTCTATTGCCAGATCTCTATATTTAATCATTTTTTCTTGTTCTTTCTCTTCGACTCTGGCAATGTCAATTAGCCAAACTTTTTGATTTTTTTCTACAACTGTTATGTCTGGTATATTATGTTCAAGGTGTCGATCTGCAGCTTTAAGTATCCACAGGAGGACACTTGGCTATTGCATATATGGTATAGTAACTTTAGGGGGAGTGTGCATCCTATTCATGCATATTTCACCATAAAATCCCATAAGATCTTGACTTGATCATTTTCTAGCACCGTTTCCACCTGATGTTCCCATGAATTCTTTGATACTGGCAGATTATACTTTTTACTCAATGACCAATGAATCAGCTTTGTGACCCTGTCATGTCTAGCTTTGTAATCCGCTTGTGCAACTTTGCTGCATTCACAAATAAGGTTGGACACAGTTTCATCTTTTTCCTGGTAAAGTTGACATTTTGGATTTTCACTGATTTTTCTGAATTTTGGCTTTCATAACATTCGTTTGCAATGCTTGTTCTTGTGCTGCAAAGACCAGACCTTCAGTTTCTTTCTTGATTGTACCCATCTTCAACCATGCCCAAGTTAGGCTGTTGTCACTTTTTCTTTCAATATTTTTTAGATGTTGCCCATGAAAGGGTTTGTTCTTCCAGCTATTTAATCTATTCTCAAACGGTTTCTTCTTATATTCAGCCTTTGTTTCGGTTGTTTTTAATATATTCTCTGTTTTCACAGCCTGAAGTAATTTTTCTGTACTTCTACTAATCATTCAGGCCTCTCTTTTCTTCTTCCGCTACCTGATGTACTTGTAACAGTCCTCTTCCATAATTTTTTCATGGTAAATATAACATATCAACATCACTTTCGGGTGTAAAGAGTGATGCATGTTCATTATTTTTTGTGTTTTTGATCAAATTTTTCTAAATTGCTTTGAGCCCAGTCTATTATTCCAGCTGGATATCTGATCACTGGAATCACCCATGTATTTATGGCCTTGGTTGTATTTCCACCATTTAATTTTGACTTCAGAATTTTTTGTACTCTCTTGATATATTCTTTCTGATTCATTCCTTTTACTTTCACATACAGGATGTTATCTAATTCTAATATTCCAAGAATTATAATAATATGTAATAATAATATATAATATTCCAAGACTTCTAACATTCTAATAATAATAATAATAATTGTTATTGTTATTGTTAATATTAAACCAGATGCTTCTGAAACCTTGGAGAACCCTCACTCCAGAGTTGCAGAAAAATCTGGAACATTAAAAAAATGAGGGGAGGTAAATTCCACCCAAACCAGCTTCTATGCATGCTCAGTGGCATGTCAAGGCTGGAGAAGCAGAAGCCATCCCATGCACTGGCCCTCAGTTCTCTCAGGCCTGGATGTGGTGGCAGTAAAACATCCCAGTCCTAGCCAAGGTGGCTGTGGGGTGCCCCAAGCTGGCAGAGGGAGCAGACAGCGAGCCCAGACCAGGGTGATGTGGAAGCAAACTACCACTGTTAGTGCCATGCCCACCCAACAGTGGGTCTTGGGATGTGCCAGAACTTCTACCCAGTGTTGCAGCATGGTGAGACCCCACAGGCCCAGGGAGGACCACCTCTGAGCTCAGAAACCCTGGGTAGGTAGGAAAAGGGAGAAGGCAAAAGGTGTTTATTGGGGGAGGGGGGAAGGTAAGGATGTTTGGAAGGGAGCCAAGGACAGAGGGGGGTAAAGGTATTTGCCTGGGAGGGAGGGGGAGTGTAAGGGGATTTGCCAGGGAGGTGAGAAAAAAATAATGGGGGGGGGCAGAGAAAGGGAATGATCCTTGTGAAGGGGAGAACAGAAAAGGATCTTTGAGGATGGGAGAAAAGGGAACATCATTGAGAAGGGGGGAAGAAAAAACAGGGAAGGGTCCTTTGAGAGGGGCATGAGGATAGAGAAGGATCTTTAAGAAGAGGGTCCCATTGTTTTTCTCCACCCAATGTCACCCTGACAGAATCCATGACATTTTGTTTCAGGCCCCCCGCTTGTCTCATACTATTGCAGAAGATCCCTTAGCTCTCAGAGTGGCTTTGGAGAGAAGACTGAAGCAGAAAAGAGAAGATGGAAAAGTCTTGTTCCTGAGCAGAATTCCACACATGGTAATCAAGATCCAAGCAAATGTTAAATCCTGAAATCTACAACTATAGGGTAAAGAATGCCACTGTTTTCAAAACAATGTTGTATTATTATTAATGTCATTAGTCTTTTGCAGCTCTTTGGATTAGGAACTGTTTTGTCATAAGAAACATCATGACTGTTCCTTCAACGCATCATAGAATACTGTGTTTAGATAATTACAAGTGCCTTCAAGGACTTGTGGGAGCATATCATTCCCCCTCCCTGATGTCTTTTCCCCTTTCCTTGCTGACCCCATTGCCTCTCCCCTTTTCCTGCTTCCTTCTCTCCTTCCCACACACTTTTGTCTGCTCCTCTTTCTTTAGCTTTCCTCCCTCCACCCACCTCAGCCACTTCCCTATGGCCCAGTTGCATGGTGTCAGCTGAACTAGGACCAGTTGCATCGTGAGGAACTTGCAAGGACTTGCTGGGGGGGGGGGTGTTTCAATTTTCCTGAATCTCCTCCACACTATTCTCTCTTTCCCTCCTCCTGGCATCCTGCATATGTTTACTTTTCCTTACATCCTTCTTCTTAATTTATATACTGCCTTTTCCCACAACAGGGACTTAGAGCAGCTTACATAATTTTCTTCTCCATTTATTCTCACAACAACTTTTTGAGGTAGGTTAGGCTATGTGACTGGATCAAAGCTGCCCAGTGAGCTTTCACAGCAGAGTGGTGATTCAAACATGGGTTCCCAGACCATACTCTGAAACTATAACCATTACACTACACTACAATGACTCTTGTTGGGATGGAGTGCTACTGTTGAACATTAGCAAGCACCCAGGCCTGGGTGAGTCATACAAGTCATGTGGTATCAAGTCATCCAGTGGTTGCTTCTGGGCCTGGCCCCAATGAGTCATGTTCTGGAAGGGGCCCTACTTTGTCCCTCCCCCACCTTTTCCAGGCAGAAACCAAGCCTTGAATACTGTCTAAACTCTTGTGGTAGCCTTGCAACAGCCATTGAGGGCATCTGGTTAAAGCTACAGGCTTTTATCATTTTGGGTTTTTTAACCTACCAATGTGTTATTGTTAGACAGGGCTTTTTTCTGGGAAAAGAGGTGGTGGAACTCTCTGTTATCAAATGTGTGTGCATGAAGCAAGCACGTGAGCTCCCAGAAATGTGTGATAATGTCACTTCCGGAAGTGACTTCTCTTCGGAAAGTGCCATCACTCCCAGAAGTGACACTGCTTCCTGGAACCCAACACAATGCATTACGACAAGATAAATGTTAGTAAGCTTGGGAAATTACACTATTATGAGAAAGGGGTTTTTTTTCCTTTCTGTATCCTCTACAAAAAGTGAAATCTTCCATTCCCTTTCCCAAACATGCCATTTATTTGGAATATTATTTTAAAATATGCAAGAAGGAAGGGGCCTCTAAAAGTCCAAAACCCATCTCACAAATCTAAATCCTAACAGATTCCTTCTGCCAGTGTAGAAAAAACATTCCAAAATTCTTTCTCAAAATTCCAGAGTCTGAAATTCCTAATCTAATGAATATTGAATTTTCAAATTTTCAGGGAGGGTTTTGCTTTACCGGAACAATTCAAAATTAGATACTCAACTTCAGCTGCATTAGATTTATACTTAGTTTAAAATGGCTTTTTTTGTTGCCTGCCAACTCTACCTTACCAATGGCTAAGCTGTTGTGATATTGTGAAATGCTCATAAATATTCCCATGTCCCAGACAAACAATATTCATAAAAACTTCCTTAACACCCATATGTCCACTGCAATTTCAGTGATGTTAATCAGCTGAGGGTGGGGAGAACCATTTGAGTTATAGCTGTTAAAACATAAGAACACCTATATGCTGATGAATATATTGATGAAAGCCTTCTGTGACTTGGACACAGCTATCCATTCCTAGCATAAAACTGGAATAACCATAACTGATATTTTAACTAATACAGAACCAACTTGCATTCAAAAGCTGTGGGAACCATAACAATGTCAACTTCAGTCAAGAAAAGAACGAAAGCAATACGCACACCTACACATGCATGCACAGCCACACCCACCCCCTGAAAAGAAAGCAGAATGAACTCAAAGCAGCACACACACAGCCCTCCCACAGCCCCCACACCTCCATGAAAAGAAAGAAGAATGAACTCAAAGCAGCATGCACACACACAGCCCACCCCCTGAAATGAACTCAAAGCAGCACATATACACACACAGCCCCACCCACCCACTCCTCCAAGGAAAATAAAACAGAATGAATTCAAAGCAGCACACACATACACAGAAACCCCTGAATGAAATGAAAGCAGAATGAACTCTAAGCAGCTAAACCTCCTCTGCAGAGCCCCAGCCCCAGCAGCTCTCTCTCTCTCTCTCTCTCTCTCTCTCTCTCTCTCTCTCTCTCTCTCTCTCTCTCTCTCACTCATGAATGGAAAAAAAGCAGGATGAACTCAAAGCAGCTAAACCTTCTCTGCAGAGCTCGTGCTGGGCCCCATCTCTCTCTCTCTCTCTCTCTCTCTCTCTCTCTCTCTCTCTCTCTCTCACACACACACACACACACACACACACACACACACAGAGGAATGGGGAAAAAACCAGAATGACCTCTAAGCAGCTAAGCCTCCTCTGGAGAGCTGGCCCCAGCAGCTCTGCTTGCACTCTCTCTCTCTTACTCATGAATGGAAAAAAAGCAGAATGAACTCAGAGCAGCTAAACCTTCTCTGCAGAGCCAGTGCCAGGCCCGAGCAGCATCTGCTTGCACTCTCTCTCTCTCTCCCCCTCTATCTCAAGAAAGCAGAACAAACTCAAAGCAGCTTAACCTCCTTTGACCCACAGGGCCAAAGGAGGAAGGAATCATGTGGGCAGATTCTAGAGCTTCCAGAACTGTGTTCCAGAGCATTCCCCCTCCAAAAAAACCCCTGTTCTTAGATGTCAGAATTTTCTGCAAAGCTGGGGCATTTTTCAGGTGTGTAGAAAGGTCTGTCTTCTGTTCATGGCTCCAGTCTCCAGATTTAAGTACCCTCAGATCAGGACCACTTGGCTATTAATATATAAGATTATTGTTTTTGTTATGGACTTAAAAGGACCCAAAATCATTCTCTTGGTATTAGCTACCATGAATGTTTGTTACATATGACCATGTAAATTAATTATGTCAGATTGACTAGCACCACATAGAAATGTTTGGCATTCACTTCTGTTGCACAACAACATGGTGGCCTGCAAAGAACAATGGGGAGACGCAATTCTTCCACCAGCACAAGCTACCAAAAAAGGAAGAGGTAATTTCACTCTGTTCCCTATTCTTATTGTGTTCCCCACTTGTCCTCTACCACTCAGAGAGGATTTTTAGTAGGCTGCTGGAGGAAGGAGAAGGTAGGGACAGAGCTGCTCCATCAACTCCTTTCACATCCCTTCTCACTAGAACCAGCCTAATGCCTTTTTTCTATTCTAATATTGTTAATACTTTAAAGTTACTTAGATAATTATTTTTAAAGCCCATTATTTGACAGTATATGACTTATAAAATGTTTTTGATCCATCAAATTCCTGGTCAAATTCAGGAGCTGTTATGAGATATAATCTATGTGATCTTTCAGTGTCAGCCTGCATATTAAACTTTCTAATTAGCAGCTCACAATTCTGAACATCATTTTGCAGAACAGTGCTGCATTGTACTGCTTTGGCAATACAGCAGATTGTGAGACTAAACAGAACAGCTGTTTAATGTTAGGAAAAGAACTTTTCTGAGAATACACAATGCTGTATAAGCAGATTTACATCTGAACACACTATTATAACTGTCTTCGAATTACAATATTTGTTATCTATAGCATTTGTTGAAATGTTGTATTTGTATATGAAATAATCATGAATGAACTGGGGATTTTTTCCTCCAAAATATTTAAGTGCCATTATGGGCAGAGATCTACAAAATGCATGTTTTCTTATAAAATTAGAAACAGCAAGGAAAATTATGTACATACCATGGCTAGGGTCCAAAGGGCTGCTTAGCCTCAAGCTAGCCCAGTAGAATTGTTGGTTTAATTCCTTTTGTCCACTGATCCCCATGTAGGGGATCCAGGCCATTACCCCCATTCCCTACCAGCTTCAAAGAATCATGGTGATAGTGGGGTGAATGGCATGAAATTGTGTGTGTGTGTGTATACAAATTCTACAATGTTGCCTTAACATGATGACATCACTTCTGATCTTGCACTGGGAGTGACATTATGCACCAGGACACACATCCTTACCCCTCAAGGTTGCTGGCTGCCATTAGCAAATGTATCCCCATAGTTTATTTTATTAACTGCCTGGTGATGGGTTGCATAAATATGACCTGCATGTCTATGAGCATAATATATAATCCAAATTTCTAGGCAAACATTCACTTTTAAACAACCATGTTATAGGGTGGTCCTTTGGAAACACACATTGCAGGAATCAAACTGGGCTTGATTCTTCACTCCTCTACTTGAAGCCAGCTGGGTGACCTTGGGTCAGTCACAGCTTCTAGCTCTCTCAGCCCCACCCACCTCACAGGGTGTTTTGTTGTGGGGATAATAATAACATACTTTGTAAACTGCTCTGAGTGGGTGTTAAGTCATCCTGAAGGGCAGTATATAAATCGAATGTTGTTGTTGTTATTATTATTATTATAGTATGACTTGTGAATATGGATTGAATTATGCACTTTTTGGAGAGCGGTCTTTTAACATGGCACATTCTTGGTAAAGATTACTGAAAACGAGGGGGCAAGCTGGCTCCTCATTAAGTGAGGTTGTGAGGGCATCTTATCCTTTAAAGAAAAAAGATAAAAGAAAGAAAAATAAGGAATAAAGTTAGTAACTTTTGGAAATTATTGCACTGGGACACTTTACTGGACTTACCTGAGACATTTGGGACCTATACTGTTTTATTAATTTAACATCTATGTATGATTCTTTGAGTTTACATTGATTGTTATTTGCATTATATCACTTTACGAGTTCCTTTGTAATTTACTTGAGAGATTCAGGAGGACTTATACTATTCAGATCAACCTGACATCTTTATGATTCTTTGAGTGTACATTTGCACTAATGTCACTTTAGAAGGTCCATTGTAATACGATATTGTAATTTTTGCCAACATTGGTTGTTTAAAAGTGAATGTTTGCCTAGAACTTTGGATTATATATTATACTCATTTTGTATATTAAGTGTCTGTAATTTGAATCCTTAGAAAGTTACAGTGGGATTTCTACTTGCTATCATAACTCTTTAGCTTGCTGTCGTAATTCTCTCTTGGTTTTGTGCTTTGTGTCCTGCATGCCTATGAAGCAGGTGTTTCATAAGCAACACCCATGTACTTTGTTGTGTCAGCCCTTAGTTTTTACTTTTCCCCTCTATTATTAATGTTACAATTTCCTAGTTGTTGTTGGGGGAGGCGGTTATGGTTCAGAGGAAGAACTTCCTTTTGCATGCAGAAGGTCCCAGGTATAATCATTGGCATCTTCATTCAAAGGAACCAGGTAGGACCCTCCAATTAAACCCGCCAATTAAAAAAAAAAAAGGTTTCAGAATTTTCTACAAACGTAGGTCTTTTTCAAGTTTATAGAAAGATCTGTCTTGTCTGTTTATGGTTACAGTCTCTGGATTTGTATCCACAGATTTAGCCATGTTGTGAATTAGATATATGGATGATTTAACTAGTAATCAGCAGCAGGACTCACCTGCTTGAGTCATAGAAAAGAGCAAAGTCCAGTAGCATCTATAAGACTAACAAAATTAGTAGTAGGGTATGAGCTTTTGTGAGCCACAGCTCACTTCTTCAGTGAGCCATGGCAGGCTCATGACTAGACATGGGCATGAACCAAAAAAAATTAATGACTCTGTGGTTCGTGGTTCGGTGCCGACGACGATCCCAAGGTTGCGAACTGCAACAAACATTTTCCATTGCGTAACTGGTTCACGGTTCACGGTTTGTGGGGCGTGGAATGCCCCCCGTGGCACTTAGAGAGCCCATATTCCCGGGGAGTGTTTTGCAAGCTCTCCTACAGCCATCACCCAAGTTTGGACAAGATTGCAAAAGGGATCTTGGAGTTATACCATCTCCAATCCAAGGTCCTCAGGAAATTCCCACAAAAATCCAAGCTGAATTATACTCTCAGTCTCTCTCCCCAAAGGCTAGCAAGTGGCAAGCAAGAGCTCTGTCCCACTCCACTGCTCACTGAAAGTGAAACCCAGCCTGGGAGCCCACAGCTATTTATAATCACAGGTCCCATTGAGCAACACAGGAGGTCTGTGTTTGGCCGTCAGAGCTGCCTATCAGGGTTTGCAGGGATGAGATTGGAGTGCCCATGGTTACAGAACACCCCAGTCTCCCTCCCTCCCCTGGGTGTCTTCTCCCAACTTGTAACCATTTTGCAGCTCCGTGGTTGGAAGGAAGGCCTGCTGATCAAGTTAAGCTGGGCTTCTATTCGGGTTTCCAGGGTGACAGAAGGAGCGCAGACAGAGTTCAGGCATTCCCCTGGCTCTGTTTCCAGGGGAATTGATTGCTGGTGATTGACTGTCTGGCTTCCCGAACCGCAGCCGAAAGCACCGAATCAGCCTTCTTCTGAATGCTGGTTTGTTGGTCGAGGACAATCACCAACTGCCAGATCACGATCGCGCAATTGCCAATTTCGTGGGGTTTTGAAGTTCGTAATGCGGTTTGTGCCCATCTCTACTCATGACTGCTTGAGGCATGATGAACTTTTGCTTCTAGATTTATGCTCAAGACACAGTTATACTTTGGGTGAGGTTAAATTGGTTGACCTGAAATCATATATGCGTAGATTGTTTGGTGGCAGAGTCCTGTTGTAAGCACATGTAATAGATGTACACCTAAAAAAAAAGAGTGTTTTCTGTGGACTCCTTCCCTTTGCAGGTGTGCTCCCCCTGACTCTCCTGGGTGCACTTCCTGATGCCTCAAGATTTGCTGTTCCATATTTACATGAGATCTATCCTTCACTTTCTGTCCAGGCACCAACTGCGGCGCAGGCAACCGAGCGGGAGAGCTCGGAGGCTGCCCACCGCAGCAATCGGGCCGGCGGCGGCGCATGCGCTCCCGTGATGATGTCACGAGCGACGTCATCATACAGGCCAGTGTGTGTGTGCGTGTGTGTGCGCGCTCATGCGCACGTGGGGGCGCCCGGCCGGCCGGCCGGCCGCGAGCGTGGTAAACCCACGCGCCGCCCCTGAGTAATTACACATACGTACATACAGAAAGGAAATTAAATAGACTACGATCAAGTGTAGTTCAACTGTTAGTGCCAGATTATTGCCTTCCTTTCCCAATTTGTGTGGGGAGTAATTACCACAAGCAGACATACATAGTAGTCTTAAAAGAAGTCAAAAAAGGGATAACTGACAGTCTGCTGCTGTAAGGTCCTGAAGATGAGCCACTAGACCTGTGCTTTAAAGCCAAAGCCCGAGACCTAGAAACCCTGCATTAGGAGTGCCTGAGCATCCACTGGTTTGGCTCATGCCCTGCTTGCCAGTCCTAAGCAGGGACTTTGGCAGTTCAGGTTGTTTGCAGGCAGCGCTGCGCTGTTCACTGAATTAATTTTCCTGCAGGCATAGTGAACACTGGGAAGGAACATGGCATGGTATAGCCTGATCTCATCAGATTTTAGAAACGAAGGAGGGTTGGCACTGGTCAGTGCTTGGATGGGAGACCACCAAGGAAGACACAGGTTGCACTACAGGGGAAGGCAATGGCCATCCACCTCTGTTCCTCACTTGCCTTAAAATCCCTTTATGCGGTCATCATGACTCAGTCATAACCTGACAGCACTCACATACAGTGAACATTAATCCCCCCTCACCTGTTGCCACTACTTTACTAGAGTCTGACAAGTATTTAAATGAAGGACAAACTACAGAGTCAGTCATATAGAAATAAAGACTCTGTGTATGTGTCTCTGTGTCTGCCTCTGTGTCTGTGTGTCTGTGTGTATATAAAAAACTGTCACTGTCTGGTGTTTATCTGCGTCTGTCTGATCAAAATGAATGCTTATCTGTCTGCATCTGCAGCAGTTGCAAATGGTTGTCTTTTGCACAATCCTTGGTTAAATACTGCTTGGTTAAAATCATAACAAATATACACTGTGTCAAGGCTTTTTCATTTGTTCTTTATTCAGAGTGATAGGTAAGAACAAATGAATAGATGCAGGAAGCCCTATCCTTCCTTCCTTCCTTCCTTCCTTCCTTCCTTCCTTCCTTCCTTCCTTCCTTCCTTCCTTCCTTCCTTCCTTCCTTCCTTCCTTCCTTTCTTTCTTTCTTTCTTTCTTTCTTTCTTTCTTTCTTTCTTTCTTTCTTTCTTTCTTTCTTTCTTTCTTTCTTTCTTTCTTTCTTTCTTAAATGCTGACTCATTATTACCACTTCAATTGATCCATTGTTTAGTTGCATAGAAGCCAAATTACTTTCAAACGCTGCACATTTAATTTGCTGTGCTTTTGATATCATTATCGGTGACTCATTATCACAGCAAAGACATCTGAGTCTTAAAGATGACAATGGGGAAGAAAATTGCAGCCAGCCTCAGGGAAGAGGTGGGAAAAGATGAGTGGGACTCTATAGTCTGGTATTTACTAGTAGGTGCTCTTGAATCAGGACCTTCTTAAGCCCTCTTGGGCACTTCACTTCCCCCCCACAGTATACCAGAAAAGATTGAATACTGCCTACAAAAGAACGAAGAGTGCCAGTCTTCAGTTTGTTAATGTTGTTTGGTGAAATTAGCTGGGGGTGGCAGGGGAGAACACTGTGGTCATTTTGTAGGAACTATTATTTATGTTTCAGAAGCCTACAATGCAGATTGTTATCAAAGCTCAGAAGGGAGCAAAGGAGGTGGGAAGATTTTATTAGTCCCACTACAATCATCATCATTTTGTATTATTATTCATAAAAGTGCCTACAATATTCTGAGCATTGTACAGGAATAAAATTACTGCATTCTGACAATTGTTTAAATGAACGACAAACTACAAATAGAGTTGGTCATATAGAAATAAAGACTGTGTGGGTTTTGGGACCTGCATGGAAGAGCCTACAGTTGTACATTAGTGTATTCATAGGGATTTGCTGCAGACATCTGGCTGAATGGCTGGATGTTAGGGGCAGGAATATAGATAGGGGAGTGCACTATAAAAAAAAATCCAGGCGATCCAGATTTGGGTTTCCAAGATTAACAACAACAACAACAACAAGAAGAAGAAGAAGTATCCCTGAAATCAAGGTGAGACTCACTAATCCAGTTATAGAATCCCAAATTTATCCAGCCATTATTCTCTATGGTGAATACTGGGGGGGGGGGATTATCTGGGGGGGGCTGAGGAGATGTCATTTTTCAAGCAAACTCCACCATATTTGCCAGAAACTTACTCCTGAATGTCACTAAAGACCCCCCCCCCCCCTCCACCAAGTTTCAGGAAGATTGAACCTTGGAGTCCAGTTATATGGGCTCCTGAACAAGCTGCCCCCAGCCACTCTCCATTGTTTCCTATGGGGAAAACATTTCCAAGGCTTTCCGGGCAAAGGTCAACCCCTGGCCAAAAGCCAGTCCCAAATTAGAAGCTGAATTAACAAAGCCCAACAGAACCAAAGTAAAGCAAGGGAACCAATATCACACCAGAAGATTCCAATGTCAAACCAGAGAATCCTCCCAAACTGAAGCTGGGGGTGGTATTCTTCGTTGGAGCCACAAAATTTTAAATGTGGCTAGTGGCAGCTTGAAGGGTTATTTTGGAGTTGGGGGTGTGGAGGGGCGGGATGGGAAACCTGCCTCCTGTCCCCCCCCCCGGCCTTGCTTCATTTTCCTGCTGCAGCATGGAGCATCATGCCACTGTCCTCCTGCTTGCATCATTGCCCTCTCTCACTCACACTGCTGCGCACTCCTGCTTGTGCTACTGCTGCTTTGCCTCTGTTATGGCAGAATAATCCAGCCCAGCAGAGTTTGTTTCCCAAATCGGATTCTCTAATGTGATTCAGAGTAGCTAGATTATGCCAGATCAGTATAAATCTGGCAGTAGAACCAGATCACAAATCTTGGATTGCACACCTCTAGCTGCACAGTTTTATTACCTTCTAAATGGCTCCTGTGATAGGTTTGCAAAATTTGGTTGGGAAATTTCTGGATATTTTGTGGTAGATCTCATGGAGCGTGGGGTTTGGGGAGAGTATGGGCCTCAGCAAGGTATAATGCCATATGTTCCATCCTCTGAATTTTATCCAGGGAAACTGATCTCAGATTTAATTCTGAGAGATCTCAAGGCCTCTTCTGGAGGTTGGCAACCCAACACACTGTGGACAAATGTCTGAAGAAGCTAAAGAATTGAGAAAAGAGGAGGCCAACAATGGCAATTAAAATCAGACAAAGCCCAGGGACAAAAGAGCATATGTGTGTTGTAAAGGAAAAGAACATGGAAAGGGACTTTGGAAGTAGAAGGAGTGTGGACCACAGAACACAGAGGGCAAGAAGGCAAAGAAGAAGTTGCATAGCTGAATTTTGTGCAATGATTTTGTGCAATGACATGGAAAGGGACTTTGGAAGTGGAAGGAGTGTGGACCACAGAACACAGAGGGCAAGAAGGCAAAGAAGAAGTTGCATAGCTGAATTTTGTGCAATGATTTGACTTAGCTGGTCCGATCTTTGTCTGCAGACTGAATAATTGTGGGAAGTCACCACGGCACGGTGGCTTCTTCATCAACTCTTCAAACTGAACGTGAAAAGGAAAAAAATGGCTGCAAGTCATTTCCCTTAGGCAGGACGGTGTTGTAGTTCACATGATGAACTATGGTCCAGGGAGGTCCAGGAGCAAAAAAATGGATGTCTGCCCTGAATTTACTAACAGATCATTTATCAAAACTACTAATACTGGTATCATTTCACAGGGTTTAAACTGGTACTTTTAAGCTGGCTTTGGCTAAGAGAACTTGAAAGTGATCTTTGGCTAGCTTTGAGTTGCTCATAATAAATGAATGGTTTGCTTTGAAAAATATGTATGTTTAGTGAGTTTCTACTGATGTGTTTTTTGTAAGGTATTTTTGTCCATAGTTAAGAGGACTTCTTGGAAAAGGACAATGCCTACTATCAATTAATTTCCTCTCCCCCCTTCAAATAAATCTGTCCCAGATTCCTTCATTCATTTTTGTCTTACCTTCGTTTAGTTGAATTCTGAGAATTCGGCCATGCCTTCCTACAGCGTTAGCTGATCGGGAGGGGGCCATTTATTGCTCTCCCCGGAAGGAGGGAGAGCAGAACAGCAAAAGCCCCGGGCATCTGGGGCTAGACAGGGGTGGGCGTAGCCAACAGCCTCCTTAGGCTGCTCCGCACGCCCTGTTTCACTTTCGACCAACACTCGGCCCATCCTCCTCACCCTGTTTGGTGCAGGATTAGCCGGCTACTGTATTCAAAGCCAGGTAGGATTTTTTTCCTCTCAACCCCAATTGGCCTTGGGATGAGGGGTTTTTCGCCTACCTTGCACCTGGAGTGGTGGAAATTGGCATGTGGTGGTGCTGGATAGTGATGTCACTGGCGGGATGGAGTTTTGGTTAGAAACAGCGGGCCGGTGAGCATCCTTGGTGTTTCCCTATTGGTAGGGAAGAGGGGTCTGCTAGGAGCGGCTGGTACTGCTTGTGATGGCTGCCAGCGCTTGTGGGCAGACTGCCTGGGGGGAACCCCACGTGCAAGTCCTTACCACACTGCTGTATGTCTTAGGCATAGGAGCTTGAAAGGAGGAAACCAATTTGCCAGGCTGGCCAGGTCTCCTAGCCATCTAAGGAGCTTGAAAGGAGGAAACCAATTTGCCAGGCTGGCCAGGTCTCCTAGCCATCTACATGGAGGGCTTGCACCCGGAGCTTCGGGGCTCGCCCAGGCAGGTCAAGGCGGAGGTCTAGGTAGGACCCTGTGGCTTGGCCTGTACCTCTTTACCCTTGCTGCAGTTATGGTTAATGTTTTCGTTGAGGTTAATTTAATAAAAGTGGCCCTTAGATCCAACACCTGTGTCTGTCTCTTCATTCCAACTGGGGCGGCAATATACATTTTCCCTGACCTTTCTGTATCACAAATTCTGTAGGTATTACATTATTTGTTTTTCTTTTTTAGGAAGCATAAACAAGTTGAAAGACACTATTGCACCACTTCAAAATTCCTGTGCCCTCATTCCCTGGCACAGGAACATCCACACTCCACTACAACTACAATTGTTAACATAGTCTGGTGAATAGTATACAAAATCAAAAATTAGCTGCAGAAAACAATAATGATAGACAGTATATATTTTAAACCTTGGTTTTGAATTGTAAGTTGCCTTGAGCAAGACTAAAGAAGTGCCAAAGAAATATTCTAAATAAATAAATAGTAACGTTAGCTGTCAGACTTGCCCCCATAATAGTAGAAGGCTTATGATTATCCCATAAGCCTCCTCTCTGAATGTGCTTCAAGCACTAAAACTACTGTCCAGGCATTCAGAAACATGCAAGCTGCTGCCCAAGCAGGCAGAAACATGGAAGCCAGATCCCAGCTGGGAGATGGAATGTGCAAACAAGGGGAATGACGCGCTAAGGGTCCTGATACAATAGGGCCTTCCTGGAGTTCCTGAATTAATTAATGCAGCACACCCTATTGATTTCCCCTTAACCACTTCCATTTTCTTAGGTGATTTAGGAAGCTGATAGACTGATCCATCCACCTCATGGGTCATCAATCATACTTGATAACTAGTTCCACCCTGGAAGACCTGATTAAACCTTCCTAGTCCATTTTCACATCCCGGAGACAGTTTACTGGCTTATTGTCTCACCCTGGGAACAACCACTCAAGTATTTTGTTTTTGGGCAGAAGATGCAATCTTGCCCCTGGGTAGGATCCATGGTATAAAATAGACTGCCCCTCTGCCATAAGCAGTGTGCATGCTTTGAATCTATCATCCACCGCTGAACCTCCATTTGAGTCCTTCCGCCTTTAAGCGCAGGCTGCTCAATGCTCCTTGTCTCTCCTGGATGTCTGGATGGTAA
The DNA here is from genome assembly GCF_028583425.1 of Eublepharis macularius. Taxonomy (NCBI): domain Eukaryota; kingdom Metazoa; phylum Chordata; class Lepidosauria; order Squamata; family Eublepharidae; genus Eublepharis; species Eublepharis macularius. The sequence goes on from NC_072790.1 coordinate 106,349,805, forward strand.
ATATCACCCAATCCCTCAACTCTCTTTCTAGTTAGCTCTGAATGCATGTTGTGGTGTGTGTTGTGTGCTGTTGATCCTTGTTACTTTCAATAAAACCCCTCTTTTTAGTTGAAACATCTGTCTGGTTATTGAAAAGAGTTCTCTAGCTAGGACAATCCTCTTATATGTTGGTGGAGATCCCTGTCTGGCTGCCTTCTCCTTGCTGCTAATTCCCCCAACTCACAAGGAGACCTTCCATTTGCATAAGAGATTGAGATCCAAGACACATTTGAGAGCAATCCTAAGCAGATCTACTCAGAATCAAGTCCCATTTTATTCAATTAATTTACTCCCAGGCACATGTTCTTGGAACTGCAGCTAATGAAGACTAAGGCAGACATCTCTAGGATCAGTTATCAATATAGACCAAGCACATTCTAAATCTGACCAAATTTGGATTATGTCAAAGACACAAATTCACACCTAATAACCCTAGTAATTACAAGATCCCAAAAATAAGAGTCAAAATTATTTAGCGAAGCAGAGGCTTTTTCTGACCTGATAGTCAAAATTAAGATATTATACTTTATTCCCAAGGTTGTTCAGAAATTATGAAGTGGGTTTTCAAAACATGATGAATAAAATGAACAGCCATTTGAAGATAAGTCTGCCTATCTTGTACTCTTGCTTTGTTAAACAGTAGGCTGAACCACAGATGGATGTTTAGCACTCCAAACAAGAGACCCTAGCGGCAAAAGTACAAGATCTATTGATTTACAATAGATCTCAGTGGTTCACTTACGTGATCTTTACTTGATTTTAACAGCCAAGATGGGCAAAGATTGAGTGCACAAGTAGTGGTTTTCATAGATGCCAGGATCCTGTTAAAGCCTGTCATTGTAATTGGTTCAAAGCAGTCTAAATGTAGGCCAGATAACTATTTCCTCTATCTCGTTTGCGTTGCAGCTAGCATCTAGATCAGAGCGTATTCATGCTATTTTATCAGCAAAAAACTTAGCAAAGGCCTCACAGCTAATTGTCTGTTCTTGGGAATGTAAAGGTTCAGCTTTAGGGGTTAGAAGGTGTCTGGATATCCTGAACAACTGGGATGGTTGTGAACTAGCTGATGCAATGGTTTCTGAGAAATAGCGTTTCTTTGTTGCTTTCATTTCTGCTTCATAGATCTTCCATTGTGTTCTGTAGCAAGCTCTATCAGCTTCTGTGCGGTTTCTAGATGTCTTCTGGCCTTCTTCAAGTCAGCCAACTTCATGGTAAACCATAGTGCCAGCTTCCATCCTGTGGAAGCCAGAGAGGTTGACAAGAGGCAATGGTGTCAATAGCTTCAAGGAGCTTTGTGTTCCACACTCCTACAGCAGCTTCTGTGGAACATGTGTCTGAAATTCTAGAATCCCCCCAGGCATTTTGGAATCTGGAAGGGTCTGTGAGCCTTTGTGGGTGAATCATTTTAACCGGACCTTCCATTTTGAGGGGTGTTGGGGCTATCTTCACTTTTGCCCTCAGCAGATTGTGGTAAAGTAAAATTACTTCATTTGCAAAGCAATTTTGGTCTCAAACTGAGCACCTTAGCTGATCAGAGATTTGCTCATAATTCAAAATGACCAGCATTTTGTCCAGGTTTGCATCTGGACATGGAGGCATTCAGCAGGCCTGCTGGCTGTAACTCACATCATTTCAAATCAATTATATTAGATGATACGTGGTGCTGTTATCACTGTACAGTTGGTGGCATTTATCAGACGGTGGCATTCAACATGTTGACACATGCTCAGAACTTCTAGGGTCGAATTACACTTCCCATGGGAGAGTATGAAAACACGTACATAAATTATGAACAAACATACTCAAAACTGATTGCCAGGCAAATGAACGAGACTGGAATATTAAAGGGTCTATCCATACAGCTCCCTCTTCCCCTATCCAAATGGACCAAGACAACCATAGAAATAATATTTTTTATATTTTTTTTAGGTTTTTGGGGAAGGTGAGAGAGACCGTTGTGAAAAAGGAAAATACTTGCAATCTGGACCTGAGTATTTCCATGAGCAAACACAGAGTCAGGCATGCAAAATGGTGGATGACTGGAATAGACAGGCAAGTGACCTTCCTTCTCCACCCCGCCCCCAAGAAGAATTCAAAATCTCTTTAATTATATTTTATTTGTATGTATCAAAGATGATGGAAGTGGGATAAGGGAACAGGGAATACCTTGTGAAAACACATACGATTCAGTGTGATTATGATCCGGTTTCAGGCTGTATCCCTAACAAAAACTGAAGCTGATAAATTTAAGGATTTTTTAAACTTGTGAATGGGTGCAGTTCTTGAGCTGTTAATTACTGAATGTATTTGCCTAATTTTAAACTAGGATTTAGCTGTTTTTGCATATGCTGAGGAAAGCTATCTCCAGGCTCATGTAAATAGTTATCTATCTATCTATCTATCTATCTATCTATCTATCTATCTATCTATCTATCTATCTATCTATCTATCTATCTATCTATCTATCTATCTATCTATCTATCTATCTATCTATAGTATCACAAACACGTTATTCCTTTTTATTGGTATGCCATTTTTTTTTTAAAAACTGCAGAGGCATGAAATGGTTTCAAAGTCGCTTTAAGTTAAGTTCCAAAAAGCAGAGTAAACATGTCTAAATAAATACATTCACATAAGAATCAGCATTGGAAACCTGTCAGGGCCTTTATTAGATTGCCTTTATCTATTTCGGGTCTCTGGAAGCAGCATTAAAAATCTTGCTCCCTTCTTGTGACATTTGGATCTTAGAAAATTTGCAGCTCTTTCTGTGAAAAGAAACTAATAAAACATACAGTCTTCCTGGTTCACACATGCATGTATTAGTCTTAATTTAATAATAACATTCGATTTACATACTGCCCAGGATGACTTAACACCTACTCAGAGTGGTTTACAAAGTATGCCATTATTATCCTCACAACAAAACACCCTGTGAGGTGGGTGGGGCTGAGAGAGCTCCTAGAAGCTGTGACTGACCCAAGGTCACCCAGCTGGCTTCAGGTGGAGGAGTGGGGGATCACACATGGTTCTCCAGATTAGAGTCCCGCGCTGTTAACCACTACACAAAACTGGTATCCTTTATGGATGTTACAATCATGTATACTCAGAGCCGAGCAACTGCATAACATAACAGGAACCTACTTTACTCATAATCCTGATGCACACATTCATCATGTTGTATGAACAGGGAAAAGACATATATTTTACCATTAGTGTACATCCTCAGTACATGTGAACACAAACCCTGAAAAAACCAGTGGTCAATTTCCACATACTGAAGCAGTACACACAAGGTATACACATATTGTCCTTGTTCATACATGTTGATTGCGAGAATTGGGAGGCTTATCTCATACTCTCAACTACATGCAGTTGGTTGGCTCTCAGTAGAACTATAGTATGACAATGGAATAGAGATGGGCACAGTCTGGAAAATGGACCTAAATTTGCAACGGTCCAGTCTGGTTCGTAGTTTGTGAACACACAGTTCGTGGGACATACATTTTCATGAATTTTGGTCCATTTGGGCCGGTCTGATGGTCTGTGGTCCATGAGTTCAGACATCCTGGTACCAGTCTATCAATTCCCAAGGCAACGGAGGGGACGTCCACAGATCTTTTGCAGCCCTTAATTCAATTTATTATTCAATTTATTACAGTCATAGGACCAGCAACTAAAACTTAACCACCGAAGGTTGAAGTTTAAATACATTTTAAAACAGAACAGTTACAAGTTATAAAATCAAACTATACATCTGAAATCTTTAAAAGGGCACACTAATTCAAAATTCCATCAATCAAGGATTTTCATTTCTGAATTGCTAATGAACAGAATTTAGCTACCGCATATGAGACAGATTTCTGAGTAACTTCTAAAAGATATTCCACAGAGTTTTGGTCTTAAAATTCATAAAATATTGCAAAGGTTTAAACCTAGTGTGAAGTGGAATAATCAATTGAGTTCTTTCTTCTTGGTAAAACTCACAATGCAGCAGGATATGTACAACTGACTCAACCACATTTTCAGAGCAGGGACAACAACACTTAGTTTTTCTGAGATTAAGACTTGTGCCTTGCTCAATCCCACAACAAAAAGCTCTTCTGGGTTTAAAGCAGTAGTTCTGATTTTATCTATTATCATCGTAGACCAGGGAGGGTAGGGCTCAGCAGCTAAGAGAGGGGGAATTAAGCCCTTCGGGTTAAAATGGATCTTTAGCCAGTACCAAATCGCATGTTCCCAGATTTTTAGCTCTACTCTAGGTAAGCCTGCTTCCTGCCTAAGTACAACATTTGAAGTGCAACTTGGTGCATTAAACAGGGCTCCGAGAAATTTAGACTGAACCCTTTCAAGGATCTTAATGTTAGAAATTAAACTAATTTGCGACCTGTGCAGGGGTTGAGCTAGAGATTTTGCTTGAAAGAATTTTAGGGCCACCGGTATAAAACCTGAGCCCTCTTTCTGATAAAATCTGAGAATAGCATTAGCACTCTTTTCTGCAGCATTAGCTGATAAGACTGCATGTGCCGTGTAGTTGGCATTGTGAGTTAAAGTAACTCCTAGGTATTGAAATGTTTTTACCTGATCAATGGTATTCCCATTGATTCTCCAGTTAACACTTTTATAGTGATTGTTGAAATGTAAGATTTGGGTTTTTGAGTAATTGATTGTTAGTAGCCCCATATCGCATTGGTCAATAAATTTTTTGAGAGCATGCTTTAGGCCAATTCTGGTTTGTGACACAAGTACAGCATCATCTGCGTACATCAGAATTGGTACTTTTTTTCCTCCAGAAAGGCTAGGCGTGTGAACATCCACTTTGCAGCCCTTAAAAACATGATAGGCAGCTCTGCCTGCCAAGCAGAGAGCTCCTATTCTACTCTATGGAGCAAGGAGCAAGAATTAATTCCCTAGGCAATGGAGGGGTGGACATTCTGAAGCTAATCTTAGCCCTCAAAACCTTGATAGGCAGCTCTACCTGCCAAGCAAAGAGCTCCCATTCTGCAATGGAGAGGTGGATGTTCTGCAGCCAATCTTAGCCCTGAAAACCTTGATAGGCAGCTCTGCCTGCCAAGCAGAGAGCTCTCATTCTTCTCTATGTGAGCAAGGAGCAAGAATTAAATCCCTAGACAACGGCTAGGAAGGTGTCTGTGTGTGGGATCTTCCCCACCCTTTTCTGTTTGATTTTGCCTCATTGCAACTTTTTGGTGCTACTAGCCAATGCAAGTCAATTGCATTAGCTGTATCCATCAGGAATGCCGAGAGAATGTATTGAGTGTATTGTTAAAAGACATTGTATTTATGGGTGGAAAGACATTGTGTATATGGGTAGAATGACTATATTAGCCCCTGATGATGTACTTGGTATGAAACAAGTTGGAATATCTAGCTGGCCACTTGTTGGGCTATAGGGTCCTTTGGCTCCCTCAGCATCCATTCTTGTCTCCACCTGCAAAGTAAGAGAAGATACTTAGTTAGGAAGTTTGATTTTTACTTTTACTTTAACATTTACTTTTGGGACACATGAGTCTCTTCAATCCTGGTATCATCTTCACCTACAGCAATAAGAAAATATTTGTGTGTATGGATAAATGTGAGATTGACCTGTGGAATTTCTACCTAGTTCCATATTGGAGGTCCTTTGTGTCCTTCCTTCAAGTCTGAGAATATTTTTCTTTGGAATACACTTCAGAATACTTATCTGTTAAATTCTGGTTGGATTGCAGTCATAGTCTTTTTGACTTTAGCTACATAAGATAAAGAAAAAGACATTAACTCCACATAAGAGAATCTGTGGACTTTATTTATACAGCTGACACCAGTTTCCTGGGGGTGGCTGCTTTGGGGGTCCAAAATGCAATCTTGACCAAACTTGAATGATGGCTGGAGGAGAGGCTCCTGAAGATTCTCTGTGAATTTGGGCTCTCTGGATGTGAAGGGGGCGGAGCCAGGGCTGCCAGAACTGACAGACCATGGACCAACGATCTCGTCCATGAATGGGGCTGGTCTGTGAAAAGTTCATGGTCTGTGGTCTGTAAAAAATCAATGGACCACAGGCTGGTGGTCCATGGGGTTTTCCCGGTCCATGTCCACCTCTACAACTGAATGTATAAATTGACATATAACAATAGATATTTATTGCACATCCCCCTATTATATCCTGCCTCATTTTTCTTCTCAGGATAATGACCATATCTGATTATGATACTTTGAGCATGCACGTGACTTTCTACTGACTATTCTGACAGATCCAGGTCTAATGAAGATTCAATCAAGTCTACAGACAAGCTGCACTGCATATTGACATTATACAGTAGCTGCTTTGTCATCACTGTTCTGAGTGATGTGAAATGTCATCTCAACATGACAGGCTACAGCTCAGTAAAAAGCAATGCTACGAACATGGATCCCATGGCACTCTAAGCAGCACATTACATCTCTGAGTTTTTTTGACAAGAAACTGACTGACAGAAAGGCCAAATAGGTCTTCAATTACATTATTGCCTGACTGGTTTCCAAAAGAACCCCCTACATCATGCCCTAAAAATGACTACTTGCTAGTGGAAACTAGCTTCTTTTTGATTTCTCATCTCAGCTTTATAAAGGTCATTTTTGAGGGAAGGGGGAGACTGATAATGCTTTTATTTATGAGGCTCCAATTGGTTTAGCTGCTTCATTGTTGTCTTATTTTTCTGGCCTCTCATCTGTCTCCGGTGACTTTAATTAATCTCTTCTAAGGCTTATAAAAGTCTGATTTCTTGCTAAACACATTTTCTTCAAGTTCCTATGAGTTTTTTTTAGAAAACCCTCCAAACTCATATGCATTCATTATGAAGTTAATAGTCTGACTCTGCCACTAATTACTATCTGTAGGCTCACCTTTATGACATGAAGGTTTATTTATGGTCTAAAAGCCTTGAACTTTGCCCTGGGAGTAAAACTTCCATCAACTGATATACTGTTATACTGGCAGTAGTGCAAATGCACTCTGGTTATTACTGTACCTTACTGGAATATAAATGAAGAAAATGAAGACTCAGGAATGTGTGTGCGCATGCGTGCACACACAAAGAATGGTAAAGGGCAAGACAAAAATCTTTTTAAAATCCTTTTCTTGTTCTCTCTACACACTGTATCCATGTCTCCTGTTTCTATGGCTTTGATTCCAGTGATTCTCTGCATCCCTTTGCTTCAGCAAAGAAATTTCTGGTTTGCCAAGAGTTTTGTGAAAAAGAGGTTTGTGAAAAATTTATCTGTACTCTGAGACCAGTGGTCAAGAAGACTGGAAATGTTACTGGAGGTTGTAGATAGAATGTGTTGATTAGAAAATCCCAGTTTCTGAGATGATTTTTTTCAATTATCATACCAAGAAAATTCATTAGAATAATTAAACAACTTCTGTTTTAGTGTCAGTTGTGTATAACTGGTGTCAAAGTAGTACATAAGTTAAACTATCTTAAACTGAACTGGGGACACCATCAACAAAAAATGGGTGAAATGTAAAAGCATACAAAAGTACAAAATAGTGTTATAAAGGAATATCCATATATTCTAAGATAAGCAGACTCAGGGCACGGTCTGCAAAATGGACCTAAATTTGACACGGTCCAGCCCGGTTCATGGTTCTCACAAACACGCAGTTCATAGGACTCACATTTTTCATGAACTTTGGTCCATTTGGGCCAGTCCATTGGTCCGTGGTCTGTGAGTCCACACATCCTGGTGCTGATCTATCAATTCCCTAGGCAATGGAATGGAGGTTTGCAGACCTTCTGCAGATCTTGGAACAGATCAATCTTAGCCCTCAAAACCTTGATAGGCAGCGCTAGCTGCCAACCAGAGAGCTCCAATTCTTCTCTATGTGAGCAAGGAGCAAGAATTAATTCCCTAGACAATGGAGGGGAGGGACATTCTGCAGCCCTGGGAACACGCCAATCCTAGCCCTCAAAACCTTGATAGGCAGCTCTGCCTGCCAAACAGAGAGCTCCCATTCTTCTCTATGTGAGCAAGAAGCAAGAAGTATTTCCCTAGGCAATGGCTGGGAAGGTGTCTGTTTGGTGAGTGAGGGGGCTCTCCCCCTACCCTTTTCTGTTTGATTTTTCTTCATCGCAACTTTTTGGTGCTGCAAGCCAATGTAAGTTAATTGGCATTTGTGACTTCTAGTATCTACTGAAAGTTTCCTGGTGTGGCCGCTTTGGGGGGTCTGTAACTCTGACCTTCGAAATGCAATCTTGGCCAAACCTGGAGGGTGGATGGAGGAGAGCCTGGTGAAGTGTTGCTGCAAGTTTGGGCTCTCTGAGTGTGAAGGGAGTGGTCCTAGGGCCCCTGGAATTGACACACCATGGACCAACAAACCAGTCCATGAATGGGGTGGGTCCATGAAAAGTTTGTGGTCTGTGGTCCGTGAAACATGACAGAACACGAGCCGATGGTCTGTGGGGTTTTTCCAGTCTGTGCCCACCTCTACTCAGCAACTTTCCTATATGTGGATGCATATCGATATATCTGCTTTCCTGGTGAACTCTCCTCTTGACCAGATAAGACTGCCCTTGTGGCAACCATATTCTGGGAGCTTGGAACACACTGCAGCTCCACAAAAATGCCAGACAAAAGGATCTTGGGATGCAGTTGGTGTTTGGTGGAAGATCCATGGACTGAGTGGACAGACAACTCCCATCAGGCTGTCGGCTGTGAGCTGTGCTCACTAATTGTAGGCTCTTGTCAACATTCGCCAGCAATATTTAAGCAGCATGTACATGCATATCTTTCAGGGTCCTCCCCCCCCCCACTCAGTATGTTAAAGCCTCCTTCTAGCCTGCCTTTTTCTGTTTTCCTGCCCAGTATAACTGCAGATTTTTAAAAAAACGATTGTAATTATAAAAGTAAGTATTTGTGGTATGATTTAATCAGAGATAAGTAAGAGTATGTGCTTTTCATATCAGGCCAATGACGAAAGTGTTCATATTCATGCCAGAAAAATAATCTGTTTTCCTGGGATACAAAATGAGGTGGTTTCTTCTTACATGTGTCCCAGGAAGGCAGAACGATAAAAGCAAATTCTATCCAAAAGCTCATTGAGCAGAAATGCCAATGTGTAATGCTTCTGTATAAGAATCTTATTAATATTTGATTGCATTTTCATTGTTTCTAACACATTCCATTAGCTATGTCATATTTGTGCCACATTATAAAGCGCAGATACAATACATTAAGTGGAAGCTTTATGTTCTAATTATTTGATCGAGGTATGATGAACTACGCAAATCATTATGGCAGAGTGCAATTTTTAAGCATTTAGTATTATGCAAATGCATGGCGTTTTAGATGATATTTTTGAATTCTCTTATTCTCACGTTACAACTATAGTCTGCTTTCGGTGGGAGTTGAAGCTAAGAAGGTGCGGATTTCTTCCCCTTCACGGAGTTTCGGAACTTAGCTGGCACCCCCCCCCCCCTAAGATGGCGACGAAAAAGCAGAGCCCTGCAATGAGTAAATCGGTGATGGCGATGTTACAGGGGAAGGGGGAAACTTTGGAAGAGATGGTGAGACGAGCAGTCTTTGAAGCTATGCAGCCCTTTGTAGTGAAGTTAAATGAAATGGGGCAAAAGGCTGATTCAGTGGAAAGTGAAGTGAAAACCATTAAAGAAACAGCGTCTGGAGCAGAGCAGTCTGCACGCGAAAACGTAGTACTCATGATGAAAGCAACAAGTAAAGAAGTGAAGCTCTTGGAGAATCAAATAATAGGATTGCAAGTGGACCGTGTCCAAACGGTACTGCGTCTTCAGAATGTAAAAGAGGAGCAAAGTGAAAATTTAAAAGATCTGGTGTCGGGACTTTTGGCGTTATTCGCAAAGGCAACTAAAGAAGAGTTAAAAAGCGATATTTTGGAAGTCCGTCGGACACCTTCAAAGTATGCAATGAAGCGTCAGCTGCCTCACGAGATTATTACTGACTTTTCATCTAAGAAGACTCGGGACACCATCTTATATAATTCGTACAATGTGGACTTGGACTATTTGGGTAACAAAGTTAAAATATTGAAGGATGTTCCATTTCTGGCTCGTAAAAGAAGATTTAAGTATAAAAGACTTGCGGCTTTCCTGAGGAAATGTGAAGTAAAATACAAATGGTTGTTTCCGGAAGGCATCTGGTTCAGATACAAGGATCAAACCTACAAGTTAACATCAGAAGTAGATGCATCAGTTGTCAGATGCATCTGGCAGGGAGAGCTGTGGTTATCGAAGGCTCATACTGCATTGGAATTGGATGGTCTAGCTGTTTGGCTGCTACAGACTAACAGGGCAAACTCCTTTGAAGCCAACTAATACACACACTAAAAGGAGATTTTTACATATACTAGCAAAGGAATGTTTTGGTTGCTCCCTCCCCCTCCCCCCCTAATTGCCTCTTCTCTCTCCTCCTCTTCTCCTCCCTCCTCCTCTGTATTTGACCAGTCTCTGTATCATGCATCTGACGAAGAAAACTTGATTCTCGAAAGCTTATGCTACAATAAAATTGGTTAGTCTTAAAGGTGCTACTGGACTCTTTTTGATTTTGCTACCACAGACTAACACAGCTAAGTCCTCTGCATCTAAAGCCATAAACAGTGAGCCATCACCTACTAAAAGGGAAACCTAGAGTTTACTGTCAGAGTTACAACATGATTTTACTACAGCCACCAAAAATTTAGCCACACACAAAGTTACCTGTTTATCTTCATCTCTTAATAGCAAAGAAGATTTAGCTTCAAGAGAAATAAAATCTTGCTTAAACAGAGGAAGAATAAGTTTAGTTCTCCAATCTAAAAATTCAGGACACTCCAAAAGAATATGGGACATTGTGCAAAACTCTCTCAAGAAGATGCTATCTTCCACGTTTTTGCGCGATATTTAGCAACGTCCCGGGAGCAGGTAAGTAGTGTGGAAAAGGCCATGGTCTAGAATATCAATTCAGTTAGTACCACATCCACAGAACCCATTAGAGAATGGAATACCACAAAACCTTCCCAACAAGGCATTCAAATATGCAAGCAAAAATTCACTACTACTCATAGTTTTTATCATATCATGGTGATTTCAAGACATGATAATTTATATTCCAAAAAATATTTATCCCAATTACTTGTATGATGATCCAGCATAACTAATACCAGGCGAGCAGGTTCTAAATTTGATTTCAAAATCCTAATTTTTAAGTTTAATGCTCTCCACCAAGCCTTTGCTTCATAAGACATCACCCCAATCTCAGCTCTCAAAGCTACTCCTAACACACATATTGGAGTTCCAAAGATATTGTGAAGGGAACTTAATAGCAGTCCATCAATGTTATCTGTTACCTCACTGATCCATACCCCTCCAATACACAGCAATGGCCCAGAAACTTTTAAATTCAGTGGAAATTTAAGATAATACATCCAACTAGGGGTGTGCAAGGCCTGCCTGTTTTGTTAAACCTGATTCGGATTTAACTGAATCAGGAAACCATTTCGGTATTCAGGGAATACCGAAACAGCAAGCTGATTTGGTATTCGCTTTTCAGCTTGATTCGGCACATAACACATCACAATCAATATTAAATATCTAAATCTTGATATGTTTGTAAACATTTATGGGATTTGCTTGAAAATAGTAGTTTGGGCATGCCTGTAGGGAAACTCTTCAGAATTACATTTGTAGTACTTGTAATAATCAGCTACTTGAACAGTGTAGTAATTATAAGATGAGCAAAGATGTAGTAAAGGTTGAAGAGTAGTTTAATAGTGCATTCATTGGACAAAATTGCATGTATTCTATTCTCTTTTTTAAAATAAGAAAGTAACTTTTTATAAATTGTTACACCTCCAGGGACGTTGGATGTAGGGGTGTGCAATTCGGTATTCTGATTAGGTTAAAAATACCGAATCAGGGCCGTTTCGGGTTTTTTCAGTATTACCGAAACTTTTTCTGAATACCGAAAAATTTCGGTAATACTGAAACAGAGATTACCGAAACAATTCGCCATTGTTTTCAATGAGAAAACCTCCCGGCTTTCCGGGAGTCTGGGGGAGCCATTTTCTGTCCAAATCACACCAAACTTGGTGGAGACCTTCTGATAACTCTGCTATAACTACCCCCCAAGTTTCAGAAAGATTGGACTTTGGGGGGCATGTTATGCTCCCACAAACAAGGTCCCCCCATCCTCCTACAATCTCCATGGTTCTCTATGGGGGAAAAAAGTCATCTTTCTAGGTGGCTTGGGGTGGCATTTTGCAAGCAAAATGCACCCAACTTTCAGGGACCTGCTCCCACCCATCCTCCCACCCTCCACCAAGTTTCAGGCAGATTACACTTTGGGGGGCTATTTTATGGCCTCCCAAAGGAGGTGACCCTATCCACCTCCACTATTCCCTATGGGGGGGGGGGAATAAGAGAGGCTTGTGTGGCTAGGGGTGGCATTTTGCATGCAAAATGCCCCCAAACTTCAGGGGCCCATCTCCCACCTGTCCTCCCACCCTCCACCAAAGCTCAAGCAGATCTCACTTGGGGGGGCATTTTATGGCCTCCCAAAGATGCTGCCCTTAGCCCCCCTTTCTCCAGTATTTCCTATCGGGGAAATAAGACAGGCTTGTGTGGCTAGGGGTGGCATTTTGCATGCAAAATGCCCCCAAACTTCAGGTGCCCATCTCCCACCTGTCCTCCCACCCTCTATCAAGGCCCAAGCTGATCCCACTTTGGGGGGGAAATTTTATGCCCCCCCAAAGGTGAGTTGTGTTATTTTTGTGTAAGATACTGTTGGTATGCCCTTTGGTGTGCCCCCTGCTGTGTTACCTAAAGCTGTTCAAGAAATAAAGTGTTTTTGACACGAAATGTGTTTTTGTGATTCTTTCATGTGAAGTGAGATGTGATATTTTTGTGCATAATTGCCCTGGGAAAGAGAGTTTAAAAGTTCCCATCACAGGGAACAATGGGGGACGGCTGGCCAGTCTGCTCCTGGGGTAGTGGCTGGTGTGGGAATGTTGGGGAGGGTGTCTTTGGGTCACTGTGGGGCTGTGGGAGGGTGGATTTAAAAGGAGGACTGTACCTGTGGCCACAGATGTCACATTCTGTGGGTTCCTGCTGTGGGAGATTTTCCCATAACAGGAATCAATAGAAAGTGACTAGCCACAGGACAGCGGAGGTTAGGTTTTGGGGAGGGGTGTATGGTATTTGGCAGTTTGGGTGCAGGTGGACTGTGGCTGTGGCCATTGGCAGCCCCAATCCCATGTACTTCTGTGGTGTGGAAGTCTTCCTCACAGTAGAAGGACAAAATGGTGTGGCAGGAGAACCACCTCATAAAATTGCCCCCCAAAGTGGGATCAGCTTAGGCCTTGGTGAAGGGTGGGAAGACAGGTGGGAGATAGGCCCCTGAAGTTTGGGGGCATTTTGCATGCAAAATGCCACCCCTAGCCACACAAGCCTCTCTTATTCCCCCCCCCCCATAGGGAATAGTGAAGTGCAGGTGGATAGGGTCACCTCCTTTGGGAGGCCATAAAATAGCCCCCCAAAGTGTAATCCACCTGAAACTTGGTGGGGGGGTGGGAGGACGGGTGGGAGCAGGTCCCCCTGAAAGTTGGGTGCATTTTGCTTGCAAAATGCCACCCCAAGCCACCTAGAAAGATGACTTTTTTCCCCATAGAGAACCATGGAGATTGTAGGAGGATGGGGGACTTTGTTTGTGGGAGCATAACATGCCCCCCCAAAGTCCAATCTTTCTGAAACTTGGGGGGTAGTTATAGCAGAGTTATCAGAAGGTCTCCACCAAGTTTGGTGTGATTTGGACAGAAAATGGCTCCCCCAGACTCCCGGAAAGCCGGGAGAAGGTTTTCTCATTAAAAACAATGGCGAATTGTTTCGGTAATCTCTGTTTCAGTATTACCGAAATTTTTCGGTATTCAGAAAAAGTTTCGGTAATACTGAAAAAAACCGAAACGGCCCTGATCCGGTATTTTTAACCTAATCAGAATACCGAATTGCACACCCCTACATCCAACGTCCCTGGAGGTGTAACAATTTATAAAAAGTTACTTTCTTATTTTAAAAAAGAGAATAGAATACATGCAATTTTGTCCAATGAATGCACTATTAAACTACTCTTCAACCTTTACTACATCTTTGCTCATCTTATAATTACTACACTGATCAAGTAGCTGATTATTACAAGTACTACAAATGTAATTCTGAAGAGTTTCCCTACAGGCATGCCCAAACTACTATTTTCAAGCAAATCCCATAAATGTTTACAAACATATCAAGATTTAGATATTTAATATTGATTGTGATGTGTTATCTGCAATTTTTCTCTGTTTATCTAAATTTCATTTTTCTTATTTATAAAACATTGGAAGCATGGGTTCCCTGTTGTGTTGTGTGGAATCAATAGAAAATATAAAGCATACCAATTAGCAAATGGTGTATAGATTATATGACAGTTGCTTGGAAGGAGATAATGGATGATTCATGTGAAATATAGTATAATAACTTAGTTAAAAATCTGAAAAACAGCTTGTGCCTAAGACTAGTATTCTAGGAGAGCAGAACCATTTGCTCATAAAGAGTTTAAACAGAACACATCAACAAAAATCCAGTTAAGAATGGAGTGGAGTATATTTGGCTTTAGATCCTCTACTTTTTGCTTGTGTTCTTCTTCAACTATTTTGAAAGCAGTACTCTGCTGTAGAGTATGTTCCTCTTCTGCTATGCACTTTTGGGCTCCATGAAATTGCAATATAAGAAAATATAAAGACTAGGGAAATCTGTGACTTACAGAATTCAGCAGATGATATAATGATTTATTATCAGATTCCAGGGCAATCAAAAACTGACATCAGAGTTCATATTAGCATTTTGTGAAGGAATTCAAACCCTAAAATGTCTACCTTTGGAATTAGGTTATTATTCTGAAGAAGATTCCAGGGATGTAATGTACTTAAACATTAATGTGTACCAAGGAGAAAAATATATAATGGAAAATCAGAGAGTTTTATTTAATTGTAGACAAAACATCAATTTTGCCTTAATTATAGAAGTATTTTTATTGAGAAAAATGATCTGTATTATACTGCATCAAAGTGATTCATAGTGGAGGGCACTGAGAATTTTGTTTCCCATGCTCCCTAGCAAAAGGGGATGCTCTAAAGGAGCATATAGGCTTGGCCAAAAGAGGAGGCCTTTCCCATTGCTGTCGCCCTCCCCATCAGGCTTCATTGTAACTCACTTCTTCGCAAGGTCAAACTTTGGGAACAGGAACTGGCAGGAAAGAGAATTGCCTGGTGACAAGCAGCACTTATACCAGGATGACCCATTACAAGCCAGGCCTGAACTTCAGGAGGGTTTAGGTTCAGCTCATAATGGCTCATCATTTTTTGATGTGCAAGTTTATTTTAACTCCCCTGATCCCAAGCTGCAGCGTAAATTCTAGCTACAAAATAGATTTCATCTTGAGAAAATCTATTGCTTGTGCAGTACCAGAGTTCAGGAGGTAAATTAGAAAATGCAAATGATGAGTAAGTTCATACATCATTAACTACAATCCTTTGTACCTACATATATATTCATTCATTAGTAAAGAAGCCATATATCCTGCCTGAAATGATTCAGCATTATATCCTCCCCTTTTTTAAAAAAAAATCTATGACAGAATCTAGTACTTGTGAAAGACTACATGAGGGAAACATATTGAAATTAAGGTCAGATAAAATTAAGGTGCTATGGATTGGAGGTAAGGATGACTTGGGAGTAGGAGATCAAATTGCAGTGTATGGAGCTGTATTCCTCCAGAAGGAAGTACCTTGTAGTTTGGCAAGGCTCCTGGATATTCTATTGGCCCTAGAGCCAACATGACAAAGGTAGCAGTAGGGCATTTTTCCAAATGATGCTGGTTCACTGTGAACTAAAGCCATTTATGGAAAATGTTGACCCAGTTACAGTCAGCATGGCTTGCTAAAATCCTGGCTACACCTTAAGCTCTAGACAGGATTACAGAAACATGCTGTAGGAACATGCAGAATAATGCTGCTTGCTTAGCCTTTTTGCTTATATTGTACCAGTTTTGAAGCAGCTCACTTGTAGCTCAGTTGTTTCTGGGTTCAATTTGAGGTACTGGTTCAGACTTTCAAAGCTTTTCTAATCCTGCGATGTACTTATCTGATGGACTGATTCTGTACCAACATATTTGTCTGTTTATTAAATTGATTATACCCCACCTTTCCTCTTGGCTCAAAAGAACTAAGCATTACAGATCAAAACCAAAATTTTAAATATTCCCAACTCCTCCTTCTCCTCCTTCTCAAAAGATGGGGTTCAAAAGTACCAGCATACAAACAAGCCTTGCAGTGCAGCCTCCTGAAGATCTCCAAAAGGAGGCTCACCTCATCTCTTCAGGAAGCCCATTCCATAGAGCTGGAACTGCAATGTCAATACCAAGTGGGCCACCTTGTGGGGAATCAGCCACCAAGTGGCAGCCTGAAGACTATAGTTGGTGCACAGGAACACATGGGATGAGATGGTACTTCAGATATGTGGGCCCCAAACCATGAAGGGCTTTAAAGGTTATAACCAGCACCTTGAATTGAACTTGGAAACAAATGGGCAGCTAATGTATCTGTTTCAAAACAAATGACATGTCTTCCTATCAGTTACTTTCTGCAAATAATTGAGATACTGCATTGTGGGCCAACTGCAGGTTCCAGTTAGTCTTCAAGGCCAGCCCAGTGTAGAGCACGTTACAGTAGTCCAATCACAAGGTTACAAAAACATAGATTGGCGTGGTGAGATCAGCAAAAATTAGGAAAGGAGAGAGTTGGAGAACTAGGTGGAGCTGATAGAAGCAAATCTTGGTCACGGTGCCAACCTGCTTTTTAAACAAGAGGGCTGGGTCCATGAGCACCCCAAACTCTTAACCTGCTCTGCCAACTATGTTTTCACAGCACTTTGTCCTCTCACTCCCCTTTCCCTTCTGGTGTATTCTGCCATTTTGATTTTTTTTAAAAAAAATGCTACCTGTATTGTGGAATTGACCTCTAGAAGCAATCTGCAAACCACTTCATGTGCTTGTAGCCATGCCTTCAGCTATGTAGAAAAGACAGGATATAAATACTTCAAATAAATAAAAGATAGTTACATCTTCTATTCTTATTAAATGGTTTATGCAAAGTGGTGTCTGGAAAACTTAATTTTTCTTCTCTTCAAGATCTATCTAATATGTTTTAATCCTGCTGTTTTAAGGTTTTTAAAGGTTAATATTAATTATTTTGTGTTATCTTTGATATTATGAGCTGCCACAAGCAAGTCTCTGAACAGGAGACATAAATGTTTTAAACAAACAAACAAATAAGGCTATCATGGCAGAATGTGTCTTTCTATCATTTTAGGCTGAGTGGGAATTTGAACTCACATCTCCCAGATTCAAGCACAACTTGTTATTGACTATGTCATATTGAATTAGTTATTTGTTTTTATTCTTACACATATGAAACTATCAAAAAATTTCCATAGTTTAATATATAGACACTGCCTAAATAGAAGCTAAAGCATAAGGTATCCAGGCATAAGTAGAGATGGGCACAATCCGCATTACGATAGAAAAAAACCCACGATAATGGCAATCGCGCGATCGGGACCTGGTGGATCGTGCTTGGGCACGGCTAACGATCCAGCGGTTGGGAGTGGGGCTGGATCGGGGCTTGATCGGGGCGATCGTGCTCGGATCGGGAAGCCAGACACTCAGGCACCAGCAATCTTTTGCCCTGGCAATGGAGCCAGGGGAATGCCTGAGCTGTGTTCGCCCTCCTTCTGTTGCCCTGGAAACGTGAATGGAAGCCCAGCTTTCCTTGATCAGCAGGGCTTTCTTCCAACCACGGAGCAGCAAAGCAGTCACCAGCTAGGAGAAGACACCCAAGGGAGGGAGGGGGAAGGGGGTGTTCTATAGCCATGGGCACTCCAATCTCATCCCAGCAAACCCTGATAGGCAGCTGTGATGGCCAAACAGACAGCCAAACACAAACACAGATGCCGCCGGCATCAGCCACCGTTCCTGTATCTCTGGAAACAGCGGGGCGCCCCTCCGCTTTTGCCTCCATGATCCACGATCCATGAATTGGAAATGGAAGATGATCGGTGTGGATTGTTAATTCGGGATCGGCACCTGCGCTGATCCATGATCAGCTTGATATGTATTTTTTTTGGGATCGTGCCCACCTCTAGTCATAAGTGACTCATGGTGACCTAGTGTTGCCAGCTCCAGCTTGGGAAATTCCTGGAGATTTTGGAAGTGGAGCCTGAGGAGGGCAGGGTTTAGGGAGGGGAGGGATCTCAGTGGTATATTATACCATAGGGTCCACCCTCCAAAGCAGCCATTTTCTCCAGGGGAACTGATCTTTATGGCCTGGAGATCAGCTGTGATTCTGGGAGATCTCCCGCCACCTGAGACTGGCAACCCTATGGTGACCCCATGAAGTTCCACCTCATGGTATTTTCAAGGCAAGAGATGAGCAGAAATGGTTTCCCATTGCCTTCTTCTGCATAGCAACCTTAATCTTCCTTGCTGTTCTCCAATCCAAATACAGAACAATGCTAACATATAGATGCTACCTAAATATTCTTCATCTCAAAGATCCATCTTAAATCTAATAATATATAATAAAATAATTGGGGTTTTTTGACCTAGAGAACATTAGCAGAAAATAATAATTCCATATTATGCTTTACCATTTATGAGATTCATGCAGTGCAGTCCTATACAGTTATTCCAGTGGAGGTAAATGGATGTAGAGACAGAACAAGAGAAAGGGGACCTAAAACCATCATAGAAAGAAAGGCCTTACTTGTAATCCAGTGCCAATTTTCTTTTCATACCATAAAACTCCCAGCAGGACCACAGCATCAGCATGCCCAGCTGCAATCTTATTCACACTGTTTTGGAAGCAACTCCTATGGAAATCAGTGCATCTTGTTAATTTAATTAGGAAATTTATTTGCTGCCTCTTCAGAGACTATCTTGAGGCAACTACAAATTTAAAAAGTAATACGATTGTAAAACAACAACCTAAGATTTATCAATAATAAAACAAACAATAACAACAGGTTCATGGCATAAAAACAACAAAGAACACCATTCAACTTTCTTCTGATTAAATGGTAATCCTTTTCTGCAGCTCTTATTTTGGAATACATCCCACAGAACTAGTAGGAGTCACTTCTTTGAATTGTGCTGCACGTTACCTCAAAATCCATATCAGTTGTTAAATTCCTTAGTTAATGTATATAGATACCACCTTTCTGCCTGACAAGTGGTCTCCACGGTAGCTCATAATGGGCGGGTGGGCGGGTGGACGGGTGGGGGATTAAGAAATAATTAATGAACAAATGGATGTAAGGTCTTGTTTTTAAAAGGCAGTGGAGACCAATTAAAATATTGAAGGAACAGTTATATCAACAGTTCTCTCCTAAACCTTCTATGTTCCTGTTGCTGCTGCTCTGATATCTGCTTATTTAAATGAGCTGTGGATTGGAGTGTTGGTACATGAGAATATATACAAACCAAGTCTATTTCCACACAGGGGCACAAAAATGCATACCCCTTATGGCAGGGGCAGCAAGCGGCACAGGAACAGGCAGGGCATCCACATCTCTAATTCTGAGCCAGCTGCTGCTGCTGCTGCCCCCAATCTCTGCACCTCCCCTTCCCCCTTGTCATGCTGTGCAAAAGTACAAGTGCAACAAGAATTCCACAAGAACTCCCACAGCTTAAAAACCTTCTCCATTTCCATCCGTCTTGAATCATGTTGAAGCCTTATACCACAGCACAGCAGAAAAAAAGGGGGAAGCCCTTTAAAAGGCAAAAAGAGCAATGACTGCAGGTGGCAGTGAGCTGCCCCACACCATTTTCTTAGTGGCACTTAGCTCCACCCTCTCCCCATAGTGGCAATGGAGGGAGTGCCACACTCACCTGCAGCCATCCCAACCACCTCTCCTTTAAATCAGAGCAAAAAAAAATTCCTCTGGGTAGAAGAGAATCATGAGAAGGCCTAGGAATGCCACACATCGTACTTAACACGAGCATGCTGTCATGTAGACATTCTCCTTTAACAAGGAGGCTTCCTACTTTCCATGTGGGAGAAAATCCCCATGTGGAAACAGCCCCAAATTTTAATACATACAAACCAAGCGGCTGCAGTTTCACAATGAGAATAACAAGAAAGCATCTTCCTTCTCCTATTATAGCTGTTCCTGTACTTTAAAAAAACTCCTCCAACTTCCTCTATAATTCCAGAAATCCAAAGACCAGTTTTTGAAGCAGAAGAGACTCTCCTTCCTCCAATCAAAATTTACCAAACTTAGCTTGACTATTAACTTCTCCTTTCTGTTGAAATCTTTTTTTTTTGAAAAAGTTTTTATTGGGTTAGAATCCATTATTTTTACATTACATTCAATTTTCCCCAAATTTTTCATTCCTAACCCCCTCCCTTTCCCCCCCTTTTGTTGACTTCCAACAGCTTTCCCACCCTTTGTCCCTTTTCCCTTACTTCTGTTAAACTCCTCTATCTAAAACAGATATACATTCTCTATTATATTAAGCAGTACATCCTTAACTACCTTTCACGTTATATACCCAAACTGTAAGTCTTTGTTTCCATCTTAGATAAACAATTTATCCCATTTTCCAGTTTCAAATATTTCTATATATCATGAACCATAAAAATCTTACATTCAAATCAAACAATTTGACTTATTCTCTATATATTCCTCATTCTATCTTTTTATGGTAGTTCTATATAGCACATCACATGGTCAATCAATTTGACTCTTCTGTACATTCAGTTTGGTGCATATAAATCTTATCAAAGAAAGAAAATATTGTTAGTTATTCACTCCTTATATTTAAACCTTATCATTAATTATTTTCTATCAATATTCTATCTATTAACCTATATATATCTATTTATATATCAATCTGTTAACTGCTTATTAATTCACATTTATCTCTTCCTCCCTCGGTAAAGTCACCCCCCCTCTATTATACTTTTATTATACTTCAGTAGTTCTCAAACTGCCACAGTTTTCCTCCCACCTCCCATTTCTTCTCCAGATATTGTTTCAGCTTCTCCCAGTCTGTGTTAAACTGCCCTGAGTCCAGATTTCTCAGTTTTCTTGTCATCTTATCCATTTCTGCCATGTACAGCAATTTGTAGATCCAATCTTCAATAGTTGGCACTTCTTGTACTTTCCATTTTTGCGCATACAAAAGTCTGGCTGCTGCTGTCATATAAAATATCAACGTCCTATGATGGGCTGGAATTCCCTCCATTCCCAAGTTTAGTAGCAGGAGTTCTGGGTTCTTATTTATTTGAAATTGTAAAATTTCACTCATTTCTCTTATTACTTCCCCCCAGTACTGCCTAGCTACCTCACACGACCACCACATGTGATAGAGGGAGCCCTCATGCTTCTTACATTTCCAGCATTTATTAGAAGTATTCAAGTTCCCTAGCGCAATCTTCTTTGGTGTCATGTACCAACGATAAATCATTTTGTAAATGTTCTCTTTAATATTAGTACATGTCGTTATCTTCATTGTAGTTTTCCACAAGTATTCCCATGCCTCCATTGTTATTTCTTTATTAAAGTTTATAGCCCATTTCACCATTTGTGTTTTAACTATCTCATCCTCGGTATACCATTTCAACAGTACTTGGTATACCTTGGATATTCTTTTCTTGTCCTCTTTAAGAAGGGTCTGCTCTAGTTCCGAATTCTCTATTCGTATACCTCCCTTTACAGAGTCCGAGTTATATAAGTCTCTAATCTGTCTGTACTGGAACCAGTCGTAGTTAGGTGATAGTTCCTCTTGCGTCTTTATTCTAAGTTTAGATGCTTCAGTTTTAGTTATTTCTTTGTATGTTAAACATTGTTGTTCATTATCAACAGCTCTCGGGTCTATCACCTCATACGGAACCACCCACAAGGGAGTTCCTTCTTGTAAATAAATTCTGTACTTCTTCCAGATTGTATATAAACTTCTCCGTACAAAATGATGCAGGAACATCGAGTTGACCTTTACTTTGTCATGCCATAGATATGCGTGCCATCCAAATATTTTTTTATATCCCTCTAGGGCTAGTAGTTTCTTGTTCTTTAATGTCATCCATTCTTTCAACCAAACTAGGCAGATTGCATCATGATAAAGTCTCAAATTGGGCAGTTGCATTCCGCCTCTTTCCTTTGCATCTTGTAGAACTTTCACTTTCACTCGAGGCTTCTTGCCTGCCCAAACAAAATCTGATATTTTCCTCTGCCATTTTTCAAATTGTTTAGAGTCTCTGATGATTGGTATTGTCTGTAGCAAAAACATTACTCTTGGTAACACATTCATCTTAACTGCTGCAATCCTACCCAACCATGACAAATTCAATCTGTTCCATTTAATCAAGTCTCTCTCTATCTGAGTCCATAATTTTTCATAATTGTTTTTGAACAGATCTATATTCTTTGCAGTTAATTCGACTCCCAAATATTTCACTTTGCTTGTTACTTCACAGTCCATTGTTTCCATTAATAGTTGTTGTTTCTGCTTGGTCATGTTTTTGCATAGTATCTTTGACTTCTTTTTGTTGATATAAAAACCTGCCAAGTCTCCAAACTCCTTAATCTTATCTATCACTCTTGGCATATTCTCCAGTGGGTCCTCTACAATTAACATTATGTCGTCCGCAAATGCTCTGACCTTATATGAATAGTCCTTTATTTTAATTCCCCGAATTTCCTCATCTTGACGTATTTGTATCATCAGAACCTCCAACACTAAAATGAACAACAATGGAGACAACGGGCAACCTTGTCTTGTTCCTTTACTTATCGTCAATTTCTTAGTCAATTCATCATTCACCACAATTGCTGCAGTCTGGTCTCTGTAGATTTCCTTAATTGCTCTGATGAATCTTTCTCCCAGTTGTAGCTTTTCCATAGTGGCAAACATAAAGTCCCAGTTTAAATTGTCAAACGCTTTTTCAGCATCTACAAAGAAGAAACCAACCTCTTTGTCACAACGCTTATCGTAGTATTCAATAGCATTGATCACTGTCCTTAGATTGTCTCTTATTTGTCTGTCTGGCAAAAAGCCTGCTTGTTCCTCCTCTATAACTTCCGAGAGCCACCCCTTCAATCTCTCCGCCAATATCTTCGCAAAAATTTTATAGTCATTGTTAAGTAGCGATATGGGTCTGTAATTTTTCACGTTAGTCAGGTCTTGGCCCTCTTTTGGGATCAATGATATGTTCGCTTCACTCCAAGTAGCTGGAATCCTTTGATCCCTTAAAATTCCATTTATCACCTCTTTTAGGAATGGTGCCAGTTCATTAGCCATTACCTTATAAAATTTAGCCGTAAGTCCATCTGGCCCTGGCGCCTTTCCTAGATTTGCAGATTGTATTGCCTTACTTATTTCCTCGTCAGTTACTTCACTGTTCAGCTTGTTTCTCCAAGCTTCCGAGATTTCTGGAAGTTTGATCTTCTCCAAATATGACGCAATTGATTCTTTATTCACTTCTTTCTTATTATACAACTTAGCGTAGAATTTATAAAAGGCTCTACTAATGGTAGTCTGCTCCAAATACGTTTTGTTATCTTCACAAATTTTATTTATTATTTTCTTTTCCCTTTTCTTCTTCAATTGCCATGCCAGGTACTTCCCAGGTTTATTAGCGCCCTCAAACGCTTTTTGATTCAGTTTTTTAAGATTCCATTCCAATTCTTTATTACTCATTGCTGTTAGCTGTTCTTGAAGTATTTTAATTTCCTGGTATATTTTCTTTTTCCCTGGTCTCTTTTTTAGCTGTGTTTCTTTGGCTTTTATTTTCTCCTCAATCTCTTGTCTTTTCTCCTCTTTCTTCTTTCTTGCTCTACCATTTAAATCCATTAGTATGCCCCTTACAACCGCCTTGTAAGCATCCCAAACTTTATTGGTTGGTACTTCTTTATTCACGTTGTATTGTATAAAAAACTTTGTCTCTCTTCTCAATATTTCCATATTCTCATTTTCCTGTAACAAGTCCTCATTTATTCTCCATGCTTTCCTTTTTCTCCTTTTTCCTAGTTTCCACATAATTGGATTATGATCTGAGCCTACCATCGGCATTATTTCCACCTCTTTAGTCCATAACGCTAAATCTTTTGAGGCCCAGATCATATCAATTCTTGATAATGTAGAATGCCTTGCAGAATAAAAAGTAAACTGTCTGCTTTTAGGATATTCTCTCCTCCATACATCTTCAAGAGTCTCTTGTTGAATCAACTCAAAAAAAAGCTTTGGTAAAAGTCCTTTTTTCTTTTGTGCCGTTGTAGTTTTTTTATCTAGTTCCAAGTCTGTCACTCCATTGAAGTCTCCAGCAAGAATTATCTGGTCATATACAAAATCATCTAAATGCTTCCTCAAATCCTCAAAGAAGCTTTCTTTTGCACCATTAGGTGCATAGAGTCCGACTACCAACACTTTCTTTAAATTCCAAATACATTCCACTGCTACAAATCTAGCTTCCACATCTCTCATAACAAATTTTGGCTGTAGCTCCTCTTTTAGGTACAGCACCACTCCTCTTTTTTTCTTGTTAGAGGCCGCTACAAATTCTTTGCCCAGTTTTCCAGATTTTAAATATTTTACATCCTGTTTTCTAATATGGGTCTCTTGCAAACACACAATGTCACATTTTTGTTTTAGTAGCCAGTGAAAAATGTTTTTCCTCTTATTCGGTGAGTTTAGTCCATTTACATTCCAAGATAGTACTTTACACTCCATACTCATGGTCTTGTTGGTAAGTCTTTTTCATTGTCCTTAATAAATCGCTCCATCTCTCGCTCAGATCTGATGCGTTTTTTGGCCCCTCCAAACTCAAAGGACACTCCTTCCGGTAACTCCCATCTGTACCTGATTTTCATGTCCTTCAAAATCTGAATTAGCACTTTATATTTTTTCCGGTCTAATAACACTGATCTGGGCAATTCCTTCATTATGATAATCGTCTTGCCATCAATCTCCAATGGATCTTGAAACTGTTTTGTCACAATAATCTCTTTCATATTTCGTGTTGTAAACTGCACAATCACATCTCTTGGTAATTTCCTCTGGGTTGCAATTCTCGAGTTCACACGGTATGCCACATCTAGGATAGCCACAATTTCCTCCTCCTCCTTCCCCAGGTATTCAGCCAACACCTCAGTCATCTGTTCTTGCGCTGACTTTCCATCCACTTCTGGCAAACCACGAAAACGTAGCTGCTTCTCCATATGTTTAGTTTCTGCAACTGACATTCTCCCCTTCACCAATCTCATCTCTGTTTGTTGCGTGTCTATTAAATTCTCCATCGCGTCTTCTACTGTTTTAACTCTCTGCTGCGTTCCTTGTAATTCACTTCGTATCGTTTCCATGCCTTTTTTCACTTCTGACAGCTCCGACTTTACTGTCTGTGTAACCTCTTTAACCTCTTTAATCAGCTCCAATTTCGTGTCCTTAAGCTCTTTAATCATATCTAAAAGTTTTTTGTCCAGATTTTTATCCAGATTTTCTATTGCCGATTGCCACTCTTTTTTCGACATCGTGGGGCTTGCTTTGGCTCGCTCCCACGACTCTGCTCTCTTCCTTAACTCCGTGGCTTAAAATTAAACGTTTTTCTTTTTCAAATGTCCCAATCTTCTTGCCAAAATTAAATTTTAAAGTGTCCAAAATGTCGGGCGTCTTTTCTCTATGGTTTCTCTATGATTTTATAATCCAAAATGGCCTACTTCCTTTTCCGCTGAAGCCGCGACCCTTCCCTTTTCAAAAATGGCGATTCCCTACTTCCTGCCCTCCAGCAAGGGCCGCTTCTCTCCAGCCGCTCTATTGTTATTACGCACTTCCTGTCTCCCGTCTTCCCACAGCAGGTCTCGCGATGGTGTCTTTTTCTCACAGCTCCAAAGCCACAAGTATTCAAAACAATAGTCCGATTTCTTTAATAACTTCTTTAAACTTAGTCTCTTTTCAAATACAACTCCTGCCGAGTCTTCCCCTCCTTTTCACTAGTCTGTTGCAGTTTAAAAATCTACTTTTTTTCCTTTCTGTTTTTGTCAATCTGTCCCGTATCGAAAGATAATGATCTTTACCTTCTCTTCACTTTTCTCGGGTTGTAATCGCTGTTTCGATTTTAAGTTCTCCTCTCAGCTTCTTCCCCCAATCGAAGCTTGGGTATGTAGGTCTTATGCCAGCCGAATTGGCCCCAAAACTGCCGCAGAGATTGTAGCCGACCCGTCGCAAGGTGGGACCTCAAGGACCGGGAGGAGACTCGTTGTGTAGAGCCCCCCCTCGTCCGAGATCTAGCTCACCCTAGGGTCTTGAGCGTTCTTTGCCTGCTCCCCGCCTGAGAGCAGTCGGCCGCGGGCTATTTTCACCCCTCCGGCCGGTTAAAACGGCAGTCCGGTCAGCTCCGCGAATGGAGCTGCGTTAGACCTCCATAGATCCCAAACCGGAAGTCTCCCAAACCGGAAGTCCTTTCTGTTGAAATCTGTGGAAGAGAATTCTTTGTGCTGCTCTTGCCACAGGGCTTTTTGATACTTTCTCTTCCAGAACAGATGCTGGGAAGAATGGCAACAGAGGACAGGCAAAGTCATATTTTAGTGCCTGCTGTGAAAACTCAGTTGAGATATATGCTATCAGCGAGAAAGTTATTAATTGTTTTTCTCCCTACTTGACGAGTCAAATGGAGGCACAGATCCAGGATTCCAAGAACTGAGACAGGTACTGATTTGATGACATATTGCTGCTTTCAGTCCTTTAAGGCACTTGCTGATTCCATCTATAAAGCAGGACTAATTCAAATGCAGAAGATAATTAATCTTCACAGCTTTCAGTGAAACTATTTTTTGTAACATGCATGCCCTCTCCATTCTTTAGCCTGCCTTGTTCCCATTATAATTACTGCATTAAAGAGTAGACATGCTTTCAGAGAAGCATTTATCTCACTTTTAAAATTGGACTCAAGACACTAGGGCTGTTTTCACACATCTTACTGGCTCCAGTACATTGTACAAAGCTCCCACAAGGACAGTGTCTTCCTGGCGTGATTTCATGTGAGAACCGAGAAATCACACCAGGAAGATGCTGTCCTTGTGGGAGCTTTGCATGACATACCAGAGCCAGTAAGACGTGTGAATATGGCCTAGTGGCTGTCAGGAGAAGAGGAGGCAGTGGAGTACT
The DNA here is from genome assembly GCF_028583425.1 of Eublepharis macularius. Lineage (NCBI taxonomy): Eukaryota > Metazoa > Chordata > Lepidosauria > Squamata > Eublepharidae > Eublepharis > Eublepharis macularius. Next base: position 106,377,075 of record NC_072790.1, read on the forward strand.
TGTAAGTTAAGAAATGCAAAGTTAACAAAAGGAAAGAATTTTATTTCCTCAGGTGGTTGGGAATAATTGGTGAGCGAGATTTCTCAGATTCCAGAAGCAACTCTGTGCTTCTCCTATGACACTGCATTCATTATAATAAGAACCAATGTGATGTAGTGGTTAGTGTGTTGGACTATAGCTGAGGAGAGCTAAGTTAAAGTCCCACTCAGCCACAAAATGCATTGGGAACCTTGGGCTAGTCACTTTCCCTCCATCTGACTTACTTCACTGAGTTTTGTGAGAACAAAAATCTCCTTAGAGGAAAACCAGAATAAAAATATAATACTGCTCCCTATTGGAGTTCATCAATATATCTAATTCTCAACATGGCCAGAACTGTGGTGACTTATATTCATGAATAGACAAGATAGATCTTTTTACAACGTGCATAATGCTCCTGGCTCAAAGAAAAATCTGAAATCTAAGGGGAAAAAATACACTGAGAAGTTAACCCCCCTCCCAAATAATAAAAAGCAGCTTCTATAGTTTTAAGTAATAAATGGTTGTTGCTAGGCAACCACAATAGTATTGCCAGCTTTCAAACCTTGGTTTCTGCCAATAAATGTCAGAGAGAGGGGGTAGTGCCCTTTCCAGGGCAGTTTTAGCCTTTGAGAGAGGACTCATTGGGGCCAGGCCTGGCAGCAACCAAGTGGCATTATACCATATAACTTGCATGACTCACCCAGGACTGGCTGCTTTTATTTTTCAACAGCACTACCCTATGCAAGCTTGTGTAGTGGTTAGAGTTTCAGACTAGGATCTAGGAGACTCTGGTTCTGCAATGCATGTTCACAGGGTGGGGGGGGGCTTGGGCCAGACACATACTTTCAGCATAACTTACCTCAAAGGGTTGTTGTGAGGATAAAAGAAAGGAGAGAATAATGATGTAAGCTGCTTTGATCCACTTCGCGATGAAGGGTAGAGAATAAATGAAGTAAATAAATAATACAGCTGAAGTTGGGGAGCAGATAAATGGTAGGCTGGTGTGTGTGTGAGAAGGAGAAAAGGAAGCTGGGAAAGGTTAGAATATGAGGGCCACTAGAATAATAGAAAGAGGAAATAGCATGAGGAGGGAGATACAGGGAAATAATAGGTCCCCACTCAAGTATTTGCAGGTGCCTCTCCATACAGTTGGGTCCAGTCTGACTGCCAGCATTGCACAATTAGACTCAGCCTGGCTCTGGCACTGCAAACGAGGCATGTCTGCTGCTCAGCATACATTGCAGCTGGCTCTGCATTGGAACCCTATACTATTCTGGGTTTGGCATAGCAAGAGCCAATTGACTTCAGGGTGTGCATGTTCTGTTATTTTCATGACATGATCTCTGTGACTGACAAAAGAATGCTTTCTCAAGTATAATAAAAGTGTAAACTTTAAAAGAATGCCTGTCTACCAGTGAGCTCTGCTACACCAACAGCTGTTGTTCCTGATTACTGGCTTCAGCTGAATCAGGGCTAGGGCTGGCTACACGAAGTTCCTCTTGAGGAGTCCTGGCTGGCTACACGAGGCTCCTCTCCTCCTCTGGAGTCCTCACTCTCACCAAGTCTAGACTGGGCCACGACTCCATCCCTCCTCCCAAGGCTCCCCCACATCTGAGGTACAGATGGCCCAGGTTTCCTGGGATAGGCCCAATGGAACTGCTGAGTGAGGTGGAAGGCCTGGAGGTTCTCAGCAGGTTCCCAGGAGTGGTCTTTCAGCTCATACCCCTTCCAGTCCACCAAGTATTGCAGTCGCCCCCGCCAGCGATGGGAATCCAAGATCTGAGCAATCTCATACTCCTCCTGCCCATCGATGGTGAGCAGAGGTGGAGGAGGGGGTGGCTGTGGATGGTGCAGGTCCAGGGGCAAACCCAGGACTAGAAGAGACTGGTGAAACACAGGATGGATCAGGAGGGTCGGTGGTAATTGCAGGTGATAAGCTACGGGGTTGATCTAGTCCATGATAATGAAGGGTCCAATGAACCAGGCATCCAGTTTTTGAGAGGGCCTCTGGCTGCGGATATGGTGGGTTGATAACCAGGCTGAATCCACATTACCTCCGTGCGTCCCTGTGTTGCACTAAATGTTCGCTAAACACCCGGAAGTATAGCGTCTTTCTAGCGTGATTCAGAAATTGCGCTTGAAAGACGCTATACTTCCGGGTGTTTAGCGAACATTTAGTGCAACACTGGGACGTGTGGAGGTAATGCGAATTCAGCCCTTATTGCCCATGGTCAGGGGGTTGCCAGGTTGCCGTTTCCAGTCCGCAGCCTCCTTGTAGTTTTCCTTGAAGATCTGCAGTAGTTCCCATAACAGTGCATGTATGGACTGGAGCTCCTGGATATGATCATCAGCGGCAAGGATGCCCAACGAGGGTGCAGTGCTAGGGAAGCACTGGAAGGGTGGATGAACCCTTGCTGCAGATTTGTGAGAGGAAAGTCCCAGAGTGCAGCCATCTCAGGGTCCAGTAATGAGTACAGGTGTCCCATTGGTAGGGGTGTACTCGGAACCAAGTTAAAGGCGCAATCATACGGTGAGGGGGGGAGGGGAGTTGGCCTGCTCCTTTCACCTCAAAAACCTTTCCAAAATCTGCATACAGGTCAGGATGTGTTGAAGATGCAGGTGCAGTGGCGGCAATTGGGACTGTGAGTGGTTTCTTGTTCTGGAATTGAAGGTCCATCAGGGCCCATCTAATGATAGGGTCATGGAGGCGGACCCAGGAAAGTCCCAAGACGAGGGCAAAGTGAGGGATGCTCGTGACATCAAAGCAGAGGTGTTCACAATGATGCTGGAGCAGCAGGCGGTCCTGGGGCTCCTCAACCACTGGGTCAGAATGCAGCAGCCGCCCATAAATGGACTCGACTATGGTGGGGGTCCTTTTGGTCCACAGAGGAATCTGGTGCTGTGCCACAAATTTGGCATCCATGAAGCAGCGGACAGCCCCCGAGTCCACCAGGGTGTACATAAATAGCCATTGGCCATCGGGCAGGCCAATGGCACAAGGAACGGTTTTGGATGGTCACTGGAGGCACTGGCCGCCCCGACGAGTTGTTTAATGGGAGGCTGCTCAAGCCCGGTAGCTGGGGATTTCCTTTCTGCAGGGCAGCAAGCAGCATAATGGCCTGCCCCACCACAGTACCAGCATAGGTTGCGGGTGTGATGCTGTTCCTTTTCCTCAGCAGGCAAGTGGTACGAATCACACCCAATTGCACTGGTTCATTGCTCTTTTCCTGTGAAGCCCTGGGTGGGGACTGATGGCTTAGTGCACAAGATTGTCTCTGGCCCTCCAGACACCCATCAATTTGTAGGCATAGGAGAATGAGCACTTGCAGTTCCGTGGGTTATTCTGATTGGGCCACTTCATCAAGTACTTCATCAGACAGACCTTCCAGGTACTGGTCTACTAGGGCCGCCTCATTCAAAGCCAGTTCCTGGGCCAGTAACTGGAATTCAGCAGTATATTGGGCCATGGTCCCATCTCCCTGTGTAAGGACACGAATCTTCTGGTTCCCTTTGGTGGCTTTCAGGAGGTTCGCAAAGGCAGCAGTAATGTGGGCCACAGAGTTTGGAAAATCCACCAGCAGAGGAGATTTGGACAGTAACAAGGGTGTGGCCCATCTTGCCGCCTGCCTCTTTAACAGGTTGATGATGAAGCCAACTTTGGTCTTATCCATGGGAAAGTCTCTGGCCCGGAGTTCAATGTACAGCTGGCACAGGGCAAGAAATGTTGGGAATTCCTCCACAAGTCTCATAGTCAGAATCTCCCTTGTCTAAGTCATATTCTGCAATGGTTTGGGCTTGGGCTTCTTCAGTGGCTGCCCCATGCCTGCGGCTCTGCCTCTCAGAAGAGATGGGGAAGGGGCTGTGTGCTCCTGAACGTCTGGTGAGGCTACAAATCAAGAGGTATTCCAAAAAGCTTTGGAAGTAGCTTGAGCCACGGCAAAAGGAATATTCTGCTAGTGGGCCATAATAATGAATTTTAGATTGGTTTTTAATGTATTTCATAGGGAGGAAAGACTGTATGGTATAGCCCATTGTCTTTGCTGTTACACACCTTGATATCTTGACAGAAAGGTGGGTATATAAATATGCTAATGAAATGAATACAACTGCTATAATTCCTCACTAATGATTATATGACAATTACAAATGAGCTCAATGCTCTTTTTTGTGATTTGATCACTGTTATATCATCTGTACAGTATCTATATTTCATATCACTAAGCCTCAGAGCCAAGCTACAAGTGACGCCTTACACAGGTTGGACACTTGTCAGCTTCCCTCAAGTTTTTATGGGAAATGTAGGCGTCCTGGTTTTACAGCTTGGGTCTCCATTACAGCTGCAAGACCAGGATGCCAGCATTTCTCATCAAAACTTGAGGGAAGCTGACAAGTGTCCAACCTGTGTCAGACGTCACTTGTAGCTTGGCTCACAGTCACAGACTTCTTTAGCAGGTCACAAAGAGTTTTAAGAAAATGACTTTCACTGTAATATGTTTTGGTTGCTACATCAACAAGTAGGAACATGTGGTATGGCAATATTTTCACTGACAATGCAGTCTTAACCAGAATTATATCCTTCTAAATCCAGGAAATTCAGTGGATTTAGAGGGTTGTAAATAGAGATGGGCACGATCTGCATTACGATCCAAAAAACCCCATGATAATGGCGATCACGCGATCATGACTCAGCGGATCGTGATCGGCCACAGCCAACGATCCAGCGATCGGGAGTGGGCCTGGATTGGGGCTGGATCGGGGCTGGATCGTGCTCGGATCAGGAAGCCAGACACTCAGGCGCCAGTAATCTATTCCCGGGGCAATGGAGCCAGGGGAATGCCTGAGCTGTGTTTCCCCTCCTTCTGTCGCCCTGGAAACCCGAATGGAAGCCCAGCTTTCCTTGATCAGCAGGGCTTCCTTCCAACCACAGAGCAGCAAAGCAGTCACCAGTTGGGAGAAGACAGCCAGGGGAAGGAGGGGGAAGGGGGTGTTCTGTAGCCATGGGCACTCCAATCTCATCCCTGCAAATCCTGATAGGCAGCTCTGACATCCAAACACAAACACAGATGCCGCCAGCATCACCCACCGTACTTTTCTCGCCAGCATGCTCCTTTTTGGCCTGGCGGGCGGGCACATGGTGGGTGCTGCCGGCGAGCAGCCAGACCCCCTGCCCCCTGAGGGGAGGCAGCTTGTCGCTGTCTCCCCGTTCCCGGTGGCCGCCACCAACACTCACCTTCCCACATAGCTGGGAATAGCGGCGCGCCCCGCTTTGGCCTCCACGATCCACGGATCAGGAATGGGAGATGATCGGTGAGGATCATTTAGTCGGGATCGTCACCAGCACTGAACCACGATCGGCTGGATTGGTAATTTTTTTTGGATCGTGCCCATCTCTAGCTGTAAATCTGTTTAGGATTGCTTTACAAATCAGTTCAATGTTAATTTTTAAAATTGTTTTCAAGGTTGAAGCATGCTACACTATTTCAATTCTTTTGCAAAGGACCTCCCAATATTCAAGAATATATCCTAGATTTATACAAATTGCTTAATCCAGTTTGTAATTACATCAATAATTTTGCTACCAGTATCTAGTAAATAAATTACGAGATTTCACTTTTATGATATTTTTATCATGGTTGTGAGTTGAGTTTGGTTACTATTTACAATGATGGCTTTAATATATTTGAAGCAATTTCTTTGTATAAATTTTTAGTAGTGGCAGTGTTAGTAATTTGTCCCTTTGTAGTGTCTACTGACTGATGGGCTGCAGATTAATAAACTATTTCTAGTTATTTTGTTGGCACTTTGCTTCTTATATGTGTATGACAATGACTGCTTAAATAAATTGTTTTTTATGCAATGGCTTTAAGCATTTTCCTCTCTTATTCCCACTGTGGTGACAAGTGCCTTATTAAATAGTGTTGGTATTTTTTAATGAATGTGTTGAGTGGCTTTTCTCATTTCTGAATTTCCTGTTTTACTGCAGAATGGAGTTTAATGAAGTTCTGGCAACTTTCAGAAGTATGATTTCTTGCAGCAAGTATATTCCTTTGCTTATGAAGAATTTACAATACAGATTTACTCATGTAGACACAATGGGTTTAGACTGGAATAACTGCATAGGATTACACTGCTGGCACTGTCAACATAGATTTGATTATATAACACTCTCAGATATGCCTATTTTTCATTTTCATTAAGATCTGAAACAAAAGCTACAGTGTAAATGTCAGAATAATGAGTGCTGCCATGGATTAAATGAGGAGTTACAGTCATTGTAGATTAGGGGAGGAGCCATAGCTCAGTGAAAGGAAGCACATGCTTGGTATAAGAAGGTCCTAAATCTGACACCTCCACTCAAGAGATGTAGAGAAATACTTTAATTTATCTGAAACTCTAGGGAACTGCTGCAAGTTATATATTTTCTTGAACTGGAAAGGGGAAAAGAGCCATGCCAAATGCAATTACAATCTCCTCAAAAGTCTAGGTCTGTGTCTTGGAGAGCTACTGTGTCCAGGTTTGTTTCTGGATAACCAAGTTACATTTGCATTGAGAAGAACATTTTGAGTTGGATCCAGTGGTAATTTTCCACCACAGAAGAGAAGATGATTTTCCCACTGCAGACCCTGCAATCCCCCCCCCCCGCATACTATTCGTAAGAGTTCTCTGTTCCCCAGCAGCAACAGGGGTGGGTGGGTCTCAAAGGCCTGCAGAAAGATCAGGAAGGCAGGACATTCTCTTCTGCTGAAATGGTTTCTTAATACTTTCTTTCACAGAAAATTACTGCTAGATCCAGTTACACTTGATAGATCGACTGTGTCCTCTTTCTTGGAGAACAAAGATCTTGAACTTGTCAGTTATTTATATTAAACATTTATATTCAGAGTGCTCTACAATAAAGCGGCACCCTCAGGGCGCGCTTGCGCACTTACCCGGGTGCCGTTGTTTTTCCCTCCTGCATGGAGAAAGAGCAGGAGGTTCCCGGGCATCCGGGTGCTTTTTGGGGTGTGTGGCTGGGCCGGTTTTAGGCTGGCCCTGCCTTGCCCTCTGCGCAGTTCCCCTTGCAAGCTCGTAGGAGTGGGAGCTTTTCTCTCCATCCTTGGCTTGCAAGTTCAGGGACAGGGCTTTCAGGCCACACGGTATCAGCCTTCCTTTGCTGTTCGGTGGCGGTGGCTTCCGAGGGCGTGCAGCGGCTCCAGCCGCGGCTTTTTGTTCACCGGGCTTGTATTTGCAGCGGCAGCTTCGGGAGGGCATGCGGAGGCTTCTGCTGCGGTGTTCCTCCAGGCCTGTATTTGCGGCAGAGCACCTTCTCTTGAGGCTTCCAAGCGTGCGGCGCGTACCGGGCCTGCGGCAGCGTGATCTCCTTCAGGCACCGTGCCCTCTCGCTCCTCTTGGGGCCGTGGTTTCGGGTGGCTGCGCCCTGCCTGCTCCCAGCAGAGGCCCTTTCTGAGGGGGTGGAATTGTTCCTTTGGGGTGTTGGTTGGGCGTGCGTCGTGAGTAGGCCATAGGGGTTTGAAAAGAGGACTTAAAAGGGTCCATTTGCTATTGTTTGGGCAGGGAGCCCCCCGTGTGTGCCTATCCCCACTCAGGCTTGTGGCTGCCAAGCTTATTGGTGCTGCGTTGGGCACTCACCTACCCCCATTTTGTACTATAGCCAGGTGGTATAGTGGTTTGAGCTCTGTGCTCTTATTTAGAGGGTCAAATTTGATTCCTTACTCCTCCACTTGTCGCCTCCTGGGTACCCCCTTTTTGGCTTATTTGGGGCTATTTTCAGCTCTCGAAGCAAGCAGGGTGGCCGTGGAGTGGTGGTTGGCCATTGCCCTTCTTTTTTGGGCCTCTTCCTCCTATTGGCCTCAGTGGGGTTTAAAGGGAGTCCCCCTTTGTATTTGCAAGGGCCTAGGGGGCAGCATTCCTTCTTTTGTAAGTTTAGCATTGGCCCAGTTCCTGAGCCATGCCTCCCAAGAAAGGCGTGGGGGTAAGTAAGGGCAAGCAGCCCGCTAAACGACCCCCCACAAAGCAAGTCTTGACTGTTTCTTCCTCGGATGAGGAGGATGGTGAGGCTGCTCGCCAGGAAGTCCTTGCCAAGCTGGCGGCGCTTGAAAGGAGCAAGGGTGTCGTCTCTGGGCAGCCTGCTGGTAGCAGGGTGCAGAGGGCCTCTAAGAGAGTGTCGGTAGCCACTTTTCAGAGAGAGGTCTTAACCCGCCTTTCTGTTCTTGAAGGTTCCACTGGTGCAGTGGCTACGCATGCTGGGAACCTTGAGCCTGGTGGGATGGCCGCTCAGGAGGAGCAGGAGGCCCAGGAGGTGGCTGAGTTACCTCCCATCACCATGGTCATGGACCAACCTGAACCTGATGGTAAGTTGTCCTCACCACACGACGCATACACTTGGCCTTGGGGGCCAATAGGGGGAGCTGGTTCCTCTGCCTGGGTGCTGCCGGCACAGCCTGCAGCCCTGGCCGGGGTATCCATATCAAGGGGCACAAGGCTGCACTGGTCCTTGGCAGTATTGGGGCTCCCAGCCCCTGCCACTGCAACCTGGGGCTGTGTCTCCAGTACCTGGGGTTGCACAGGCGAGTGGGTCTGGCACTGCCATGGTCAGCCATTCTTTTGGGCAGCCACAGATCATGTGGCCCCCATTCCCCGCAAGCCCTTATTATCAGGCTTTGGGGGTTAAGCCCTACAGGGTTATGCCATTTGGTGACACTGCTCTGCCGTTAGGGGACCACTTAACACCCGCTACCAGAGACAAGATCCTGCACGGTGGATTTGTAGACGTCTTTACTCTCCTTTTCCATGACTTGGAAAAGAAGGATAAAGAGGATATGGATGACCGTGACAAGGAGCGCCTTAAGCGTCGGAAGGTGGATCGCACCTGGGCAAATTGGTTGCCTGACATGCTGATTTATGCGGGGGTTATAGCACGGGGTCAACCACAAAGGGCCACCCCTTTGTTCCAGTACATTGATATAATTGACAGAGGGTATATGGAATTCGTCGGTGCTGCTTGGATGCAGTATGACGAGGAATTCCGTATGCGTGCGGCGGTTGATATCATGTTACCTTGGGACCGTATCCACCAGCAGCTTTGGCTGCAGCTTATGGCTCCAACCAAGCCTAACCTGGGCGATAGGTCAGACAGCGGGCATTTGTTGCAGCACCTTGCCACCCTTCCTGGTTCCCGTGCCTCCGTGGGGCAGTCGGTTCAGCCCCGGCTGCTTTGATGGGAATTTGCTTACCAAGGGGTGTGTGTGTCATGGGCTGGGCCAGCCCAAGCAGGGTGGTGCAAGTCCAAACCTCAATACCAAGTCCAGAGGGAGTTTCAGGAGCCAAAAGCCAAGTCAAAGCAGTGGTCAGAGCACAAGCTAATGCCAGAGGTGAGTCCAGAGTCCAAGAGCAAGGTCAGGCACAGTCCAAGGTCTGTTATCGGTAGTGTCAGGTCCAACAGTAGGCACGGGCAAGGTTCACGGAGCACAGAGTGGTTGCAGGCAGTAGACACATTGCTTCCATGCCTGGCTGTTGCTCCTGACTGGCTTTTATAGCCAGGCATGGTTTTCAGCCAGCTGCTGGGGCTCCATCCTAAAGCTACTCATCATCACTCTCCAGCAGCTGGCGTCGGCTCAGGAGACGAGCACTGCGCTGTCTCTCCTGCAGCTCCAGTCTCTGGCGCTGTCTGCGGCGTTCTCTGGGTGTGGGTGAACCTGGGGGAGTGGAAGCCTCTGGCTGGGCTTCCCCTGTGGTGCTGGCAGTCCCTGACTGAGCTTCCCCTGTGGAAGTCCCTGGCTGCACTTCCCCTGTGGTGCTGGGGCTGGAGAGTACTGATAGCTCTGCTTCAGCTGCTGGCTGTAGGCTCCGATTAGCCAACAGCTGTGGCTCCTGATTACCAGCCTCTGCTGAGTCAGGGCTGGCTGCATGGAGCTCCTCTTCTCCTGAGGAGTCCTGGCTGGCTACACGAAGCCCCTCTCCTCCTGAGGAGGAGTCCTCGCTCTCACTGAGCCCAGGCTGGGCCATGACAGTGTGCCAGTAGGGGATGCTGGTTCAAGCGTGAATGCCCGTGGTGTAGGGGCCCCCATGCATTCTCAGCTTGTCCTCACCTCCAGCCGCGTGGAGGTGGGCGCCGGCCTGGGGGGGCAAGGGCAGCCTTCAGCTGACAAGGGGCCCAATGCCCATAAATCTGAGGGTACTTTCTGAGATGCTGTGGGGATACCCTGATCGGGCTTCCGCCCAGTTTTTGTTGGAGGGGTTTACTTTGGGTTTCTGCATACCCTTTCAGGGCCCTCGGGCCCCCTTCATGTCATCCAACCTGCGTTCAGTGGTTGGCACGGAGGACGTAGTGAGGTGGAAAATAAGGAAAGAATGCAAGGAGGGGTGTGTCTTGGGGCCCTTCCCTGCCCCGCCGGTTCCCAATTTGAGGGTCTCCCCATTGGGAGTAGTGCCTAAGAAAGCGGCAGGTGAGTATCGTTTGATTCACTGTCCTTTCCCAGAGGCAGGTCTGTTAACGATGCCATCCCAGAGCACCTGTGTACTGTGTGGTACAAATCCTTTGATGAGGCGGTCGCTATGGTGAAGCGCAATGGCATTGGGGCAGAAAAGGCGAAATGCGACATCAAGTCAGCCTTTCGTCTTTTACCTGTCCACCCAATGGATTTTGAGTTGCTGGGTTTCTCTTTTGATGGCCAATTTTACATGGACAGAGCGCTCCCTATGGGGTGCTCTGTTTCATGTGCGGCTTTTGAGAAGTTCAGTTCCTTCCTGGAATGGGCTTTGCATCAGCGGCAGGGATGCCGTGACTCCGCCCACTACCTGGACGACTTTATTTTTTGTGGGCCGAAGGGGTCTGGCCAATGTGCAAGGTTATTGGCCGGATTCATTGCACTGGCTGAGGAGCAGCTTCTCGGGCTACATTTAGGAAGGAGAGCAAAAGTTCTATTTCAGAGGCCATTAGGAGGAGGGTGAACTGTTCTAGAAGATTTGTGTGCTGTTAAATCTGTGCATTATTTTTATCTCTTAATGAACTTTTATGTTTTGAGTTCTGTACCTTGTAGTTGCACTATCAGCTGCTTTGAGTCCAAGAAAATAAAGTAGACCTTGAATACTTTAAATTAATTGATTAAATAAATAAAATCTTGACAAGGAAACTGATGTCTTGGATTGTGCAAAGAGATGGAAAAGAAAAAAAAGTTGAAGTTTTGGCAAAACAGATTCAGGTTGGCTATCATTAATTGCTTTTCAAGAATAAATATTGTTGTGTAATTGCAGACATTTCATAGACAAATTGTAAAATCTGTTTCCATCAAAGTTTTTGTAGGAAACAGAATGCCTATTGAGAATTATTTAAATCTAAAGAATCCTGTCATCATAAGTACCTTCCAGCTCTCTGATTCACTACACAGAGAGCATCATAACTGCAGGAGATGATGTATCTGACATGACACTGAAAGTCAGTGGTCAAATATCAGGTAAACAACTGAAGATTCCAGAAGATTCTAGACGTCAGCTACCAGTTATAGTAGCTGAATGGGAAATCTATTTTCTATGTTTCAGTCCTCTAATGTTTAGACTTGCTAAAATAAATGCAAACAAGAAAACAAAACTACCTGAGCATCAGCATATGAGGATCTAGAGAAATGTGATCTAAGTACCAGAAATGATTAATTTGGCTTCCACTGAGCCAATTACTTACCACCACCACCACCACCCCCCAAAAAAGATCACAACACTTCTTTAAAAAATCTGTGGTCCATTTATAGAATGCTTTGGCTGCTGATGTTTATTTTTATCTAGTAGAGCTCCTCTTGCCCTTACTGTTTCCCTTTTAACTATTGTGTTGCTCCTTTATTTCTTTTTATTACATGTCTAATTGATGCCAGTTATTTTGTTGTATGACAAAGTGATACTTGTAGATGAGTGACCTGGGACATATAAATGTAATGGGCTCCGGAGGACAAAGGATTTGTTACCAAAAGATATTTCTGCCATCCTGGCCGGCAGACTAAGGTTGCTGGCACCGAGAGCTGTGTTTGCTGCCCCGGAAAGGGGAAAAAGTCAAAGAGCCTCTTCCCAGGCATCCAGGAATGGGCTGGGGTGGGCAGAGCCATGGGATTTATAAGCCAGGTCCACCTTCCCAGTCAGCAGTTGACTCCTTAATACCTATATAGGTATTAAGACCCAAAGGAGCCAATGTTTTTAATTTCTAAGACCAAAATGCTTCCTTCCTTAACAAATCTCTTTGGGTGTTACTGGTATGTCCCATTTCAGCAACATAAAGGACTGAAAATCTCAATTCTGTTTCAGCCTTATGACATTCCAAAAAATGTGGAACTAAAGGTGCTCCCATAACCTTATGTCAGATTCTAAATAAATGTTCCAGAATCTGTTGCTTAACAGTCCTAGTAGAGTGTTGCCAAGTAGGCCCCCTCTCCTGCTTTAAGGCCTGCCATGAACTGTGTTAAAGTTTCCTGCGTTGCTGTTTTACTGCTGCACCAAAGACTGCTTTGCACGTGTGTGTTCTGGTACACGTGTCAGTTTCCTGCCTGCTTGCTAATTGTCTTGCTGCTGCAATAGACTATGTAGTTCCCTGACTCCATGTTTGGATAACTGCACAAAGGACTCTCTTTCTGGGCAGCCCTGCCCTGACCTGTATCTGGAATTCCCAGTGTGTGTTTGGACTTTATTACAAGTGTGCCCCGTGCCTGCACTGCCATCTGCCACGGACCATGCCTGTTCCCTGCTTTGGACTGCGTTTTAAAGTGTTGTTCCCGCTGCCCCCATGGAAGCCTGCCTCATATGGGCCCAAGCCGCTGCTAGCAGCCGGGCGCCTGCCAGGGAAACCTCCAGCGAGCCTGGCTAGGCGCTCCCTGGTCAGTTCCCGCCTGGAGCCTCCCGCGAGCCGGCCGCCGAGCTTGCCCTCGCTACCGGGCAGCCTGCAAACCAGCCCCAGCTATGCCCAGCCGGCATCCATGTTCTCAGGCAGCCAGAAGACCCTGAGAGGAAGACTGCTTTGGGAAGCCATTTCGGCGAAGCGGGCACACCACGTCCGCAGCGAGAGCCCCTCGCCCCGCTCTGCATATCTTAGGAGCCGCCCCGGAGAAGAACTAAGTGCCGACCATCCCAAGCACTTAGAGAATGCATCTCAAAGAAACCTCCGCATTCCAGAGCTGATGACATCAGGACAAGCCCTGTCCGCTGGAACATCCTTTCAGCCCACTTGGATTTCCCCCTCCCTCTTTTGTCCTCTCTTCCTGAGGTGTCACTTATCACAATCTGATTACTAAAGTGGCCCATCCAAGCCATTCAGTAGCCCATTAGACCCTTTGTTTTAATCTGTGAGAACCACCAAGTACAGCACCAGCCCCAGGGTACGTTGTGGGGTATTTAAGCCGGCCTCTCAGACCGCATGGGGCGCGTGCCATCCTATCCAGACTTCCTTGCTGTCCGTCTGTGGTTCCAGTGCTGGCATTGGACCACCCCCCTCGCTGCTGTGTCTCTGCTTCGCTTCAGGATAAGTGAGTATTCCCCCTATCATCGTTGGGAACCAGCTAATGCGAACGTCTCTGTATTTCCTACTCTGTATTTCTTAGATCTTGTATGTTCTCTTGTATGCTTGTGCAAGTTTAGGCTTACGCCACACTGAATACACGTGTTTGGAACTTATTTGTTGTCTGCCTCTTTTTCACTAGAGTGTCTGGGATCGGGACCTCCGTATACATAGGTTATGATCCGCGCTTAATTTTAAGTTACAGACTGCTACAGCTAATTCCCCATTATAATAAAGAGCAGTTCTGGTAACAGTTTACTGGTGGAGAATGCGGGCATAACCCAGTTCGTGTGAATGCACGTGAGTCGACACGCGTGTCTTCGGCGAACTGACTTAGAGGAAAATTTTCCAGACCTCAGTGTAAAGAGCGCAATTTAGCTCAGGGAATTAAAAGTGTGTGTGTGTGTGGCTCTAGCGAGCATTTCTATCTTGTGGGTTGGCTTTCCCCCATTTCCTCCTTCAGCCAGCTTTGGACTACTTGCCTTTTGTGGTGCACCGCGAGGCCCTCCAGCCGTTATAACCGGTGTACTGTGGGTGAGGACCTCTGAACTGGTGAAGTTCCTGGCCACCTTCCGGGCCGCCTAAACGCGTCTATGTGGGTGGGATCCCAGAAGTAGGCTCTAGATATATACGCATATATATACATCCTGAAGCAGCACATATAAAATTCTCTTCCGCCCTCCCCCGTCTCTCCTAAGTCCGTCCAAACCCCGTTCCTGCCAGCACTTAGGCTTCAATCCCCGCTCCGGAGGAAACGTGAAGGGATTGATAGTCCGTTCGTTTAGCTTTGGGAATCTAAAGCCAGGTTCCTGAAGCCCCGCGGCAGCCGGCCGCACCGTGCTTAAGAGTTTTAAGGTAGACTCTTGGGCGCCTTTCCGCTTGCGAGTTTTAAGTCAGACTCGTGGGCGCACCTCGCTTGGGAGTCAGTGGGACTCTTGGGCACACTTTTGCTTAGGAGTTGTTAGAACTCTTGAGCGCACCTCGCTTGGGAGTACAGTAAGCTTTACTCCTGGGCACTTTTGCTTGGGGACTTGCAGAGGCAGTCCTTGAGCGCATTTAGTCTTTTGGTCTTGGCTTGGAGACAGTTTAATCGTTTGTCCCTGAGCGTGAGGCCTGGGGACACTTTGAGTTTAGTTCTTGGGCAGAGAGCTTGAGAGCATTTT